>NW_025336386.1:1351794-1390765 GCF_004798865.1 Varanus komodoensis
TGTGGATCTCCCCCGTCCAGCTTTGGGGAGAACACAGAGGCAAAATAGTCATTTAGCATCTGTGCCTGTTCCCTCATATCAGTCACTGGATCTCCTTCCTCCTTATTTAGTGGTCCCACCACTTGTCTCCCCTTCCTCTTCCTATTTACATGCTGAAAGAAGCCCTTTTTGTTGCTCTTGATATTCTTGGCAAGTCTCAGCTCATAATCAGCCTTGGCCTTACGAAGAATCCTGCAATGGGCCTCCTCATCCTGGTATACCCTTTTGTCTATTTGCCCCAGTACCCATTTCCTACGGAGGTTCCTCTTGCGTCTAATCCCTCTAACCACCTCCTTTCGCATCCATGGCGGGGCTCTCCTCCGCCTCCCCACCTTACTAACTAGAGGTATCGTCAAGGCTTGCACCTCCAAAACCTCCCTTTTGAGTGCCATCCACCCCTCCTCAACTCGCTTGCCTTCCAGTAACCTATCTCAGGAGACTTCCTCCAGTCTGGCTTTCAGTTGGCCAAAGTTGTTCCTCTTGAAGCCCCAGCTTCTAGTGCTCAACCTGCTGCACGTCCCCAGTCCCCTGATCTCAAAGCAAAGGATGCAGTGATCACTTGCATCCAGAGCTCCCCTAATCTGTACTTCATTTATCAGCTTCTCTCTATTGGTCAAGACCAAGTCAAGAATGTTTCTCCCCCTCATCGCCTCTCGGACCCTCTGTGTGAAAAACCCTTCCTCTATAGCTTCTAGGAAGCGACATGACCTGGCTGTCACCACTGAGTGAGTCTCCCAACTAACATCTGGGAGATTGAAATCTCCCATAATTACTGTGTCCCTCCCCCGAGATACCCTTAGAATCTGGCCTATCAGGACATCATCCAGGGTCTCAAGTTGACCTAGAGGGCGATAACATACCCCCACTGTCAGGTCTCTTTCCCTGTCAAAACCCCTAAGTTTCACCCAGACTGCCTCTACCGAATCCCCATCTGTGCTGCATTCTATCTCACCGCATCCTATCCCTTCCCTGACGTATAAAGCCACACCCCCACCTCTCTTTCCCTTCCTGTCCTTTCTAAAAAGGTGATACCCTTCTATGTTCACATTCCAGACTTGCCTTTCATCCCACCAAGTGTCTGTGATTCCCACCAGATCATATCCTCCTATTCCCAGGAGAGCTTCAAGCTCTTCCTGCTTATTACCCATGCTCCTAGCATTGGTGAACATGCACCTCAACTCCTTCCCACCGCTTCCTTTCCTTGGAGTTCCCAGCCTCCTCCTTCCTCCCATCCTCCCTGATACCTGGCCTCTCTCTGTAGGTGTCCTGTCAGTCCCTGCAGTACCTCTAAAACCCTGCTCCCAGAGCCCTGATCCTCTCCCCACACTTATCCAGTGCAGACATGTTTCTGGGGGGCCAGAACCAACCCCCCCCCAGCTCAGTTTAAAGTCTTCCGGACGAAACTCGCTAGAGCATCTCCAAAGGACCTTTTCCCCATCCTCGTGAGGTGCAACCCGTCCCTTGCCAGAAGTCCATTGGCAAGAAACCGGGTGCCGTGGTCAAGAAACCTGAAGCGTTCCTTCTGGCACCACACCCCAAGCCAGTCGTTCATCTCGGAGGCCCTCCAGTCCCTTCCTGGCCCAAATCCCCGGATAGGTAAGACTGAAAAGAAGGCCACTTGGGCCTTCAGCTCCCGGAGTTTCTTTCCCAAGGCCTCGGAAGTCCCTCGTGATCCCGCCCACACCCTGCCTGGCCACATCGTTTGTGCCCACATGGATCACGAGGGCTGGTGACCCCCAGAGTGAACAAGACGCTCCACTCTGTCCTTCACATGCCTGATGCGTGCGCCCGGCAGGCAGCAAACCTCCCTTGTCTCCAGGTTGGGGTGGCACACTGCCGGCTCAGTGCCCTCAGCAGGGAGTCCCCAACAACAATCACCCGCCGCCGTACCTTCCCGGTGCTGGTGGGCGGCCGTGCCCTGGCCCTTGCCTCTCCTGCAGTGGCCCCCTGGCCCATGTGGTCCCAGGCTGGGGGTCCTGCTGGTCCCCCAAGGCCTCCTCAGCCCCAGCCTCCCCAAGCAGAGAGAACCTGCTTCCCAGCTCCAGATTGGTGCCAGGAGGAGGAGGAGGCCGTGCTGGCCTCCTCCTCCTGTGGGTGACATGCCTCCGTGTCTCCCCGGCTGCTCCTCCCGTGGCCTCTCCCTCTACCCTCTGTCCAGAGGGGGGCTGCTCCGGGAGGGCCTGGAGAGCTCTCTCGGCCCTCAGGCACCTCACCTCCTCCTCTAGCAGGACCACCAGCTTGCACCAATTCTGTAGCCAAATCTGTGGATCTACCTGGTAGTTGTTCTCTCTAGCCCAATTTCAGCTTATTTGCTAATCAGTATCATGGAGCACTTTGTCAAAAGCTTTGCTGAAGTTAAGATACAGTATTTCCACAGCATCCACGTGGTCCACCACCAGTCAAAACATAAGCTTCAGTTCCCAAAGTGTTTCCTCCATCTAGACGGATTGCATTGCACCAACCGGCCTCTTGCTATTGTTCTATGAACTGGCAAAACACCAAGAGAAATAACTGGCTGAAAGCTGTGCTCTGTACAATAGGTGCATTTCTCCATGTGAACTTTTTCCTTTTGGCAAGGAAAGGGCAAAATGAGTTCTTTTGTTAGGACTGTGTGATACTGACTGGCAAAATTTGAGATCCCTGGCAACTAAATTCTGCTCTGTTTTGGCATTCTGTTCCCAGTTGGAAGCCAAGGGGCCATCGATCTAAAATGTTTATAAGCCTTTAGGCTGCAGTGGCAGCACCATCTAAATGACTTGCCATCTGCCAGGCTGTGGAAGAGATTTGATAAGGACTCTTCATTGTAACCTTGCTGTCTCTGTGGTTCAGAGGACCTACGATGCAATTCATGTTTTTTATGTAGCAATTTCTGTTGGGATATTAGAAGAGAACTGTGTCTTTATTATCCAAGTTTCCTGGCAAAGATCTTACGTATCTTACTGTTTAGCTTACACCATTCCTGCAGTTAATGGAAAAAATGCTATCATTTTTTCCACTGCAATTAAACTGAGATTTTAGTTCTCCTGCTTTTGTTCAGCAGAGGATACATTTTTCTATATGTTTGCCAACATACATTTTTGCTTCATGTGTTTTTGTAAATATATTTCATGCTCTACCCTTCTTCAATCTGGTCATGGAGCGTAATAAAAGAAACAGATATGGAATTTGCTTGAATTTCCTGCCTTTGCTGGATGATTCTGTAAAGCTGGTGTCCCGTACTCTTTGTTTCCCATCACAGAATCATAGAGTAGTTTGGTTGGAGGGAGCCAAGAAGGCCACTGAGTCCAACCCCCTGTTGGTGCAGGATGCCATTTATAACATCTCTCTCAGGTAACGGTCCTCTTCTTGAATGTCTCCAGTGTGGAAGAGCACACAGCCTCTCTTGGCAACTGGTTCCACTGCCATATTGACTGACGGTTAGGAAGCTCCTCCCTGTGACTAACCTGCACCTGGCACACGGTACTTGAAGCTCCTTGTTCCGTGTCCTACACTTGGGGATGAGTGAGGAGAGGTCTTTTGCTGCTGCTTGGTGACAGCCTTTGAGGTACCCGTGGAGTGCTATCATGTCACCTTGTAGTCGCCTTTGCTCAAGGCTGAGCAGGCCCAGTTCTTCAGCCTCTTGCCATCAGACTCATTTTCCAGGCCCTGTATCTTCTGCATTGCCTTCCTCTGAACCCTCTGCAGATTATCAACATCCTTTTAAAACCTGGGTGTCCAAAACTGAATGCTGTGTTCCAGGTGAGGCCCGACTAATCAGAAACGCACCAGATGGGAGGTTTGCTATGCTCATTCACAGAACTGCAGAGGGGCCATCTTCTCACAACCCTGTTTCGCCTGTCTTCTCTCTTACTGTAGATCACAATAAGGAAAGGGCGGTTTTGCTGCATGATGCCTGCAGGTGTGAGGGCAGGACCCCTGTGGGTCTGGCTGGGATGGAGCACTCGGCCGCAGTCTCAGGGTTACCCCATCTCCAACTGCCATGATCTGGCCAAGCTGCTGAGAAGTGCGACAGTGACCCGAGACCAATACTGGCGATGCCAAACCTGCTCCACTCCCAGCAAGAAGAGACAAAAGAAAACACTCCTTGATGCAATGCAGAACAGGTGGGATTTGCTGCCACAAGATGAGTTGGCAGATGGTGACTTCAGTGGCTTTATAATCAAATACCTGCCAATAGTCTGCAGTTGGCCATTTCTTGCTGTAGGTCGAAGGAATGTCTACCTCTCCTGCCCTTGAATGGCTGCGGGGAGGCCAGCCGTCGCTTTCACACCCTGCTTGTGAGCTCCCCGGAATGTCTGCCAGAAGCTGAATGCCAGACAAGCAGCACCCGGTCTGGTGGGGAAGACTGTCTCCTAAGGCGACACCGCCAGCAGGATCCACAGGTGCGCACACAAGCTTTCTGCAGCAAGAATGTTTCGGTGCAGCAGTTATAGGTTCATCCAGCAAAGAGTAGCCAGCCAGTGCAAAGTGCTGGCTCATAGCCCTCCCCACATCACGGATTTCCCAACGGGCACACACAAAAGCACTGCTATCAGATATGAGAGCTGCACTTGAGAGGTGTCTTGCTGTACTGCCCTCTGGCCTGCGAAACACAGAGCTTGGCTGCCTTCTCAGCTAAACACATGGCCAAGTATTCCAAGGCAATTTCCACAACATACTGGGTTGCAAAGGGAGGGGAAACTGGCAGGAGCCTCACAAAGCAAGCAAGGAAGGAAGGACAGGTGGACAAATGGATGCTGGACAGAAGGAAGCTAGCCCAGGTGCCATCTTGGCCCCTTCCAGTGGTGGGCCCATCCTCTTCTGCCAGAACTGGTGGACAAGTATCAGTTCACTGCAGTGGCCCCTTTCCTGCTCTTGGCAGCGCTTCGGCATAAGCAGAGCAGCATGGATACACAAGTGGAAAAAGTGTTTTACTTTCAAGAAATGCTTTTTCCCTTGCTCCAAGCTCGCTGGAAGGACTATTTACAGAGATGCAATCCTGGAGGATCTAAAGAACCACACACACCTGGAGGCAAAGAAGGACCAGTGTGCTAGGAAGGAACTCCTGCAGGAAGCTTGATGCCAAGAGCTGTGGGGAATGGTGCCAGGGGGCATTTTGGCACGACTAACACAGCAATTTCCTCAAGCCTGCAGAGGCTGATGAGGGTGCAAATGTCCCTGCCTGGATGGATGTGGCAAATTAACATGCGGTTAAGTTCAGAATTTGAGGCATCACCCTGGTAGCCAGCTGGCTCTGAGCTCCACTCCTCTGCAGCCCTGGCACACCGTTCCACTTTCAGAGGGACTCGTGAACCAAGCTAAGGTGTGTGCGAGGGAGCTGCCCCCGGTCCACCGTGGGCGAGGCAGGGCAAAGTGCTCCTGGCTGCCTCCACTGCCGTTTTGTGCTGTGCGCTACCGACGGACACAGGGACAAATTCACCAAAAGCCCCAAATTGCCATTCGCTGGTGGGACCAAGTTTTCCTTAGCATGTGGATGATGCACTTGCAGAAATGTCATCATCAGTTTTCACCACAGTTTGAGCAAACTGCGCATCAGACAAACACGCAGACAACTCATGGGGAACTACCGTGCTCCTCTCCCTGTGGCACTTCGGTCCGCCTACTGCAGCGAGTGCCGCTGCTCACCTGGACATGCATCCTTCCAGTACAGATACCATTAAAATAGTGCAAAGCTGGCTTGGCATCGTGCATGCGTGTGCGCGGCCTCCGTGATGCCGGGTGCTGGTCAATCACGGCCACCGATTGTGAGGCCTGCTGCAAATGCACGGAGCGGTTCCCCTGCCCCCCGAGGGGTCGGCCCTGCCAAGGAAAGGCGCACTCGGCAGCAGCCCAAGGGGGTTCCTTCCAGACTGAGGGGCCCACGCCACAAAATGAGACCTGGCTGCAGCCCCGGCACAAGGTGAGCGCTGGCCTCTGAGCAGCGCAAAAAGGTCCTCGTGCGGCGCTTCTTTCCGGCACTTTCTGCTTGTTCCACCTGGGACAGAGGCAGAGCCCTCCGCGGCCATGCCGGGCACCAGAGGCCAGCGGGAGGTCCTGCCAGGCCTCAAGCCGCAGCGGCCACGAGCACCGGCATCGCCACACCATGCCTCGGTCGCGGGCAGGAAACTGCAAGCTCACGGAGAGGCTGCGTGTGCTTGCGGGTGGGGGTGGCTCTTTGTTCTGGAACAGAAACAGAAATGTGTAAATCAGCAGATGCCTAATTTTTATTTGTGTTTGGACAGAGGGAGAGTGCTTTAATGATCAGTCCCTGCAACAAACATCCAGCCTGGTCTTAACCAGCAGACAGACACGCCTCATGGCGCCAGAGAAGCTGCCCAGGGAAATGCCACCTGCAGCCAGCTGGAAGGAGCCCAGCCACAAGCCCCAGTGATAGTGCAGGGAAGGGGCAGCAGCAGAACCCGCCCAGGCGGGAGGGCAGGCTGGCACAGGAAGCAGAGTGGGGGGCAATTGTCGACAAGGACCTACAAGGCCAGCCAAGCTTTGGGGGGTGGTCCAGACACAGCCTGAAGCAAGAAGCCCTCAGCTCTTGCTGCAGCCATGGTAATCCTCTGTGGAAGCTGAACGGAGCCGAGCCGCCCCTTTCCCAGGGTTTGTGGTGGCCTTGGCCAAGCCTGCCCAAGCCACATGGCAACTCAACTGCATGGACGGCCTTCCAGAAAGAGTGCCCCTGTCCAGGGTTTCCACGGCAGCTGCTCTGGGCAGCTCTGGGCAGTCTGCTCTGGGCAGTCTGAAGAATGGCAGCCACCCAAGGAGGGCAAATGCCAGCTTGGCTCCAGTCTTGGGTGCCTTCTCACAAGCTGCCGGGGTTAAGCCACGAAGGGTGGTTGCCTCACAAAACCCCCAGTCCCACAGGAAATGCCATTCTTCAGACTGCACCCATTTCTCAGGCGGGGGCAGCAAGGGGGCTGGTGACAATGCCAGCAATGTTCTGGAGAGCAGCCGCCGCCCTGGCCAAGTGCTGCCCTTCCTGCCCAGCCCCACCTCAAACGACCGAGCAATCTCTGAGCACAGCCCGACTGATCCAGTGGGATCAGCCTGATGCCTGATGCCACCCAAACAAGAACACCAGGAGTCCTGCTGCCCCGTGCTAGCAGTGTTCCTTCCCGTGTCCCGTTAGACGCTTCTCTGGCTTCCCTCAAAACACAGCCCTTCAATCCGCCTCCCAGCCAGGACTGGCTGCCCGGTGGGAAAAGCGCTGGCCTTCGGGTGGCAGCCCTTCCGCAGCCCCACATTTAATCAGCGGGAGGATGTGTGCCGGGCAGAGAGACCAAGTCAGCGGTGCCACAAAAGCTCTTTTCTAAAGCACAGACTGGAAACGTGAGATGCTACTTCTCCTCCAACTAAACGATTGATGCTACTGCCTTCTCCCCATTTGTCCCGAGACAAAGAACGCTGTTTCAAGACCCAAAGAAGAAAGGTACCTTGTAAGAGATGCCCATTCCGCAGCCACTTGCAATTTCCTACCCTTTGAACTTGCCACTGCAATTCCAATTGGCGCCCGTGAAAGCGCCTTTCTTTTGCAAGCTACCAAATTTTACATTCTGCAGTTTTTCTCCTGGCTGAAGCCTGGCTGTTGCTTGTCAAATATGCAAACACATACTGATTTTTGCTGCAATAATTGAGATACTGTTTCCCCATACGGCCATCAAGGCAATTTACAGAAATGATAAAAGCATAAAATATAACAGTAAAAACACAGTAACATAGTCAGTGCGAAACTAGAATCCTACTGGCTGGGTCGATTTTTTTTCACATAATGTACAGAAGAACGGGATGATTTATATACGACTAAATCAATCTGCCGGCAAGCCAGGACTTATCTCCAAGGATTTGGAGGCCTTCCCAGCCCTGAGACCGAGGACCACTGACCGGGAAGGCGGCAGCTGGCGTGGGAGGCTGCCGACACGCCCCGCCCGCCCGCCCGCCCCTCCTTGCCGCATACTCTCTTGCAGCTGCAAAACTGGGTCACGGCTTTCAAATGATGCTCCACTTTTCGAACACGCAGGCCCAAACTCGGCATCCAGGCAAAGCACACCACCGCTGCCGGAGCCACACGAGGTGAGAGAAGAGCCAGGCCGCAGCATGCGGCGTGCCTCCAAACTGCCTGTCTTGTGCCAGACCAGGCAGACGTGGAACGGGAGCCGAGGGGATGGCTGGGACGCACCTTTCTTACTTGTCTCGCTTCCTTCCTTCAGCTGATACCTCAGAATTCCTCCAGTCAGGAATGTCGCGCCTACGTAACTGGATGTGATTTCCATGGAAATAGCAAAGGAAGTTCTCCGTGCTAGAAAGTGCCTGTTTGCATCAGCAGCAGGATCCTTCCTCTGCTACAGGAAGATTTTCTACGAACTAGAAAGCCCCTAGCAGCTTCTCTGGGCACTGCGGGCCAACTGGGAAATCACGGGGGAATCTCTCTGCCTGTTTGTGCTTCTTCCCTCTCCCTTGCCCACCTTCTGTCTCATGCACCGCACCAGCACACTCGAGGGCAGGGTGGGCCACGGGCAGCGCCCCACACCCGAGGCCACTCCTGTGCTGCTGAATCCCGGTGAGGCAAATGCGGCCATTTTCTCTTATGCTGTGGTGGTAAAGCGCTGCAGAGACGGAAGCATTCCAGAATAAGTTTGCTTTCAAGCTAAATGTGTCCCTTTGAGTCTCCATAGCGATTTGGCACAGAATTTTGGTGGCAACCACTGATTAATTTGTTACCGCAGGTGGTGTGGAAGTTGCCCCCAAACTGCTGCAAGTTGCCCACGTGTCTTCGTGGCAACCTTCCGCAACCTGGTGTACTCCAGGCTGCTGGCGGGTCCCTGAAAGGTGCGGTGCAGGAAAAGATGTCTAGAGCACACCACTTGCTGGAGGTTGGCTGTCGGGTGGCTCCATCGGACAATGCCGATGGCGCAAGAGAAGAGGCAGGCCTCACCTGGAGGGAAGGTTCTCTAGAACTTCCTAAGAAAGGGCACGGAAGAAGGAGTCCCCCCACTGTTGCTGCTGGAAGTGCCTCTCATGCTTCCGCAGCAGTGCCTGGGACCCACCCGCTCCCAGCGACTATCCTGCTGAGAAGCAGCGCAGGAAAGGTGTGTGGGTGTTTCCATGCTTAGCAGCCAGGCACTGGGGAGTGGAGGAGAGGGGAACTGAAACCGAAAGCCAACTGCACCAGGAGAGCTCCTTTACTGGGAGGGCTCTCTCCTCAGGACGTCTTCCAGGTGGTGCTTAACTGAGTGTTGCTGGGGGCCACATCCCTTCTGGGCATTGCTGGGAGGAGCTGGTGGCTGCAAGGTGTACCATGGAAAGAGGTGGTGACGGCCCCATGCTCTGGGATGCAGCGAGGACAAGGAACAAGCCAGGCCCCCTGCGAAGTGAGGGGCTCGGCCAGGGCCAGTCCTTGGGCACCATGAGAGGCAGAGCAGCAGCACCGCGACATTTGCACCCTCGGCATCAGCAAGCACTGAATGCGCCAAGACCTACCTGGATGTTGTCGAAGGATGCTCTGTTTGTAACATCATAGAGGAGCAGTAAAGCTGGAGGGAGGAGACAGAAGAAAGGATGCAGGTCAAGGTGCAGAAGTGGGCACTCACCAAGCACCACAGAATGGGGGGGGGGGCAACTGCAGGGCTCCTCTTGGCACTAATTAGAAGGCCAGAATCGGAAGGCTAGCCTGTCTTTTTCACCTTGGCAGATCTGCTGTGGTAGGAAAGAACTCGGAAGGCTGGGAAAACTGAGCTGAAGACACGTCTGGGCCCCCTGTGCATGTGGGGATGAGGCAGGGGGTTGCTTGGGAGCCGGCCCATGCATGGCACCTCAAGCAGACAAGCGTTTATGCCGAGCCTCCGTGCCTCAAACCAGCCCTGTGGGCTGTGGTTCAGCTGTGATGAGCGTGCGCCTCTCAGCCTGGGTAAAGGGTCTGTGAGGATGCAGCCAGACCCTCATCCCAGCTTCCAATCGACCTGCAGGAGCAATCGGGTGGCATTCATGGGGAGCCGCCCCAGCTTTTGCTCATTCACTATAGTTTGGTTGGGTTTGCCTTAAGGAAAGGCAGCAGAGGGGGATTGTGGGTGAGGGTCTTTGTCGGCATCCCTCGGAGACTTTGGCAAATGAGGTAGGGAGACAGCAATGTAAAACTCACTGGAAGCAGGTTGACGCATCCTGCCTTGTGGTTGTGCAAGACTCTCCTCCCCTCAGGGCCTAGAAAATATTTCTACCTCTATTTTTGCTTAGAAAATATATTCCCTGCCCTGTCCATTGCTAGTCAACACAGTGAGGGCAGTTGCTGGGCACAACGCCTCTAAGGAGGAACCCTCGCTTGCTTTGCATTTCTTGTTCTCTGCACCCAGCCTATTGATGAAAACAGCACTTCCCTCTTCCAGCCAGCCTGGGAAGCTCCCAGTCCGGGGGGTGGGGGTGCGCTCCCCTTTGCTCATTAGCTCGTGCTGACTTCAGGGCATCTCCCTGACTCTGAGGGAACTGCACTTTGCAGAGACGCTGCTGATGTTCCCTCGAGCTCCTGACAACACAAAGACCTTTCATGCTATCACACACTCCATCAGGCAGCACCTCAGCGGGGAGCCCAATCCTGAAAGTAGGGCAGATGAATTTAACCGCCCCCCCCCAACAGAATGGTGTCTCTGATCTACTCCAGGGTGGTGTGTGTGTGTGTGTGTGTGTGCGCGCACGCGGGGGGAAGAGATCCCCTTCCCTGTGGCTTTTGTGGGAGGCCTCGGTAGATGCTCTTGTGGGATGCCTCTTTTGGCTCCCAGGCCATAGCGTGGTGGACATGGGGCCATCTCCCTTCCTTCGAAGGCCAGGCCTTCTGAAACATGCTCCACTCTGGGGCTCCGTTCTGCTCTGCAGCCTGAGAGGGCATCTGGTGAACTGGCTCGGTTCGCTCTGCTTGTCCATCTGTCTTCACAAAGGTGTTGCCCTATTGTTACAGAAGCACCCAGGAGTGTGGAAAGCTGCTGGGGCAGAGCACAGATTCAGGACGGATGGGGCAGAGCACTCGCCACTTTTCACCAATGCTTCCCACAACCGCGAAAGCCGTTATCTTCCAGCGGTCTCATTATGGCTTCAGAACTGATGGATGGTGCTGCACTCGCCCTCAACTGACCATCTCCCGTGATCTGCAACCCTGACTGATCCAAGGGGCTTCTCGAGGCTGCCTGGGCCACACACGGGCAGGATGAAGTCACGAGCAGGGGAAGGAGAGCAGTGGCGCTGGGCACAATTACAAAGCGAACATTCTCACAATTAAGGAGGTTTGGGGAACATATTCCTGTCCCCAGAGTTCTGCTTTCAACTCTGAAATCAACACAGAAGAGCCACCGCGATGCTGCCGAGTCTGTCTTTTTTCTTTCCTCACCATGTTCCACACCAATCGCTTCTCAGTCAGAAAGCAAGAAAGGTGTCGGGTTCTCACCATGAGCATCGCGGTAGTACGCATGTGTCACACTGCGAAATCTCTCCTGGCCTGCTGTATCCCAGATCTGAAATGGCAAGAAGCAAACAGGCCATTTTGAAGAATACCATTTAAACAAGCTCACGAGCAAGACAGCGATTTGGAGAAACAACCTCTTCCGCCCAATATGCTGCTACGCAAAGAGTCAGCCAAGGGGGAAGAGGTGGGTTGTTCCTTTGCTTCCCTGCTAGAATGGGCAGGAAGCAGAATTTTCTTTTCAATTAACGTACTGCTATGAAGAAACTCAGACCCTTGCACAGCATATTGTTAATCGTGTCGCATCTATTTTTTCCAAGCCAAACACAGTTTCATTTCCCTTGCAGAAGCTGCACTTGATCTCCATTCCGGTGCCGGTCGATCGCCTCGCCAAGGGCAGATCCACACAGAGCGTGCTGCAGTGTTCCCACCCTGGCCTGTTCCACTGAGGCCAAATTATCCCTGTCCCAGTGAGGTGAACTGATCCGAGACAGTGGATGGCATGGTGGACCACCACGGCCACCTGGACTCCAATGGCAGCCCCAGTGATGGAACTAGAAGCACCCTGGACCTCAAACGTGGCCGTTCAGGGGTGGGCGCCCCCGCCCAGGGCAGGCAGCGAATCCACCTGCTGGACCCACAGGGCCTCCTTTCCTGGGATCCAGGAACAAACTCGGTGTGCAGCAGAAAGCCAGGCCCTGAGCTGCACCCAGCTTCGCCTCTGCACTGCACCCTTTTCCAAGGAATGCCACATGGCAAGATCTGGGAAGCAGACACATTTCTGCAACGGCCGAACAGAGGTGCTCTCCTGCATGCTCTGCAGAACTGCACTAATGCTGAAAAACAGCAGGAGGAGCTGAGCTGCCCCGAGGCTTTGTTGCGATGGGGGCGGCATAAACACGTTTTAAATAAATAAATAAATAAAATAAAAAGAAGGCTGCTCTTGGTGGAAACCAGCAGCACGTCGAGCTGCCCTCACCATCACCAAGGAAAGTGCTATTTTTGGCAGGGAGGCGAAGGTCCAATCCACTTGAAGCGTGTGAGTAATTGTCACAGAGGGATGCTGGTAAGGAGAATGACAGACCAGAGGTGCAGTGAGCAATGCGCTTCCCAAGCAGGATGTGCCATCGCGCAACCCAAGGAAACGTGGAGGAACAAACTCCCCATCTGACGAGCCTGCAGCACATTCCTCATGGGGAAACAGCAGCCAATGGGCACACGGACCGTCCATCGGCATCTCCAGGGAAGAGCCGTTCCCGGCCCTGGACGGAGGGCCGCACCATTCCCGTTGCGCCCAGGAGGAGCAAGGACTGTGCCGTGCCGCTCGCTCCAGCGCTCATTCTTAGGGGCGGGGGGAGGAAGGCGTGTCCCAGGCATCCATCCAGAGAGGACAGAAGCAGTCAGTGCTCCTGTGAACACCTGCGCAGCTGTGAGCAGAAGACGTCCTGCAGGGCCGGGCCAGGAGGTGCGTCGAGGCCCACGCTCCGTGAGGCGAGCCGGGGAGTAAGGGAGAGGCCGGCCCGAGAAGTGGCGTCCCCAGCATGCTGCAGCAAAGGGGTGGTCAGGCCCCCAATCTGGATGGCCTCAAAAGGGGGCTAGGTAGATCCCTGGAGGAGGCGGCAGCTGCCAGTGGTGACTCACCTCGCTGGATGAGCTGCCTCCTTCAGCAGAGGTCCTGGGCGGGAGGAGGTCTTGCACCCTTCCTGCTGGGGGGATCCTGGGGGCCACGGCTTGCCGCCGTGAGTGCGGAGTGCTGGGCTGGGTGGTCCTTTGCCCTGGTTCTGCAGGGCTTTTCTTACGCTGCCCTGACTTCTCTTTCAGTCACAGGACTTTATCACACACTGCTGGATCCCCCTGTAATGTCTGATCTAACGGCTCTCTAGTACCAGAGTCCTAGCCGCTGTATGGAAGACTTGAGGAAGTGGCTTGTCCAGGGAAACAGCTGATCTGGTTGCAGTCCTCTCCTGGAGCTCAGGACCACGAGACGTCGTCCAGCACTTCCTCACTGCGGCCAAATGCGGTCCTGCCACCAGCATCCGAGTTTCGGCTCCAGGATCCTTCTCCTTCAGAGGACAGCAGGCTTGCAGGGGCCTTTTTGGTCCCCCCCACCCCCCCCACCCCAGGCTGCTTTCCCCAGCAAGGCCTGCCATCCTTCCTGTACCAGATTTTCCTCTCTTCCTGTGCATTTCACAGCATATGATGGGGCTTTTTAGTGCTTCTTGTTTGATTAGGTCCTCATATTTAACCGTTAATAGTTTTTAGTGCTTTCATTTTTTATATTTATTAAATGTTTTATTCTATTCCTGACCATGTTGGACTTCGGGGCTTGATTTTTAATTTTTGTGAGCTGCCCAAGGAGCTTCAGCTACATAACAGAATACATGAGCAGACAAAGAGATTGTCTTACCTGCAGCTTTACTCTCACGCCATCCACATTTAAGACTTTATTCTAGAAGAGAGAGCGAAGAAGTGAGCGAGGCCGTGTGCCTGAACTCCCACTGCAACTGGTTTGGTTGAGCTCCAGGTAGAACACCCAAGCCCCTGTGTCACCAGGGAGGGCCAGAGCAGTTCCAGCCTGAAACCCGGGCAGCGGCTGCCGGCTGGGGCTGCACCGGTCGACCTGCAGCCTGGCCCGGGATCGGGCAGGTTCACCTGCTGGCCAGAGCACTGAGCTTTGCAGGGCAGAGGCGCCCAGCACGCACAGGGCAGTTCCAGCACCGCTGCGGGAGACCCCGCTGTGACCGCTCCCAGCAGCCTGCTCCTTCCCGGCCTTGCGAGCACCAGAGGGGTTGGCCTACAGCCCCCATCATCCCCATGGTGGCACTGCCCTGGAGTGGAAGTCGTCAGACAAGAGGAGGGTGCTGGACTGGAGGCGGGATTGCTGCGCAGACCCCTGGGCAATCGGTTTTTTGGGGGGAATGCATTGCCCAGGCATGCGCTTGGTTCCAGGAAGGGAAGGGCAGGCGGCAGGGGCCAAAATCGGGGGGCTGCCGCACAGACAAGCGTGCCGTGGGGGGGGGGGCCTGCAGGCCTGCCTCTGCTTGCACTGCACAACCAGAAGTGCGTGCAAGGGAGCCAGCGCCCAGGAGGGTGCAGAGAGCTACTGGCTGCTGCACCCGGGGCAGAGCAGAACAGAACAGCTGGCGTTTCTTGTTTAATGTTTTCGAGCAGCTGTGACCATGCAATCCACAAAGGTAGATGACGGACAGAACTGGCAGCTGGCCGGGCCTTGCCCAGCCAAAGGAGAATGCGGGGCTTCCTCCCCCGCCTGTGACCCGCAGCACTGCCTCTGCGCAGCTCCCTTCCGGCATGCAGCTTTTGCAACTGGGCCAGAATCTTGACAGGTCGAGCGCTTCTCAGAGCAATCTTCCGCTCTGCACAAAGAGCCGGCTCAGAAAAGAGACATCAAAGCACCCCAGCCAGCAGCACCAGCCTCAGAAGCGAGTTCAAAGCCACGCCAAAGCCGCGTGCTGCCAAAGCCGTCCCTAAAGAGGTCGCTGCTCAGCGAAGGGTGGCACCGGCAGATGCAGCAGGGCGCGCCTGGGACTCCCCGGGAGCACGAGGGCCGTGGGGCACCTGTGGGAGGCTCAGGACGGGGACAGGGGGACCTGCCCGCAGGTCTCCAGTGCACAGCCCGGGTCCAGAGGGTGTGGGGGCCCCACGGAAAGAGGCCTGGGCGGTCAGAAGCCCCAGGTCAAGTCCCCATTTCGCTCCCTGTCAGAGACCTCCTGGTTCTGTTTCCTGGAGATTACTCTCACCCACTCAGAACCAGGTGTCGTCCTGTTTGGCTTTCGCTGGAGTGACTCACCCCCCTGTTCCTCCTCCTGACTCTCACCACGCTCTCTCAGAACACCCTGTCCTTTGCCTCATCCCTCTATCCACTGTGAAATACGCACGTCGCACCGAGGGCCCCCTGCCCGGCACTTTGTTTCCTGCTCCAGGACCCCAAGAGAAGCCTCTTGGCTTCCGCCACCTCCACCCTCAAGCCCAGTAATTCCCAAGCTCTGCCCATCAGAAATAGGGCAAGGCGGGTTGCCGGCCCGTATCGGGTGCTTCCTGCCACCTCTCTGCCAGAGTCCTTGCTCTGGCCTCCCTCCAGTCGGCCTCCCGTTAGAGGGGTCAGGGAACTGCTGCCACATCTCTGGTTTGTTCCCAGTGCAGGGGATGACCTGCCCTCAGAGGCTGCTGCCTGTCATGTCTCTGTATGGGGCACTCTGCTGGCGCTGCTCCTTTCCTGTCAACAAGTTCGGGGAGTTTGCAGGAGATCAGCATATCTTCCGGCTCCCTGCCAGGGGCCTGAGCAATGGGGCAGAGGCCACGAAAGGCTCCCTCTGCCGGACACATGCATGCCCGGGCTGGCAGCAAGAGTGCTTGGAGGGCGAGGGACCGGGAGTGAGTCGGGGCTGAACAGACAATGAGCTCAGTTCTGGGACTGAAAGCCAGCCCCGGGGCTCAGGGGCGTGTGCCCGGGCCCTCAAGCCGCTCGGAGGGAGTCTGCCTGTGGCCTCGCCACAGATTCGCAGCAACAGGCCACGAGATTCGGTCCAGCCATGTGTTGCTGCACTCTCCGGGCTCGATGCAAAATCCAGTTCCTGCCGCCCTAAATTCACAGGCCATCACAGCACGCTTGCCCCCACCCCAGGCCACAGGGCCTCTGGCACGGGGCCGGCGCACGCAAGCAGCAGGGCCCCCTCCAGGAAGGAGACGCTGCAGCCCACCCGGAGCGTCGCCATCCAGCTGGAAGCAGGAAACGTCACCAGGCATTTTGTAAAGATGCAAATCCAGCCATTGGTATGCCAAGGAACCTTCTTCCCAGCCTTGCACCTCCAGGGCACACAATTCACCAGAAAATGAGATCCGGAGCCTGGCGGGAGGGGCATGACTCTGGGCGCTGCAGCCCTCGCCTGCAGGAGGCACACCGTTATGGGGAACAGGCGAGGCCACCCCCCCTTGCTGCAGGCCTCGCCAGCCCCAGGAGTGCTCCAAGGAAAGGGCCTGAGCCGCGGCCAAAGACAAAGCACAGGGAGCAAACAGGGCCCCTGCGCCGTGTCAACGGGGTGAGCCACACAGCCAGGCACCGGCACAGGGCTGGCAGAGCGCCCTTTCCAGGGCCAGTCACCACAGCCCAGCTGCAGTCCACACAAGAGGCCCGCTCCGGAGCAGGGCCCGGCTCCCGAGGCGTGATTTCCTCCTGCACCGGCCACGCTGTGGCTTGCGCCTTCCAGCACCCGCTTTCTGGAGGGCCCAGCAGCTTCTGCTGACTCCGGGGCAGCACCTGCCAACTGCCCCCCCCCCCCGAAGCCCTGGGGCTTCCAGGGCACACGCAGCCAAGCAGCCTCCCACCGGGAGGGGTTTGCATGGCAGTCGCAGCCGTTTCCACTGCCTCCCCCCCGCCAGGCCCCCACTTCCACTCGCCCCAAGTGCACTGCCTACTCCGCCAGCACCATCCGCCCCCTGCTTCTCTGAGCTGCCATCCGTTTGGCTGCCACATGCGACGCGGGGCAGAAGAGGCCGAACCCCAAGTGCTGAATTGTACTCACCAGTGAACTAGACCAATAAACCCCCAACTTAACTGGGGAATTTATTCAGGAATGTACGAGCGGCTCCTTGCAGCCCTGTGAATTCCACGGCATCGCCATGAGAACCTGCTTGACGGTCTGCCTCTACGGTGTGATGTGGCAGGGCGTGCATGAGAAATCAACTGCAGATTTGATCAGGGCCTTACCCTGTTCTCGTCTTCTGGCACATGGATTTGGATGCAATTTGTGGGCAAAATCTGAGCTTTTCTGAGCTTGCAGCTTGACTTGTGCCCTGCAATGCATTCAGCAGCATCCATGCATTTGAAAAAAGCGCACAGAGAAAGCTTAACTCACAGGCGAAGAATGTGAATGCTTCAAAGTTACATTCACTGAAAATGAGTGCATTTTAAAAACGCATGTATTTCAAAATGAGTAGGTTGCCAAGGAGCACATTTGGCAGGAGCACACAAGGAAAGGGGGGAACATGGCGGGACGGGTGCACAGCCCTCTGTGCTCTTCTCCCAGCAAGGCTCCAGCCCAACACGCTCCCTCTGCCACGGAAGAACACGACCGAGGATGCGCTGCTTGTCTCCTGTGCTCCTCTCTTCTGCAGCATCTGGTTCTGCATGGATTTGGAAGCCAAGGGGGGATTGTTCTTTTGGTTAAAGAGAAGCGGTGCTGCAACCGTTTTTGACAATTCAGTAAACGAACCTCACTGGTGGGAGGAAATACATGGGTGATCCATGCGCCACATTGTGATGCCTCACTCTTCAGGCACGAGCCCGATGCACACGCGCACTGGGGACACAATGCAGCAGCTGCCCCCAGCTCAGCAAGTGAGGAGCTGACACCCGAACAGCAGCCAGCCCGTCACAGGCGCGTGTGCACTGGCCAAGTCCGCAGCGCACCTCCAGATATGTCCCCCAGAGCCAAAGGTGGAGAGCAATCGTTCAGCAGGAACAGGCACCGCAACGCCGTGCAGTCCCCACTGAATCGGGGGCAGAGGGCCGGGGCCGGGGCCCGTCTCTGGGGGCCGTGCAGTCGCACCCTCCGCAAGCCAGTCTCGGCAGGAGCCCGGCTGAGCAAAGCTCTTCTGCTCTTGAGGACCGTGTGCCCGTTGTGGGCAGTGGCCCATCTTTTCCTCCTGTGGCGGCCAGGTCTGGACGCACCCAGCCACACTCCGCAACTGGCTGGACTCAGCTGGGTGCCCTGGGCAGGGGGCTGCCTGCAAAGGGACCTCGGACAGCGCTCGTGATGAGGCACCGGATTGCTGAGGGGGCGGGCAGTGGGGCGGCCTTCTGCCACAGTGCGAACGGCACAGTGAGATTCCTGCGCCGAAGAGGCCTAGAAGGCCATCAGCCGCAAATCCCGTTTGATGCAGGACTCCAAGTTAAGGCACCCCTGACCCCGCTGCCCTCGAATGCCTGAACGCCTCCAGGGTGGGAGAGCCCACAGCCTCCCCGGGGCAGCGGTCCCATCGCCATGCAGCTCGAGTAGTCGGGAGCTCCTGCTTCTCCGCGGCAAAGAGCACTGGGGCCAGGACTGAACCCTGCGGTGCCCCACCTGTCGCCTCTGCCCAGGCCAAGAAAGTGCCACGGGTGATCCCGAGTGCAGGACACGGAATGATCCATTCAAGTCGCGGCAACCCAGGTTCAGGCTGACATCGGGAAGAGCTGCCTCACCGTCAGAGCAACACGGCAGTGGGACCAGCTGCCCAGAGAGGTGGGGGCTCTCCCACACCAGAGGCGTTCGGAAAGAGGCTGGACAGCCTCTGAAACTGCCCCCCTCACTACTGGAGCCACCCTTGGCAGCACTCAGACCCAGGGACATCCCATGAAACTGACGGTTGGGAGGTTCAGACCCAATACAAAAGGAACTTCTTTACACAAAGTACGGCTTAGCTATGGAACTTGCTGCCACGGGAGGTGGTGATGGCCACCAATTTGGATGACTGGACAAATCCATGAGGGATGAGGCTATCGGTGGCTACTAGCCTTGTGGGCCGTGTGCCCCCTCCTTCCCCAGAGGGGGGTGGCGTGCCTGCAGGCCGGTTGCTGAGGAGCTTGGACAGGTGGCGTTCCCGCATCCATCCTGCTTGAGGGATCCCGTGGGCGGCTCATTTGCCGCCGTGTACGTGGAGGCTGGACTGGATGGAGCTTTGATCTAATTGACCTGGCTTTTCTTATGCTTACAATAGCTTACAGCTGTGGCCTATCAGCAGTATGTGTGCCGAGTAGGGAGCGGAGCTTGCAGGAGTTGCATAAGGGAGCAAAATTATCTTCAAGTTGAAGCAAGAATGACTGTCTTCAGTACATGTTACATTTTAACATGTTTTATGGAGATTTCCATGACTTAAGCCATCAACCACAGGCAGAAGTAAACCAGTAAACTAGGGAGAGAGTTTTGGGGGCTGTGATGCCCAGTTAGAGAATTTTCAGATTCATCGTATTTTTTGCACCAAGCAAATCCCAGGGATTTTCAGCCTCACTTCTGACCTGGGCGGTTCACCCTGTCTGGAGAATTTTGGCTCCTGGGTGGAATAGAAGCACCACAGAGAAATGAATGGATTTTGCCAGCCCTCTGCAGCAAGAGGTGCTAAGCTTCTCTCTCTGCACAGAACTCTCCTAACCATTCAGAAATGCCTCTTTTGGAAGCAGCAGGAATCCGCCTCTTGGTGTCTCTCATTTAGCAGACTGCTAATTTATTTAATATTCACAAGCGATTAACCCCCATGATGAATCAGTGCTGCCCCTTCCCGTCCTGCTGGCCAGAATGGAACGAATGCTGGTCCCTTAACCCCCAGAAAGTTCTGCAGCGCTGCCTGTCACCTGTGCCAAATCCACCTCTATATCCCCGTCAGCAAAGCAGGCTGTTTGCAAAGCCCTTGTCCACACACAGTACAGGGCTAACAAACTGCTTCTCCAGACTGAGAGCCAGCCTCGATCGATCAGCCCTCCCAGCTGCCATGACCAACAGCCTGTTCCAGGGAACAGGAACAAGAGCAAGCCTTTGCAAAACAGAAAAGGAGTGAGGCAACAGGCTAAATTTATACCATCTGCTTTAGGGGAAATGGTGACTGAAGAGACTTAAAAATACTTTTTAAAAACCAACTATCTCAATGGGGGGAAAAGAATGAATCACAGTGCTGGCAAAGGGTAAAGAAAAGCGCACGGCGGAGAAAATTGAAGGGGGCAGGGAGAGAGAGCTCGTACAGAAGATGCTCAGCCAGGGAAGTGTTTTTCTGTGCGAAGGGTGCCTTTGAGAAAGGCTGCTAGCAGACCCCGCCAGCCACGAGGCCGTGTTTGACCGCCTCCTCAAGCAGCGGGCACCGAAGGCCGTGAAGAGGAACTGCGTGAAGGGCGGGCAGCTCTGACCTTAAGGCAGAATCCAGCAGGCCTCCACGGCACCCACTGAACCGGGGGGCAGCCGCCGCCGCCGCCTGGTAAATCCGCACAGGATCACCTCCCACCCTAACTAGCATCCAGGAGCGCCATGTGGGTCCCCCAACCCCCTGCTCGGCGGCAGGCAAATGCACTGGGTCCACCACCCTGCTCCCTGTGCCCTGGGGCAGTGCCCTTGTGACACTGCAGAGCTGCCCAGTCCGGAGGCAAAACAAAGTGAGTAAAAAGCCAGGCCATGGGACAAACCGGAGAGCCAAACAGAGGACCAAGGTGCTTATTTACGTAGGACGTGAGGGTTTCCAGATGTCTGGGAAGCAGGAAATTATTTGGCGCACAACAAGGAGAGATTCGGATGCGTTCAAGGGAAACTAAACCTCGCATGGATCCAACTGCACCAAGGCAGAGCTCCCTCTTGAGGATGAGCGCAAGCGAGAACAAGGGAGAACGCGCCGAGCACGAGGTGTCCAAACATCCGTGTGCTGCTTGCCCATGGGGCCAGCAAGCTGCTTCGGGCGTGGCTTTTACGCCAGGCAGGCTGCCCTCTCAAACCCCGCAGCTTCAATTAGGTGCCCAGCCTCTGCACAGGATCCATGAAAACCTGCTCTGAATGCTTGAGTCACACCTGCTTTTTAAGAGCACCGACCGTCAGTCTGCAGCCCCACACAGCTCCGGAGGGCCAGTGCCAAGCAGGGGGCCAGCCAGGAGTGGCGGAGCGGGAGGCAAGCAGCAGCTGCCCGCCAACTTCCAAGGAGTGCTGGCCCAGCAGCCACCTCCATGGGGCAGGGAGTGGGCCGGCGGCCTCAGCGGCAGGCGGGGCCCCACAACCGGCCAAACCCTCTCCTTCCCCGTTTAAAATAATCCTTCCTGTACCTGTTTTGAATGGAGAAGCCGCAAGCCACTGGCCTCTCTGGAGCCACTGGACCAGACCAGGGCAGCACCCTCAGGTGCGCCGGTGCCGATGGGCTGCGTCACGCACTACCTGCCCTCCCAGGCCGCTGCCGTGGCATCACTTGGGTCTCTTGCAAGCATGTCAGAGCAGGTATGGAGGAGGACCGCCTGAGATGGGAGCCGTCCAGGGAGCACTGTGATCAGCTGCGCTACTGTGAAATCCCACTGCGAATTCCCCCCCCAGCCCGGCGATCGTGGTGCGCTCTGATACACCCAGGACGCACCCTGGGCATGCTTACGCAAGAGCACTATCTCGGGGCTTCTCTTTTCAGGAGAGAAAAGGGGGCAGAAGAGGCAGGGTGCCGGAGTGGAAGGCAGAGCTCACCACCCACCGCCCAGCGGGCTCCTCGAGGGTCACAGGCAGTTGCAGTGAAATCAGGTGAGGCCATCGGGGCTCTCCAGGCACCTGGAGAGGTCCCTCTCCCTCTCCCCAGCCACCCACCTCCGAGGCCATGCATGGACACACAAGGCCCATCCAGACAGTGCATGGAGCACCAGGCCTGGCAGGCCATTTTACCTTGTGTCACCAAGCGCCAAGCCTGTGAAAACACAAGTCCCTGCTCCACTGGGGTTGCTTTCACACGAGAGCAAAGGCACGGGGGCTTTTTGAGCTGCTCAAGGCAGACCTATAGCAGAAGGCTGAGAATGTATCATGCAGCAGGACCAGAGGCTTCCCTGTAAGCCCCCAAGCTGCATGGGATGCGCAAACATATTTACCTCTTTGGCAATCAAAACAAGGACTTGGGAGCACAAGCATCTGATAAATCACATTTGCTGAGCTTCTCTAAAGGGCTCTCCCTCTCTCTCTGTTCAGATACCAAGGATGTGACCCAGCAAGAGGACGGAGCTGTGCTTCCATCCAAGCCCCAGAACATCAAGGTGTGTGGTGGGGGGATGAAGAGAGGGAACAATTGAAACGTACCTTTAACAGCGGAGGTCTGTGGGAACCCCCAGCATCGGTATCACAGCAGCCCACCGTGCTGTCCTGCATTGAGTCGGATCACGTGAGCAAACCGCTAGCTGGAGATGGAGCTCTCCAGCCGGAACGGGCGCGGCCAGGCCAGCAGGCAGCTGAATCGGGCCAGGATGAAAGGGTGCGCTTGCAGCTTGCTCCCGCAGTGCCTATTGGGATTGCATCGGCAGCCGCCTTGGGCCGCTCTTCCCAGAGCCCCGGGAGAGCTGCTGCTGAGGCAGGCAGGCCCTTGCACTTTGGAACTGCTGCTCTGAGGGCCTCGGATGCAAGGCTGCTCTTTCAGATGCACCCCTTCTCCATCCCAGCAGTTGTCTCCCTTTAACCAGCATTTAAAATGCAGCACACAGCCTCCAGAGACGGAGAGAGCCCAGTGTTCAGGTAAGGGCTTATAAAATGCTCGCCCCAGAATTGCTGCCAGCTGGCCCAAGGAATTTGCCACACAGAAAGGAAGGTGTGTGCCCCAGAGTCACCCCACACACATCCTGAGAAAGTGCCCTAGCAAAGGTTCTGGCTGGTTGACTGACAGCACTGTTCCCTGCTGAATGAAGTCCCTTCCTCATCCTCACCCGTCCCTCTGGCGCCCGGCAGCCTTCCTGCCCTCCCCGCATGGCTGCAGACTCCCTGCCCTGTTCGCATTGACCTCGGCCAGATGGGGAGCCTGCTCCTGAGCCAAGGGCCGTTTCAGGGACAGTATCCACTGATTTACTACATGTACGTCCCACCTGTCCTCCTACATGTAGCTCATGGTGGTTTGCACAATGCTCTTAACCCTCTTGATCTTATCCTCACAACAGCCCTGTGAGGTAGGTTAGGCTGAGAGCCAGTGACTGGTCACCCAGGGAGCTTCATGGTCGAGCAGGGCTGGAACCCGGCCTTTCCCAGTCCCATCCAGAGATCCAGATGGATGCACACGGAGCTGCAAATGAAAGGAACGTGGAGGCCGCAGCCTATTACTGAGCCCCCCGTCAAGGAAAAGAGGAGGATGAAGCACTGGAAAGGCAAATGCAGGGTTTCACGCAGGCAGGATGGCTTCGTTGGGGCGGACTTCGATGTCCCCAGTATCCAATGGGATGCAAATTCTGCCTCCAGGAAAGTCCCAACACACGTTGCTGATGACTTCCTCCAACAGGAAGTGGAGGAAGCAGCAAGAGAAACCGCCGTCCTTGGCTAAGCAGCCGGAAAGACCCGTGGGCAAAGTGCTGCGACAGGAACGTGGGAGGACAGTGACCTCGCCATGCTTGAATTCTCAACTCTGAAGGAAGCAAACACCAAATGTAGCCACACACACACGCTGGATTTCAAAAGAGCCAAATTAAATAAACGCGGAACAGTGACGAGCAAAGCCCATGGCAAGTGACTCTGATGAGAAAAGGAGTCCGAGAAGGGTGGGAGCTTCTTAAAGGGAAATCCTGAAGGCACAAGCACACACAATCCCAGCAGGGGAGCAGGGGAGAAGACAGCTGAAGAAGCCATTGCGCTTTAGCAAAAGGACCGTGCTTCTGAAGTCTCATCTGGGTCTGCTGGAGAGGAAAGGGGAGGGAGGGGGACCTGCTCACAACAACACCCCCCCATTGTGGGCATTGACAGCTCCTACAAAATCCCGCGGGCTGTCGGGGTGGCTCTCTGCCCACACACAAGCAGCCCTGGGGCAGCCGGCCCGGGCTCCCAGGACACGGAGACCTTGCTGCGGACCTCGCTGCCGAGCGGCAGGACCCATCCGAGGGACAGATCGGCCAGCGCTGCGTCACGGTTTGAGGCAGCTCCTGGACTCCCTCTGCTGACCAAGGTCAGAACAGCACCCCTGGTGGCCGCAGGACTGGGCCCACAGCCTACTGAGCTTACAAGCTGCACCTGGGGCCCCGAGGGAAGAGCTGTGCAAGCACGGGCTCTTCCCCCCAGAGGCTGCCTCAGCAAGCGAGCTCTCCTGACTCGTGCTGCCCCTCGTGGCAGCGGGACTCCTGCTGAGGACCCAGCCCTAGCCCCGCTCCCTTGGCTCCAGTCTCCCCAGCTCGGCTCCAGGGGCCGCGGTCCCTGCACTCTGCCCTCCGCCTGCTGATGCTCCTGCTCCTGCTCCTGCTCCTGGCCCCTGCGGTGAATCCTTGGCTGCTGTCCCTGCCTTGGGGCCTCGCTCCCGCTCCGACTCCTGCTCTCCTTGGCTGCACTTTCTGGCTCTTGCCTCCTGGCTCGCACTTGCCTCCTATCAGCTTGGAACTCGGACTGGACTCGGCTAACACTTAGGATTAAAGTGCCTGCGCCCTGGTGCTCATAAGTTTAATGGGCTGCTCTGACACTCTGCCGTATTCCTGCTATAGCCAGGGTAGGATCGGGACCCATCCCTGTCTGCCCTTGCGGGGGAGAAGCACTGTCCACTGCAAATATCAGTCTCAGGCTCCCGCTGGCTGCCTTCATGCCCCACCAGCGAGCCAGGTGATTTTGAGACCACTGCACAATTGAATCTGCCCGCCCCCCCCCCACCTCACCTTGACATCCTTCTTTGGGAAGAATACCCACCTCCCCACAATATTTATATTTTTATTTATTTTATATTGTTAATTTTAATTTTATATTGTTATTTTTGTATTTTATTGTGTTTGTAAGCCGCCCTGAGGCTTTGGCAAGGGGCGGCATAGAAATGTTCTAATAATAACAACAACAACAACAACAACTTTGGAGCAAGTGGCTAAACCAGAAGTTTAGTTTGACCCACCAACGTCCAGCCTGCCACTCCCGCTGTGCGGCCAGGCCGGGGCTCACCTGCCTCAGGTGGTGTGGTCGTGCCACAGACTTGCAGCTAGACTTTGGACACGCACCCTAATGCAGTGCCCCCGGAAGAGCCCTCCCCCCATGCTTGGCCAAGAGGCGGCCGCCTCTGCCCCCGCAGGACCCGCACCCCCCAGCCAGGCCCCTTCCACAGAGCAGGGATTGGGACAGCGCTGCCTCCTAGCCCCTGGGGCCAAAGAGAAGGCGTTGGGAAGAGGGAGCTGTTTCTGTGCCTCCTCATTTCATGGGGCTTCAACCCCAGAGAGCAGCCAAGCGGCGCAAATGGAGATGGTATTTGCAGAGGGAACAGAAAGTGCTCCCTCTGCAAACAGCTAGTCGTTCTGCCTACCCACCCATCATCCCTCAGAGATTGTCTAGGCACTGTATGCAGATCAAAGAGAATCCCTTCTAATCACAAAAGAATCCCTGCCCACACACTGACAATCTCTTAGGCACAAATTGTTGGGAGCTGTGCGGAGAACTTGGGTTATTGGGCAGCAAAGAAATGGAACGTCATGGTTGTGACACAAAAGGAAAAAGGGATGGGGAGGTGAGAGGAAAACAAGCGAAGCCACTCGGCAATTCGTGACGTTCCTAGGTGATCAGCGGCACCTGGGCAACCAGCGCCCTGCTGGGCTGAGGGCGTCAATGTTGTCCCCCCCATCCTCTGAGGGGGGCTTGTTGGCTAGACGGTGGGTTGCCTGTTCAGCTGTAGTCTTTTGGAAGGTGAGAGAAGGAGGCTAGAAGGGGCGCTGGACAGGTCTTCCCCCGGCCTCTCCAGCCCCGCACTCCACAGAGCCTGCTCTGCCACCTTTCCAAGGTCAGTTTTCCAGCCTTGAGGGCCAGCGTGGCTCCTTCTCTGCCAGCTTGGGAGGGCAGGGCGAGAGGTCCTGCAAGGAGCGCTGGCACCCCCAGCTGACTGGCGCCTGCCTGGCTTTGTTGGCCCCACTTCCACCGCCGCTCCCCAGCTTCCCCTCCTGACGAGGATGACCTGCTTGGCCTGGAACCTGGGTGGACACAGAGGGCCTTGGAAAGCCCAGACACTTCCCCGGCGCGTGTGGTCAGCCCGTGGTCTCCACGTTCTCCACGGCAGGGTGCAGGCTGGTGCCACGGCACAAGCCATGACCCGAAGGCTATCTGACCGTGAGCACGAAGTCAACGCTGGGCTTTCGCACATTTGATCTCCACAAGAAGAAAGTCCACCGAGAGATTTAAAGGCAGCAGCTGCTTCTTCCACAACAGCTCAGCTGTTGGGAAGTTCAGAAATGTAATAATAATAATAAATAATGAATCATTCCGTTGCTCACACGCGTCAAAGTGGGAGCAATTAAAATCATGTTAAATGCCTGTAGGCATAATGACAGCAAGAGACGCATCCACCACAAACGTGTGTGAGGAAGGAAGTCCCCGGCAGGGGGCCATTTCTCACCCTAGCCCAGGATGCTGCCTGGGCAATCCGTGCCCCCAAGCAAAGCCAAAAGGGTTGCCAGCCAGCTTCCTTGGTTCAATTACGCGGTGCCAAAATTAAGCAAGCCTGCACAGAGAAAGACGGGTCAATCTGGAACTAATTCTGGCTGCCAGCTGAACGGCAGGCTTACCATCCATGGTTATTTTTAAGCATTCCAATCAGGGCTGGCATCACTGATAAGATGACCATCCTGAACAACGTTCCCTTGCATTAACAGAACAACCTGTTTACAGTTGTAACAATCAATGCAACACATCCGATGCACTACTTTGGCCCCTTCCAACCGTATGAAGGAAGAGAAGAAAGCCAAATGAAGAGGAAAAGCAGGGGCGATCACAGGAGGAAAAGAAGAGCAGGTAGCCCAATCCATGGGCTGCATCTGCTGTACCAAGTGTTGCAGGGTGGAAGCCCAGCAAACTGAGGCTGGCTGGGAACTGCAGGACCTTCCTCCGTCTGAGCCGGCACCGGCTGCACCCTCAGTGTGCGCGCTACGGGGACTTGAAAAAAAAATTGGCAGTGGCCTGTCCCAGGAAGCGCTCCGGAGAATCAACTGCTATGGAAAAGGGCCTTCATCCTTAGCCGAAGTGGGAAAGTCACACACACGAAGGAAACTGCAGGCATCTCCACTCGTCACCCACATTTGCCTGTGGACATCTCCTCACAGTTACGCCGGGCGCTGCATCCTGGACTGGAATCACTTCTGAAAGGAGGTTTACTCAGTATGCTGATAAAATTCTGTTCAAAAGGGGTCCCAGTCCATTACAAGATGTGCCTGAGAAGGAGAACATAGCCAGGTCACAATTCCCAAGTCTGGGGAACAGACTCCAGCTTTGTATTCAAGAAAGCAAGGTGTCCAAAACCATATTTGAACCCTTTCAGAGCTGCATAAGAAGAGAGGTCAAATCGCCAGCCGCAACCAGCAGATATGAATGAAGCTATCCATGCGTTTAGCACCACTCCTCGTGTCGGCTATTCCCAGCTTTCTGATGTAGATCTGTGCAGCCTCCACAGCCATTTCCGTTGGATTTACCAAAATCTAGATGCCGAGGTTGATTAGTGGACTTAACAGCTTTCCACTGCTATCTCTGGGGGTCAAATCCAACTTGTCATTACCTTCAGAGGGCCTATTCTAAATAGCACTTATCTTGGATTTTATCCTTTATCAGTATTTCCACTTTCCCCCATTCATTTCCTTGCGCCAAATGTGTGGCTTTTCTTTGCATTTTAGGTTTAGGGCAAATATCTAATAGCCCTAGAAGTCCAGCCAAAGAAATTGGATCCAAAGCTCCCAAAAGTGTACTTTCCAAATCTGAAGGTACAAAAATGTTTCAGCTGAGTATACTCAAGACAAGCTATCAGAGAAACGTCACTTCGCTTGCAGCTTTTCCCTAGACCTGCCTGGAGGTGCTGCTGTGGTTTGGACTTGGAATCCGCCTGCCTGCAAAGCAGCCCTCCTGCTTGCCAAGCCGCACAAAGGACCGGTCGTGGGCGATCGTGGGCCATGTTGCCCAGCCCAGCAGCAGTGACGGTGGGTGCAGGCATCCCCCTGTACTGCCGCCATCTGCTGTCTGATGCTTGCCAGCTTCCAGTGGGGTTCAAAATATTGGATGGCACAACTGGAAAGGCTGATGCGGAAAAAACACCTTTATGAGGTCTCTACCTCTGGAAAAAAAACCTTAGCTATGAACAATGCTTTGTGTGGCATCTATATTGCTTACTAAGAAGTCAACACCTTATTAATAAAAATCATAACATGGCTGAACACCAAAGAAAATACAGTATTAATTGGTGACCTTTAAAAAGTTAATAATTGCAATTAGTACCAGAAGTCCTCCGGTTACATAAACCTAGTGTGGATAAGCATGCATTTTAATGATGTGTTTCTTTGTACAAAGTTGCAGGATTCATCATTGCAAGCTCTCTAAATTGGCAGGGATGACCCTCCAGCATTCTGATGATACTCTGCTGGCTTTGGTTAAATCTTTTGATTTAATAACCTGCAAAGAACAGTCTCTTAAACTGACGTGGAATTTTCCTTCTTAGGAAATATGGGTTTACAGGGTTAGGGTTTAAAATATGGATTTACAGGCGGCCAACCTCAACCAGTTCTCACCATTAAAGAATGGTAAGGCCAGCACTGAGGGCCTCGCCTGCCTACCCAGCGCTTTTCTGCTGCGGGTCAAACGGTTGCTAAGTCTTCAATAAGTACGAGCCCACAAAATGTTCTGCTCGCAAGCACACTTACACACAGCCGTGTGTGTCTGGAGGTGCATCTTAAATCACAATGCAAGAGGCCACTAAAAGCTTGCATTAAGGAACGCAGGGTGTGCTGCCTATTGCGGGGCGTTTAAGAGGGAGTGAAACACGGGAAGGAATTACGACACGCTGAAAGGGTGAGCGGAGCGTGCAAAGGGCCAGTGCAGCGAGTCGATGCGCGAGCGGTAAGCGCCACGGCACGCTAGGTCTGCCTGGAAATTATTCAAGGTCTCTTTTCGAAGCAAGACGAAGAGCGAAATGAGGACAGGCAAAAGCAGGAAACATTAGCTGTGTGTCACTAAAAGAGCATCTGAGAAAGGGGCTTGGCAGCGTGGCGATGGCGGCAGAGGGTTTTTTTCGTCCAGTTGTCTGATGCTGCATTATTTATAGCGTCTGTGCAGAACCTGGGCATGTTTCTACCACGCAGACAGCCAGATAACAGCTCTGCGCAAACATATGGTCTGCTGCGAGATCTTTCCTGATTGCACGAGGCTGAAGCTTCCCGTCTGCGGCTCAGAGGGCCCAGAGGCCCAGCGCTGCCAGGAGAGCCATGCGGAGCAGGCGCTGCCGTCCAGAGCGGGGGCGGGGGCAAGCAGCGCCGGCAGAGAAACGCGAGGCAGCGAGGGGAAGAGGGCCTCAACCGCCAACATCCCTCTCGGCGGCAGTGCTTTGACGGGGGCTGCAGGGCGCGTCCACCTGCGCAGCCCGTAGAGTCACCGCAACTCCCACGGGGGCGTGTTTCTTGGCAACAAGCTACCTGTGCCACCCGAACCTGGGCAGCAGTTTTATTACGGCTGCTGGGAGTGGGCGAGAAGGCCTCTCGGCAGGAATGACCCCCCCCCACAAGGGGGCCCTCCACCGAGACGTGTTCCCCATGCAGGACACTGGGGCCAGCCAGACGGCCGAGGGGAGAGGAGGGGGACAAAGAGGCCCCTGCACAGTTGCTGGGATCACCGCAAGATGCACCATGCAGGGCCCACCCTGCATGGGCGTCGCTGCGCAAACACAGCCAGCATGTGCAAGAGAAACCAAAGACCCTCACTCGCACATGTGAAATAATTGCTTTTCTGCATTATTTATTAAGGCCAACCTTTCTATTTCTTCCAGGAATAATAAAAGCAATTAAATCTTGTTACAGAGAACAACAAAGCACTGAACACAAACAAGAAGAGGAAGAAAGGAAACTGCAAAGCGCGTCATTTCAGGCAGCCGTGACACAAACCACAGAGCCCCACGCGGAGCAAGATGGCACCCAAAACCAAGGCGGCAGGTGGACGCAAGCATGTTTTGAGGGGCTGCTTCAAAGAAGCCAGGAGTGGGCCAGGCGTCTTTCCCAAAGGAGGCAGTTCCCTGAGCCCAGCTCAGCAGCACACAAGGAAAGCAGTCTCCGGGGGCCGGGCTTCGAGGCGCGCCCCTCTGCCTAGCGTACGGTTCCTGGGCTCAAGGACAGGGATTCCCCCAGCTGGCCTCGAGAAGAAAGATGCGTCAGAAGCCCAGCTACGCTCTCTGCAAGGGTGCCTGCCAGAGAGAAGCCGCACCAAGGCCAGCTCCTCTAGCAAACGCACACCGGCAGACGAAGGGAGGCCCAAGGGAGGCCCCGTCCCAGACCGTGCAAAAAAAGGTGTACGAAGAGGATGTGGCCACCTCAAGGCAGGGGAAGGACCACTGAATCCAGAGCACCCGCAACGGACAGACGAGGCCTGGGGGAGGTCATTTCTGGCCGTCACACTGGATGGCTGCACAGCCCACCGTCCCAGGCCCCTGCCGGGCCCCAGGAGTTCCCCGCCTGCCTCACCCACCAGCTGCTCACTGAGACTCTGCGCAAGGAAAAGACTGCCCGCTGATCACAAACAAGACTTGCAAAAATTAATGTCTACCCACAGAAAAAGAAGAACGGCATCAACTGTGTCACTAATAAGATATACCAACTGGAGGAAAGGGCAAGTGCCCCCACAGCCTGTCTATTCTGCACCTCTGTCTTAAAAGCTCATTATACAGAAAAGTCCACAGCTCAGGGAGTCTGAATTTTCATGAATGTGAATGTTCGGACGGCATGCTATCAAAATGTCAAGATACATTTTAATTAAAGTTCTCTGCTCTGATCCTTCTGAAGATCTTTCCCCACTCAGTAAACAGTACCAGGCACACCTTTTTATAGAACAATGGGGACCAGCTGGTTATGAGCTTAAAGATTTACCAAAACCCCCTTGTGAATTGCTAGAATTTCAAAAACGGTAGCCGCCTGCTTGTTGCCTGCAGCAGCTTTAAGGACAACGGGGACATTAAAAGGCACCAATCCCTTGCTCAGTCTGGTGCCAGGAGAAATGGGAAGGGGGCCAACTGGATCCAGTGTTTGCATTGGTCGTTTTTGGGAAGGGGTTGCATGAAATATGACAATGGGCCACCTTAGCAGGTGTGTCAAAAGATAAAGCACAATTTCAGGCGATTGAAATTACTTGCCAAGCTAGGTTTCCAGCACAGAGTAAGACCTCTGCCAGTTGCTTCCTTCCCCCTACGTGAGGTTTTGCAATTTCACTTAGATGGAGGCTTTTGGTTTGCTTTCCTTGCCACATGTTTTGCACACATTTTTATTTTAGTGATAGATCTGCCTTGATTCTTCTATACAGGAATCTTTTTTCTCCTTCCAGTAAGAAGGGCTCCCTCCCAGCTGCGTTCTACAGATGGGTCCATTCCTTCCTGGAGGAAGAAAAGCCTCTTTCTTGTGGCGCATGGGGGTGTGGCTGGGCCCTTAAGGCCTGTGATTTGGGGCTTGGGGCAGGGGCACCCAACGTCCCTTTTGTTTTATCGCCTCCCCTGCCCCCCCCCACCCTCAGATGAGAATGGAGGCCAGTTTTTGATTCTGGGGCAGACTCGGGTGTGGCGGGAGGTTCAGCCTGGCAGCTGGAAGATGCCTGCAGGTTCTCTGCTTTTGCAAGGATCGAGGTGGGCGTCACTGTCCACCTTCCCAGATCTGAAACAGAGCAGCCCACCAGAGCATTCAACCCTCCATCCAAAACCAGCGACAAGCTCAGCTCTACCAAAAGGAAACCAAACAAACGAACAAGCAAGCAAACAAATGGGTTTAACATCCAAGCAGTACTGTTAAAAGCGCCTCAGAGCCGTCTGAGTCCTTCCTTACTAGCAAACAGGAACAACAGACGTGTAAAAGAAGGTGGCTGTTCATGCTGCAGAGTCGATTTTGGCACGAACCTTATGAGGCAGGAAGCGTGAAGGGTGTGAAACCGGAACAAAACACAAGGAGGGGCGGCCCAGTGCCTGCTCTGCGTTGCTTGTGGAAGCGTCCAGTCACATCATCCTGGTAGAACTGAAGATGTTTATGCCTGAAGCCCCAGAGAGCGGCCAGCTTCCACTGACCCTACAGAAGCCTGTGATTTGAAGCTCGAGCCCCGGAATCCGAATGCCAAACCCATGCAAAGAGACCTCCGGCCCAGACCCTGCTTTCACAGCCATCCCTTCCCCACAGCAGCAGCAATAAGCTCAATAAGCTTATAAAACATCACAAATGGCACTGAGCTTGTTGCAGTCCTCTTTGGGAGGGAGGGGAGAGGCCGTAGAGCCCTCCGAGTGCCGTAAACCCCCTCCCCAGGGGAGCAGCATCAAGGAACACCGTTTGGGAGTCATTTCCGTCCTTTAAAAAGCCAGAGGGTAAGAGTCCAATGCCCTCTTTCCACGGTTGACGCACCCTGATAAAGAGCATCTTACTGCAAAATTTGTCAGCTCAAAAACTTACTTATTTTATTTTGTTTTATTTTTGCTTTTATAAACTGTCGTCATAGCCACAGGGCTCCCTGGACAGTTTGCAACAATTAAAAACCATAGACAAAACATAAAAGACCAACATGTTTCCAATTTCAATGATAAAACATCAGTTCCAATAAAAACATCCATTCCAACAGCCGGAGCACCAACTGCGTTGACATCATATACTAACAGACCGGGCAGCATCTTATAAATAATGGTTAAAATATTAAAATTCATCAATTAAGATATCAACCTAAAATTAGAATTAAATTAGAATCAAAACTATCAGCAATTAAAATACTCCAAAAATAAAAAGTCTTTGCCTGGCACCGAAATGGGGAGCTGATTCCACAGATGGGTGCCATGACCGAAGAGGCCCTGCTCTGGGCAGCCACCTTCCAAGCATCCTTAAAAGAGGAAGGTCTTAAGGTCCAGATGCCTTCATGCAGGTGGAGATGTTCCTTCAGATATTTAGGTCCGAAACCGTTTAGGGCCTTATATGTTAACATGAGCACTTGCAGTGGGCCTGGACTTCAGCTGGAGCCAGTGCACCTGGCAGAGGAACGGTGTTGCACATTGCCCGCTACCAATCTGGCTGCTCTGTTTTGCACCAGCTGAAGCTTCTGGGCCGTTTTCAAGGGTCACCCCATGTAAAGCACATTAGTCTAGTCCCAGCGAGAGCTTACCATGGTTTACTGTTGTTTTGGCCCAGCCTATCCAGATGAAGTCGATGTTGACAAATTAACCGGCGCTGACAGAAGGCCCTCCTGGCTGGTCAGCCAACCTGGTGCTCCAGGGACAGCTCAGGGTCCAGAAGCACCCCCCCCCCAAGCTCCGGACCCTGTCCTGTGGGGTGGGGGGGGTACAACCCTATCCAGGACAGGGCAGACCCTCTGGACATGGGAGCTGCCTACTCACAGCGCCTCCATCTTGCCTGGACCAGGGTGGATTTGATTTAAAACAAATCACTCTAAATCACAATTTAAATCACTAGTCAGTAAGACTAGATTTGAATTATGACTTTCTACATAATTTGCATGCCTGGCTGGCTGCCTGCCTGCCTGCCTTATCTGCAGGTACAGGAACTTCATGAAAACTGGGTCTCTTTCGCAGCCTGCTGCCATTGCAGGTTTTCTCCTCCAGGGAAGGAATAATGTGAGAAACCTCAGGCTAGACACCGAAAGATCCAGAGGCTTATGGAGTTAATTCCGCTCACAAGGGCTCCCTTTCATTTTTACCGCTTGCTCTTTGCTCTTCATTCTTCACTTCTTGTGCAGATCTGTTCCACTCCCAACAAGCTTCTTCTAGGCATGGATTTTTTTGAAACTTTGCCCTTACGAGGAAAGGGGCTGATTCTGTGTACATAGATTTGCAAAGGAACAATGGGATTAAGATCTTTTTGTCAACTCTGTATGTTCATTTTATGACATTTTTGCTGTGAAGAAGCATGTGATCTCTGCAGACACACATTCACAGCTTTGAGTGCTGTAAAACCAAGCATCTGTGGTAATATCTTCTAGATAGAAAAATTGCCCAATAATCTTACAGAAACCGCTGGAACAGCATGACATTGTGAATGGACTCATAGAATTCATTTATCAAAGAAGTTAAACATTGCATGAATATAACAGCCTCATGATGCATAATAAAAAAGTAATGTGTCTTAAATAGGAAACTATATTTAAATAGATTTTCCCCAGAAAGGATCTTATTTGTTAAAAATCCAATTTAATAAAAAATAAAATTAAAAAATCCACTGTTTGTTTGTTTTTTAAAATCATTGATTTTCATCCACTCTGGCTGGAATCAAGCTTCAATTTGTTGGCCCTCATTGAGCACATCACTCTGGTCAGTCACTGGTTTAGAATCGTCCGCACCTCACGTGGGCTAGATGAGAGAGAGGTAGAGCTGAGTGCCATCAGCACAGCAGTGACACCCCAGCCCAGACCCCGGATGACCTCTCCCAGTGGCCTCATGCTCGTACTGAAGCATGTGGGAGGATGCAGTGGAGCCCTGCGGTGCTCCAGGATGCCACTGTCCCGGCACAGAGCCATCATCCGCCAGCACCACCTTCTGGGATTGGTCAGCCAGGTAGGAGCGCAGCCACCCCAAAGCAGTGCCCCTGACTCCCAGTGCCCACTGTGTCTTCATAATCTCATTGTTCAAGGGCAGGAGGCACCTCCTGGTGATCTGGCACAATGTTCCAGCAGCTTCCAGAAATGCCTGGATTCTGAGGTCTCCAGGAAGGGAGGTTTTTGTCTGATGGTTCGCTTCACTGCAGTTCCACACCACCTTCCTGCCAACACACTCAAGGCAGTTCCCACTTGAAAAGAAGCAGGCTTAACAGACACAATGGTACAGAAGGAAATAGAAGCTGAGAGAGACGCAGAAATATAGTGGTACTATATGGCTGCTAAAGAAGGCCATTCTGGTAGGGAAAAGCCATTTCAGCCTCCTCCTTTGCGGGAAGAGCTTTTCCTTTATCCCAATTCTCTTCTTGGTTACTGCTGCAATATACAAAGGCAATTCAGCAAAGCTTTCTTTGCTTTGCTGTCTTGTTTTGGACTGGTCAAATTCTTAGCCTGAAAGATCACCCTTGTTTAAAGCAGCTCTGACTGTGGAGCCTGGGAACAACGTTCCAGGGGAAGCAGAAGCAGAGACGCGGTTTACTTCAAGACTTGTGTAAACTGATGGTACAATATAAAACCAACAATTAAGAGGTTTAGTCCAGAAGATGACCATTCTCTGCATCACATACCTCTTCAATCATAGTCTGGGAAAACTGCATCAGTGGACAGAGGAACGTTGATCCGAAAGGGCACCTTCCAACATCTGGAAGCATAGCCAGGCCTTCCCACAAGGTGGCACTGAGTATCCTTCAGTATATGCAGGTCAACACAACATCATCTAATTAAAGATTGGATCAGAGTTACCCTGGATTAAGTAAGAGTCTAACAGCGACTTCCCCCGCAACAGCAGATCTACCCAGAGCAGACCTGGAGGTACAAACCAAGGAAGCAGATAATGCAGAAGGAATAGGCAGAAGAGAGGCCCACAGCCTTGTTTTGGGTTTATTTCTATTTGTTTTATTTATTTATTTATTTATTTATTTATTTATTTATTTATTTTTATGCCGCACCCATCGCCAAAGCCTCGGGCCGGCTTTCAGTATAACAGACTGTCCCAAACAGATTGCCAGGAATTTGTAAGGCAAAAATAAAGTGCCATGAAAAATGCTCCAAACACAAAGTGGGAAAAGCCACGACTGTGGAGGGGAGAAGAGGGCGAAAAAAGAGCAGGGAAAAGAAAAGTTTCTCTTGTCTCATAGAAAACCAGGCCTCGCCAGATGAAACTGAGGGGCAATTTTATGTATTAAATTTGTACACAAGTTTTCTCGCAAACATTGCATTTGAGGCGGCCAGCAAAACGAGAATGCAATTAAAACAATAAAGGACACAACAATAAAAGGAACGAACAGCACTCCACCCCACTGGAAAAGCCTATCCCGCTCCTGGCCCGCCGCGTCCCGGTCAAGGCTGAGAGGTGTCAAGTCTGGTGACGGGAGAAGCCAGTCAGTCCAGAGCGCGACCTGCAGGGTCCCTTGTCGCGGGCACCTAGGCCAGCCCAAGAGGGTGGTCCAGGTGAGGGGCTGAAGGCCGACAAATCTGTAGGGCCTCCCAAGCCCACGGGGCTCCAGCTGGGCTGCTCCACTGCCGGCTGCAGATCAGTGCAGCAGCCAGTCAGGTCAGGCACGGCTCTTCCAGAGGCCCCGGACTGCCTTCAGTTGCTTGCCCCTGAACGCACAACCACTCCTGGGGGAGAGCATTTCAGGCACTGGCTCCTCAGTTTGGAAAAGCTGCCCAGGTCCCTGCCTGGCTCTGATGGAAGCCCGGAGGGCTGGCTCTTCTCTTTTCTTTTCTCTTCTCTTCTCTTCTCTTCTCTTCTCTTCTCTTCTCTTCTCTTCTCTTACCTGAGGAGCCCTCCTGCAAGGACACATCTTCAGGAGCCAGCCAGCCTACATCCCACTGTCCTGAACGCACACAAGATTCAGGACAGGAAAGGAGCTTCTTCACACAATCGCTCCGTCTTTCCCAACACGGGAAAGGCACATTCGACCAGGACTCCCACCAGCCCTGGATCGTTCGGAAAGGAGCAAGTCAAGATCCCATTGTGGATGCCATGCTAAACAAGGTACAGGGGAGGGGAGTCCCCGGCTTGTGCAAGTCCCCCCTCCGGCAGGAAGAGGCCGGCAGGGGCAAGCAGGGGCTCCCCCCCTTCACGACAGCTGCAAGACGCCTGGAGTACCGGGGCGTGCACGTGCAGCTCCGGCAAGACACCCTCGTGCTCAGGCTCCCTCGCTGCCGCGCGCCCAGCTGCTTCCCCTCGCCGTCTGGTGGGCAGACCCTCCGCTGGGCTCTACCGCCCGCATCCCACTCAGAGCTCCTCAGAACAGTGAGGGGAGGAGGCCTTTGTGGCTCATAACAACCACCATCCGATTTCTTAACTTCCAGCCATCGCCAAAGGGCAGGAAGCTCAAAAGAAAGACGACCAGCAGTGACTTCGTTGCTAAGGGAACTCGGAGAGGGAGTCTGACAAAAGCGGCACCAGGAGGACATGATGTGGAAAGCAAGCGGGATGGAAACAGAAGGCATCCTGCAACTTCCTTGGCTACTGAGTCAGAAGGAGGGCAGCCTCTTGCCTTCTTTTTGAAACCGAAGCAGGGCGAGTGGCACTGCTGGACACAAGCACCGCCCCTGCGCAGCGCGCCGCCCGCGCTCACTCATTTGCCAAGCGCATCCCAAGCCAAGGCCGGCTGCGAGGGCCCCGGCTTCCGACTTGGGCTCCACTAGGCGCCCACTCAGGACTGCAACCTGCATGAGAGCGGGAAAGGGCACCGATTCCCCAGAGATGCCACTGCTACATTCGAAAGCCTCGTGAAAGCTTTCCTTGCCCTTCCTGCTGCAAAGATGCCCTGAGGCGGGCATGTGGGGCGGGCAGCAGAACCTCAGAAGCCCAGCCAAGGGCTGCCGCGGAGTTCTGTTGGCAGCACTTCGCTTCCCAGCTCACGTTCCCCAATTGCCGGCAGCCGTTCAGTCAATCGTGTGCCACCAACAATCTGGCCGCAAACACCTTGGGCCAGCACCATCTAGCCCCAGTGAGTATGGCCCAAGATAGAAACACAGAAACAGAGCGAGTCAGAAGGGGTCTCCTGGGCCATCTAGTCTGACCCCCGGCTCCAGTCAGCTCTGCTCACAACATGCCCACCATGTGCATGTCCAGCCTATCCTTGAACACGCGCACCGATGGGGCCTCAACCACCTCCCGTGGAAGCCCATTCCACACCCTCGGGGTCCCGACTGTCAGGAAGTGCTTCCCGGCATACAAATTGAACCTTGGCTCCCTGAGCTTTGCTCTGCTGGAGCGCATCCTGCCCTCCTCTGCAGGGGAGAACAGGTCTCTCCCCACCTCCGTGTGACACCCCCTCACATACCTGCAGGTCGCCAACAGATCCCCTCGGAGTCTCCTCTTCTCCAGGCTGCAGAGACCCAGTTCCCTCAGTCACGCCTCATACGGCATCCCCTGCAAACCGGCCACCAACCTTGTGGCCCTACGCTGCACTGACTCCTACCTGGCTATATCCTTCCTGTAATGAGGGGCCCAAAACTGAGCACAGTACTCCAGCTGCGGGCGCACCAGAGTTGTATAGAGTGGTAGTAATACCTCTCTTGATTTAGAAGCCACACTTCTGGCTATGCAACCAAGGGTGGCGTTCGCCCTCTTGGCCACCGCATCACACGGCTGGCTCATGTTCAGCCTGCAGTCGACCAGCACCCCAAGGTCCCTTTCACAAGTGCTGCTCTCCAGCCACTTGTCCCCTAACCTGTACTTATGACAGCTATTCCTATGCCCCAAGTGCAAGACCTTGCACTTACCCACATTGAACGCCATCCTGTTGTCTCCTGCCCACTTCCATAGTCTGTCCAGATCCTTTTGGATCTGGAGTACCTGCTCCTCAGTTGTGGCCACTGCTCCAGTTTTAGTGTCATCTTCGAATTTGATCAGCAGACTGTTCACCCCTTCTTCCATGTCGTTAATGAACAGACTAAACAGGATCGGCCCCAGGACAGAGCCCTGGGGGACTCCGCTTGTCACTGGCCGCCACCCCGATGATTCCCCACTAATGGTTACCTTCTGCTTTCGGTCAGTCAGCCATGCCCTAATCCACCGGACAGTGCTTTGGTGTATCCCAAAACTCCTCAGTTTCTCCACCAGGATATCATGGGGCACTTTGCCAAAGGCCTTGCTGAAATCCAGGTATACCACATCCGCTGCATCCCCTCCATCTAGCCATCTCGAAACCTTGTCATAGATTCCACAAGGTTTGTCTGGCAGGACCTGTTTTTGCGGAAGCCGTGT
>NW_025336386.1:1390865-1418505 GCF_004798865.1 Varanus komodoensis
GGAAGCCGTGTTGTGTGGCTGTCAGCCTCCCTTCCCTATCTAGCATCACTAGATCTCTCGCTATTATGAGCCTTTCCATTGTTTTTCCTACAATGGACGTAAGGCTAAGATCAGGGAAGGCGGCTGCTATGGGGCTGCTGCCCCAGGGGTACCACCCTCCCTTTCTAGGGCCGATTCATTCCTCAAAGAAGGCCTCACTTCCCCAGCTAGCCAGACCCCTTCCCTTTCCTGTTCCCAATTTCAGAAACACATTCGCTGCTGCTCACAAAAATCCCTTGCCCTCTGTGATTCCTTCATTTTCTTGAGGAGGTTGGACTCTAAATGCTTCCAGGGCCCTGGATGCCCTGGTACTTTTGCTGGTGGATGCCCGATGGAGCGCAATTCTTTAACGGAGAAAAAGCCCAGGCCACAAGTCCCAGAGACCCTTGTGCGTGCCGTGAGACAGCCAGGCCCGAAGTGTGGCAGCTGAGTTGCTCTCCAGGGGCCAAGATGGGAAATACTTAGAAGCCAGCCACTTGTTCTAGGAGTCAGCTTGGACAAAGGAGACCCTGAGAGCTCCATGGACCAGCAGGACTGCTCTCCCAGCCCTCTTGCTCCCATGGCTTTAGTCACACATCCCTGGACACTGCGGTTTCCCAGCTGGGGCTCCTTCCTCCTTGCAGTGGCAGCTTATGCCCTGAGACAGAAAGCCACTCCAGTGATCTGTCATGTGAATGCCCCACAGCCCTCTTGGGCTGAGAAAAGCCAAGTCAGGAATTGTTCCGAGCAGAACAGAGGAAGCCGGCTGTTCAGCCCTTCCCCGCCAGCTGCTTCCCCGCTCCAGATCCAACTCCCAGCTCCTTTCCCCTCTGTAGGATCATAACACATCTGCTATGGGGAAGGCGAGATTATGCTTCAGGCCACTGCGATTTGCCAGAATTTACACTGCCACTAAAATGAAGCTCTGGAAATGATGCTCTGAGGACCAAACAGCATCCTTGCTGCTTTGCAAAGGTGCTGTGATTGCCTGCTCAGGTGCAGACAAGAGGCAGAGGCAGCCCAGTGGCATGCATGCCCAAGCCAGCCCACTCCCCCAACTCACACCTATTTGGTGTGAGGGTGGGCATCACTGGGTTGCCTGATTTCAGGCACAGAGCGGCTTCTGCCTTGACCTGTGCAGGACACCACCCAGGGAGGAGCTGCAAGGAAACGCTTCCCCGAGGTCCCATTTTCACAACCCAAGTCGCATGGGAGTTGTCCAGTGCAAATTCTGCCCGCGCTGCACCGCACCTCATGGGTTCTGCTCTGAAGCCAGGAGAGGAATCCCTCTCGTCTCCATCCATTGCTCGTCTCAAGAGAGGAACGCAATGGCGGGCCCATTTCTGCCCCCTGCCAGAGCCTCCCGGAGAGCACTGCCGGATGGCGCAAAGGTGATGTGAGGCTGTGAATTCGAATGAGACCCTTTTTTGCCTTGAAAGCCCTTTCTTTAAAACAGGATTAGTGGCAGAGAATGAAAGCCCATTTGATTTGGGTTTTTTTTTTTTTTTTTGGTCCTTTGCAGGAAACAACCTTGTACAAACAAAAGCTGCACACACAACAACGCTCTCTAGAACGCCCCGTGGTTGTCCAGCCGGCTTGTCGCTTGCCGAGGCTCTGCTCAGCGGCCTGCTGCTGAGCCAGGCACCGAGCTCGGCGTCGTCATGGAGACGCTGGTGTGGGCTCCAGGTGGGAGACGCCTCTGCCATCTCCCAGCGGGCGCGTGGCTTGGCCTGGAATGATCGCGGGTTGGGATCGGGGGCAAAGCGGCGGCAAGAGGGGTCTGCGTGCCAGGCTGAGCCTTCCTTTCTCAGGAGCTGGCTGAGAGCCGGGAGGCACGATCGGGAGAAGTGTGCTGCTGCTTCTATCCGAATCCTGCCTTCTTCCTGCAAGGGCTCTGGGTGGCTTCCGTGGCGCTCCTCCCCGCCATTTTACCCTCACAACCACCCTGTGAGGGAGGCTGAGTGTGTGCGACCGGCCCAGAGTCACGGGTGAGCATGACTCCGGGGTCGAGCTCATCGGCTCCATGGGGCGCCCCAGAGCACAGCACAGGCAGCAGCTCAGGGAACAGCCGGAGAGCAGAGGGAGGCGCACGCCCACTGGCTGCCCGGAGCCTGGCGTGCGCGGCCAGCTGGGTGCCCGCGGGGCCGTGGGACAGCAGGGAACAGCTTCCCGCAGCTTCTGCTCAGTCTTCCTTGCCGCGGCCCCCTCCGGCAGAGCCCTTCAGGGTCGCCTGGGCCCATGACATCCCGGCCCCAGGGCCACCCTCAGGCGGCCTGCAGCCCGTTCCCCGGGTGTTTCCGGGCACCGTCCACCAAGGCCTGGACGCCAGCATTAATCTAGCCAGCTGAATCTGGCGATATCCCGAGTGCTGCCCAGTCTGGCTTTACTGGAAGAGGATGTGGACAAGGTGTCTGGCCGGGTTCGCACAACCGCCTCTGCTCTGGTTTCTTACAAAAACCCACAGGGAAGGAACCACCAGCTGGGCCAGGGAGGTGATGAAGGCCTCCAGAGAGAGGAGCGGCCCGGCTGCCGTAAAAAAGCGATGGCGGGACCACCGCTGAAGAAATCTTCCCTTGACTCAGAAGAGCTTTGGCTGGCAGCAAACGTTCCTTTCCTGGGCAAGGTTCTTGAGTGAGGGGGTGGGGGGAGCTGCCAATCAACTCCAGGCACTCTTGGACTATCTGGATCCATTTCTGCTGGGCTTCAGGCCCAGGTCGGGCAGGGAAACAGCCTTTGTTGCCCCACATGAAGTGGGTAAGGGGCTGCAGCCCTCTGCCTCCCACTGCAGTCTCTGCCTGGATTTCTCACCCCCCTCCTGCACACCCCCAGCATCCCCAGGCCAGTGCAAGCTTTCCTTCTGCTGCAAGGAACAGGTGCAGTGAGAACACAATGTAGGTGGAGATGGCAACAGAGTGGCCTCAAAACAATATATAATTCCAGTAGGTTGCTAAAATATTTGATTTAGACCATTTTCAGTACTCCCCCCCCCACTAGATTTGAACAAGGTAGGGGAAATATGTGCTATGGTCTTTGAATTCATACGAGTATTCCAGCTTCAAGCTTTAATTCCCCTCTTCAAAATGTTCTGGTCAAACACATGCATTGGGACAACAAAGCAATATGAGATCTTTTTCAAAGGCTTTGCTGTTTACTGAATACAAGCAAAATAAACATGTTCCAGAGCAACCAGAAACATTTTTAATGCAAACAGAGCATTTTCTGACACAAATCACTCTAACCTGCATAGGAAACTTTTCTAATTCTCTTTTTCCCAGAAAATCCACATCACTAAAAGCTGCCATGGATGGGATGAATTTGCCTTCCACTGTGCCTTGCCTTGGCTTAGACAAAGCCAAGGTCTGGGACCAGGACAAATAGAACTGAGGCTCCTTGGCACCTGCTTTTGGGTAAGCAGGGGGAATTAAGGGAGGCCAATACGGGTGTGAGGCATGGCAGTGTTGGGAAAATTTGGATAAATCCTGGCAGAAAAATATTGCTTATGTTATAAAATCACATGCTTTGTGTTATAAAATCACACCTGCACCTCTTTCTCACAAAACACAGCTTTCCAAGCCAGGTCAGCGCTTAATATTGCTGTTGCCTTAAGAAAATGGTATTCCTTCCCCTCCCCTCTCTCCTCTTCTTCTCCCCTGTAGCTAAAAGCAAGAGCAGACAGGGAGAATTTAGTTTTCCATTAGTCGAATACACAATCACCACTACAAGTTTGCTGCATGATCCCTGCAGGAATTCACAGATTACCGGGGGTCAGACTAGATGGCCCGGGAGACCCCTTCTGACTCGCGCTGTTTCTCTGTTTCTATTTAGGTAGCTAGCCCAAAGTTGCGGATCCATTACTCAGGGTCTGAACCTTCCCAATAACGGAACGTAACAGACGAACTTATGATTCCGTGAATGGTTTCCCAATAGCTTGAATCCACATGTCTAAGCAGACCCGGAGGTGGGTTCAAGCTCAGCTGAACAGTCAATACACTGTAATGGAAATATCAGTGATCTTGTTGTCACTCGTATGTTTGGCTGATTGTCCTTATTTGTTCTGTATATGATGACCTCAGATTTCCATTGTAATATCTGTCCTGTCTTTAATTGCTCTGTACCTGGGTACGTGACCGGGAGAGTATAAAATGCGCTGTACTTGTATTGAAACCTCGCAGTCGAGTTTCCCTCTGCCCAGCAGTGAATTGTCGTTAGTCGACTGCAGGCATCCTGGGGCTCCGGACAAAGAAGCAGTGGAGGTTCAAACGGTTGACCTTTCCCACGAACCCGAGTTTTTATTTCCTCCTCACAAATTGAAAACCGAGGTACTTCCAGTGGAAAGAGGCTTGAAGTCAGGGGCTGCCAGCTCGATGCACCAAGAGGAGCTGCCTATTTTTCGTCTGAGAACTTTCATTTCAGCAGCCCCTGACTGCTTGTTACGGAGACCGACCTGCAACAGGGCAAGGTATAAATAATCTAACAGAAAACAGAATAAAATGGAAGGACTCGCACAAGGCTGCAGCCCCAAACTGCCGCTCCAAAGCTCTCCTCTGCTTCAAACTATCTGCTGTACTCCCAAGAAACTAGTACTTCAGTAATCGCACATTCCAGGTTGCAGGGTTTCTGTAAGTAAACAATGACTTGATCTTTAAATGTCCCAATTCTATAGCAACAGCAGCTCCTGGAGCAGGTGAGCTAAAGCCCAGAATGGACCCACTTAGAAACCAGTAGGCCGCGCACCCACCCACCACCGGAGGCCGAAAGCAGTTCTCCTCTCAGACTAGGAAACGAGCCAGCAGGAGAGGCACCCACCCAGCAGAACGGCCTCCTGGGGAAAGTGAGGCAGGCTTCTCGTTCCTGAGCTTCAGGAGGGCAGCAAAGACTGCTTTGTCCCATCAGCCTTTTAAAGCTGCTTCATTCATCCCACTTTTTCATTTTAAGCACAGCTCTGACTCGATCTCATTTACAGTTGTGCTCCTAGGTTCCATCATTTGATTTTTGATAGTATTTTTCTTTTATCTCGCCCTGGGCACTGGCTGGCAAATGGTGTGATGAATAAAAGTATTAAATAAAGTATAATGAACTACAATGGGATCAGCTGGTGGCTGACCCTGAGCCCTGTCGCATCCAGCGCTGACAAAAAGGCAAACCTTGTCATGAAGGAGACTTTACTGCAATGGAATTTATCTTTCAGGAAAAAGGCAGTTAATTGCAGCCCATTAAACTAATTCTGAACCTTGGGACTCGGAAACAGTGGGGAGAGAAGCATTTTAGTGTGTCTACACACACAACTATGTACACACTTTGCACACACAAGATCCATCCACTTTTTGTCTGTTTTGGAAGAAAACCAAAGTGAATAAACATATCCAATTTTCTTGCTCTCCGCTGGGGTTATCATTCCATTCTCCCCAAGTAAAAAAAATGCCCTTTTGTGATCCAACAGCATCTCCTTAGGCAATTAAATGCTTTAATGGCTGCTAATTGGCATGACCTTTAACACAGTTTGCCAGAGTATTGTTTGCTACAGCTCCGGAGCAATTAACTTTCTGGGGTTTCATTGGAAATCCTTTGTCAACGGGATAAAAAGTGGAACGGCCGCTAGCTGCACAAGCTGGGGGAGAGACCGCGGGGGGGGGGGGTCCTTCTGCGCGGGGGAGGCGGGCCTCCTCAGGAGGCCTGCCTGGGCCCGCTCCCCTCGGCTGGGCGGGCGGGGGGGGGGCATGTGGACATGGGGGGGGGCTGGACTCGAGGGCCTCAGAGGCCCCCCCAGCCCTACTTCTACTGGGCCAGAATGGTCATCCAGGCAAGCCCCTCCCGGCTGAATCGGGCAATTCCTGCGTGGGTGCGCTGCGGGGGTCCGACGGCCGGAATCCAACGGCAGCCTGAGAAGGCACACGTGCGCCTGGAGAGGCGTCCAGGGGAAGGGCGGCCCCTGCGACTGAGCCCGGGCCCGCTCGGTCCGGTGCCGCTGGCGGGGTTGGGACCCTGCGGCCAAGCGGGCGGCCCCGCGCCCACGCGGGCCAGGGGCGCCAGCTTCTCGGCCCTCCCTGGCTGCCAGACTCGGGCCCGGCGGCACAGCCTCGCCTCCCCTTTTCTCCCGTCCTTTACCAGAGGCAAGCGCGGTTCAGCTGCCCCATTGCCAGGCAAGGTGCTCCTGGCCTTTTTGATGACTGACATCATGGATGGTTTCCACGGAGATGCTGAGTAACATGGAACATCACCCTGACGACAGCCCATTCCATCCTGCAGCTAGTCTAATCAACTGCTTTTAGCTGCCTTCTGCAAAGAGGATGAATCCTCTGTCTCCCTCAAACCACTGGAAAGGGAGGACGTGCCCACAAACACCTTTCCGATTCAGAGCCAGCAGCACCGCCTTTTCAGAGCCAGCTCTGAATGAAGAGAGTCCAACCCACGATGCCCTAGTCACAGGGGCCGTGAGCCACACGCCCCCCGCACCACCCCTGGGGCCCCCACTCCTGCTTGCAGGCACAGCGCAGACTTCCCGGGCCCACTGCTTCCGTGCTCGTGCGTTGCTCTTTGGCACAGCAGCATCGAATGCAGCGGCAATTGCTGGGGTGGGGTTCAGCTGCTGGCGGATGGGGGGGTGGCGTGGCCAAGGAAAGTTCCCCACCCCCACACCGTTCTTTCATTTGTCAGATACTGGGGCACGTCACTTCCCTGTCCTTAGGCAGGGCAGGGAGTGCGAGTGGATTCCGGGGTAACAGAGGCAATGGGCTTCGCAAAGTCCCAGGGACACAGGACCACACGCCAGCCCTTTAAAAGGCTGGAAAGATCGGAGAGTAACAAGTTCTTTGCCTGGCACCAGGAAGACCACTGTGTTGCCACCAGACAAGCCTCTCTCGGGAAGCCTCTTCACAACGCTGGTGCCACCGCTGAAAAGCCTCTGCCTCACTAATCACCCGCCGCAGCTCATTGGACACTGAAAATGGTCACTGAAAGTAACCGTAAGGCCCGGGCAGAAACTATGGACAACGCGCTCTGAGATGTCGGATTCAGAAGGAGGTCTGAAGTTGGTCCCCATGTTTGAGGGAGAACGTCTGCACCCGGCATGTCCCCTTTCCCACAACGAGTAAAACCGCAACGATGCACCAGAGGGACCGAGGCAGGGTTCACACGGTTGTGGGGAAAGCCAGTCTCCAGGTCCGTGGCTCGGCCCCAGTGGCCACTCCGGGCTGCAGCGGCCACGCACCGGGCTCTGCATCCCACGCTCGCGCGCTGCCGCTCCTCCACCCACCACAGCCTTCTGCGGAAGGCCGAAAGGGCAGCACCTCGACATCGCCTCGGGGGAAGCCCCCTTTCTGTTGCAGAGCACAGCTTGAAAGGAAAGGCTGTTCTTGCGCGTCACTCCACGACACGTCTCGTCAGCTGTCGTTCGCCACTCTTTTTTACAAACCCCTGGCTCCGACTCCCTCCGCTCATGTAATCCCCAACACGTGGTTGCCCAATCTTTCCTAGACCACCCTCATGATGGGGCCTCCACCACCTCCCGTGGAAGCCCGTTCCACACCCTCGGGGTCCTAACCGTCAGGGAGCGCTTCCTGGCATCCAACCTGAAGCCTGGTTCCTTGAGCTTTGCCCCACTGGAACACGCCCTGCCCTCCACTGCAGGGAAGAGCAGGTCATGGCCGTCCTCCACATGACAGCCCCTCACAGATGTATAAGTTGCTAGATATCCCCTCGGAGTCTCCTCTTCTCCAGGCTGAAGAGACGCAGTTCCCTCACTCGCTCCTCTTAGGGCATCCTTCCCAACCCGGCCACCATTCTGGCGACCCTGCGCTGGACCGATTCTAACCAGCCGTGTCTCTCCCGTATCGCGGAGCCCAGAACTGGACGCAGCACTCCTGCTGTGGGCGCACCAGAGGCATGTCGGTACCTAAGACCTCCTGAGACCTGGAAGCCACACTTCTGGCTCTGCATCCAAGGCTGGCGATCACCCTCTTAGCTGCCACATCACACTGCTGGCCACGGTTACCCTGCTCCAGTTTGCAAGGCACTTTCGACCCAGGTAGGCTCACAAAGCCGACCGTGCAGGTGCTCAGCGCGAGCCCCAGGGTGCGCGGCACGCGGTGGGGCACAGTGGAGGCCCTGAAGCATCTCCTGCCCACCTCTTCCCTGCAGCTCTGCTGCGGACTCCCGTGGGAGCTCTGGGGAGTGCAGCAAGCAAGGCCTACGGACAGCTCCACCTCCCCTCTCACGCGGCCGTGGTGCGCCACGCAGCACCCCTTTTCCAGAGGGCAGCGCTGCCCACCCCACTGCTCCCGCTGGCCGCTGCCCCATCAACCATGGTGGAAAATTCCTCTGCTGAAGAAGGGGCCAGGCCAGGCCTTCTCTACGGTTCTCTGGGCGATTCGACTCATCCGCCCACAATTTCCACTACCTTTGCATTTTGCTTAAAATAAAGCCATATAAGGGAAATAGACATTTTTGCCTTTACATCTGTACTAGAATTGTCTATGTAATGTCCCTTTTAAACATTTTATATGCTGGTTTTCCTGTTCCGTTTTGCTACGCCACTGTATCTTTGGGGCTGGCTTTGTAAATCCCCCAGAGAGCTGCAGCTGATGGGGCAAGGAAAGGAAGAGCTGCACAGCTGCGCTAAGGGGGCTTCCACTTCCTGGGCCAACATTTCAGGTCAAATACTCTTGCTGCACTTTTAAATCATTCTTGACTAAATACAGGTAAAAGCAACATTATAAATAACTCTCCAGGGGATCAGAAAGCCAATGCAAATTGAACATTGTCTAATGCAAGTTAGCCAAAATAATTAGCATGCATAAGAAAAAAAACACATCCAAATCAAAAGTTGCTGGAAAACCTACAGTGCTGGACCCAACCATTTTGCTGAGCCTCCCCAAACCAGCCATAAGGAGCACACCTCTGGTGTTTAAATGCATGAAGGGTACAACCCTAGGCATGTTTAGACACCCCCCGCCTACATTTCCCAGCATCCCCAGTGAGCCATTTGTCAGTTTTCAGGGTGGGGGAACTTAACATGCCTAGGATTGAGGATGAGCGGGAGAGCCAGTGTGGCGCAGTGCTGAAGAGCACGGGACTGGGACTCAGGCGATCCGGGTTCGAGTCCCCGCTCGGCCATGGAGCCAGCTGGGTGACTCTGGGCCAGTCACAGGCTCTCAGCCCAACCTACCTCACAGGGTTGTTGTTGTGGGGATAAGATGCAGGAGGAGAGATGATGTAAGCTGCCTTGAGCCCTTTGTAGGAAAAAGGCAGGATATAAATCGCAATATAAAAACATAAATAAATATAAATATGACATCAGCAAATGATTATTCTTGAGTTTGTACCACCAAGTTTATGAGTTCTGCGAGCTGGGAAGACCCCAACCAGGAATGCACAAAATCCCCTCTGCCGTGCAGCCTTGAGCCAGCAGGCATAATTTGCGCCCAGCTATATTATGTGACCCTCTTGTTATTTTAACGAAGAAAATAAGAATGGAATGCTTCCTCGCAGCTTTCTGGAGGGAGGGAAGAGTCAGCAGATACTTTTCCTAGGTACTGACATCTGCTAGAAAAACAGCTAATTCTGTCCGGTCATTGTTTTTTAAGTCTGTACAGCATTAGAATTTCAAATGAGAGTTCATTTTCCTCTAAGGCATTACTTGAACTGCTGCATTTGACATTTCTGACATTAGCAGTGAGTCTGAGTACAAATAGTTACAGAACAGAAAAGGTGCTGAATTTCTACTGAGGAGGAAGATGGGCAGAAACCCCAAGCTGGGCCATCTCCATAAAAAGAGGGGCTGTGCTGCCCGACGGGGCCGATGCCCACCTGGCAAGCCAGGGGTAAGAGCAGAGCAGAGAACGGGGCCTCCAGAGGGGCTTCGCCTGCCCGCTCCTCTCTCGCAACTGGGCCCACGCCTGGCTCAGCGCAGAACGTTCTGTGAGCCGCCCCGAGGCTTTGGCGAATGGGGCGGCATAGAAGTCCCCTAAATAAATAAATAAATAAATAATAAGCAAGCAAGCAAGCAAGCAAGCAAGCAAGCAAGCAAGCGTTTGTCAGCACGGGGCACACACAATTTTCTGTGGGGAATCCACGGCACCGGAGGGAATGGCACAGATGCAAAACGCACTCATCGGAGGGCCCATGCACTGTGGCTTTGGTCTCCGTTTTTTCAAACAAACAGGCCATTTTTTAGACCTTGTGACTCTGAAGAAGAGCTTGGAAGTGCGTTGGCCATGCTTATTGCAAGTTTGGAAGCCAAGAGGGTGCTGAAACAGGAGTAAACGGAGGGCTTCGCATCCCCGATGTGGAATGAATTGTGCAAAATGCGAAGGCATTTTGCATAATCTGTACTAGTCACAGAGTGTGAATTGCCCAGACACAGGAAACAATGGAGATCTCATAGATGCCCAGAGCAACATGGGGCTTGCTGGGAGGCCCCTGGGGGGAGGATTCTGTTCTCCAAAAGGGCCAGTTGTTCTTGAGAAGCATCAGAAAGGAAGACCGCTGTGCTAACCCAAAGGAGGGGAAGTCACTGGCAGTAATGAAGGGAGCCAATTAGTGTCAGAAGCATCAAATTAAACTTTTGTTAATCTTGGAAGAAAAGCCACGGTGCAGCCCTCCTCCATTTTCATCTTCAACTCACAGGGAAAGAATTTATTTTCCCAGTCCAGTCTCAACTTTGCAGGGCTGCTCAGCCGTCTTAGCACTGCAATAAACACGCCGTGAGTCGTGGGCAGAGCTGGACCACGTAGGCGCGAGGCCGCAAACGCAAACGCCATCGATGCGCCATCCGACGGCGAGGCAGGCCAGTGTGGCGGAGCGCTCGGGGAAGGGCTGGCGGCCCTCGGCTCGCCGTGCTGGGCGTGTGGGAGCCGGCAGAACCCGCAAGCACTGCTCCTCGGCCCGCCAGCCCCTCCCACGGCACGACCCCCCCCCGAGAATGGAGCCCCGCCATGCGCTGCGCCCCAGTCCTCCTCGTGAGAAATGAAACGTGACTGTTACGAAGTGTTAAGACAAGACCAAAGAAAGAGTGAAATACAGGGTTAATTGAAGTCTCTTAAGGCCAAAAAGCGGAGAATTGAATCATGTAAACAGTTGTACTAAGAGTAACAATGTTTCTTACATCAAAAGTCCCGAAAAATACCAGAGAGGGTAAAAGTGGGGGGACAATGGTAAAACCGGCACCTTCAGTGGAGGAGAGCAGGCAATGGATGACTTTATAACTGGCGGGAAAGAGTCTGACGAGAGGCCTGTCCTCATGATCTCATCCTCCCCATTTTGATTTAAGGAGCAAATTGGCGTCCAAGAAGGATTCTTAAGGCCACTTTGACTTGTTGAACTTTTAGAAGGATTTGCACAGGCTTAATAGGTGCCTGAATAGTAACTGACACGCCTCTCATGGGCAATGGGCTCATTAGCATGAACATGGGTTGTATGTGCAGGGGGGTCATAGCAAGGGCTCGTGTGATGTAGGCGGACGGAGAGGATCAGAGGATCGTACCTTCTGAGTAGCCCAGCCAACGGGGGAAAGAGGAAGAATCTGCGAGACGGAAGAAGGAAGAAAAGTGAGTGTTGTGTGTGTGTGTGAACGGCGCGCTGCCTGTGTGGGGGGCGCCCGCCCTTGCACGAACGAATTAAACTTCTCTGCTTGGTACTTTGCCTCCCGCGTCGTCACTGCTTGGAGTCTACTGGATATTTCTATATCTTACATCGTCTCCCGCCTGGCAAGCATGCCGTCGGTGGCAGCGGGAGAGCCTCAGTGCAGCGTCTCCCCGTTGCTGGTAACCCGAGGCAGGAAGTAGCACGGCCAGGCTTTACGAACGGCACGCATCTCCATTTTAATGCCTGGAAGCATGTGGCATCTCCCAGAAGCCTGGCCAATGCTCCAACTGCTCCCCACTAAAATCCCCGCCAGGACAACCCAGCTCTGAGGGCTGCACTAAGCCCACCTGCAGGGTGCCTTCAGCCCAGTGCGGTCGACACAGACCGGAAGGGTGGCTCTCCAGGAGTTCAGGCCGGCGTCTCCCTGGGAGCACAAGCGGAGCCCTCCATGTGCAGAGGGTCCTTTGGCCCTGTGCTGTCGGCCCTCCCTGGGAACCGTGCCTAGCAGGGGACAAGCGGAGGAAGCAGTGTTGTTTGCCTGGAGGCACGGCGAAAGCCCCTGGCGCTCAGGTCGCTCACAGACTCTCCCGCACTTAAGGTGCGAGTGTGCGGACCAAGCCCATTAAGGGACCTTCCTGGAGGATCATGTCTGCAAGCGCAAGTAACGCAACTTGCTCGGTGCCCCGTCAGATGCCTCTTGGGCAACTGCTGGTCCCACTGCCATCCACTCCGGATTCTCTCCAAGTCTTCAAAACTTTCCATTTGAAAATATACATTTTTCCAGATGACCAAACAACAAGGATCAGTTACAGTGGTACCTGACCAAATTGGGTTGCAAACAGAAATTTCATAGAAATTTTGCCGCAGGTCATGAACTCTGCATCGGGTGACGATCGCGAGCGGCCCGCCTTCCCTGCACAGGGACGATCGTGGTCGTGCTGCGGGGGAGATGGCCGCGACTGCCCCCGTGTTCCCTGGCCGAGCGCGCCCGCCTCCCCCCCCAGCATGTCCACAATCGTGCCCGTCTCCCCTCACCCCTCCACACGATCGCTGGGGGGGCAATCTTTGTTGTTCTTTGTCACTTTGCTTCACATTTTTGTGAATTAAAAAAATAGTTACAGAACCTAATTTCCATTGACCCTTATGGGGAAATTTGACTTGGCTCATGACTAATTTGGGTCACGACCAGAGTCCTGGAACAGATTAAGACAGTGAGCCAAGGTACCTTCTGTATTTGGGGTTCTCTCAGAGAAACACAAGAGAGTCAAAAATAAACCTCTCTCCAGGAGGCCAACATTTGTATAAAAAGGCCCAGAGGCAAGTGCTGGGAAACCAGATGTCCTCAAAAGTCAATCCTGTACCATGAAAAACATGTTCATGATAATCATGTACAAAAGTAACTGAATGTCTCCCACTATTACATGTTTCCGTCACTAATCATTGCAAAATACTCAATGTATAAACACCCTGAGCAGGAAGACTGGCGACTGGTCTTGGCTGGAGATGAACACTCAATTGCTAGTGTGCACCTACAATAAACAGTCCTTTTTTAATATAAAATTATTTCCTGGAGACACCTGTCTCTCTCACAGCCAGACGACGAAGAAGAGGGACTCCTTTTTCATTCTCAACACTTTACAGTCATGGGGACTAGAACATGTTCACTATTTGAGATCAAAAGATCCGCCAGACCGCCAACCCTGCTTTCTCATACCCGCTGCAAATGTATTTATGCAGTTTCTCAGTCCTGCTAATTGCTCCCACCTGGCTCCGCATTGTTCCAGTGGGAATGAGACAGACAAGGGTGCCTGTATGCATGATCTGGCTCTCGGAATTCATTCTGGGGATGTCCCTTCGTCCTCCGGACACTCGCTCGCATCGTCGCAATTCGTTACTCTGCGCGTGCACCTGGTGCTGCAGCATCCCTTCCACCCCCATGGGGAAGTGCAGGCTGCCTGCCAACCCCGTCCTGCACGTCCCCCTTCATCGCCAGTCGCTTTGTCGTGGCTGGCAGGGCCTGTCTCACGCGTGGAAACTCTTCCCAGGAAAGTGGCCTTAAAAGGGGCCCAAGGCGGCCGAGGACCCGCCAGAACGGCTGAACTGCGGCAGGCTAGTGCCCAGCAGGAGGTGGCAAGATCTCCAGGGCTCTCCTAGCTCTACCATTCCAAACTCCACCAAGGAAGACAGCGTGGAAATCAATAAGCTCCACACACTCAGAGTCCTCCACCTAGGAAAAGAAACTGAATGCATCCATGCAAGTTGGCTCAACAGAATTGAAAAGGAAAAGACCTCGGAGTAATTGTGGACGACAGGCTAAATACACGAGCCGACAATGCAGAAAGGGCAAGTGCTATTTGGGATGCATTAACGGAAGTGTCACTTCCAAAGGAGCAGTTCCTCTACACTCCTCACTAGTCAGACCCCATCTGGAGTCCTGTGTCCAGTTCTGGGCACCCAGATTTAAGAAAGATGCAGGCAAATGAGAAAGGGTCCAGCGGAGGGCAACAAAAGTGATCCAGGGTTTGGAAACACTGCCCTGTGAGGAGAGACTGCGAGAACTGGGCACGTACAGCCTTGAGAAGAGAAGACGGAGGGGGGACATGAGATCCCTCCATAAGTACCTCCAAGGCTGTCACAGAGAGGAAGGTCAAGATCTCTTCTCACTGATGCCAGAGCGCAGGACACAGAATCACCAATTCAAGTCAACATAACCCAGGTTCAGGCTGGACATCAGGAAGAGCTTGCTCACTGTCAGAGCAATACGGCAGTAGAACCGGCTGCCCGGAGAGGTGGGGGGCCCTCTGGACAGCCCTCTGCATGGGACGGTGTTACCGGGTGCCCTGCAGCAGCAGGGGTTGGACCCGATGGCCTTCATGGCCCCTTCCAAATCCACTCTTCTCCGATTCTGTCACCTGGGTCTGAAACATATGTGGGGGCTCTGACAAAGCGTCCCTCATTCCGATCTCAGACTCAAAAGCGGCCTCGCACCCCAATCCCTGGGAAGAGGCAGGACATAAATGAATGTACGCACAATATCTGCATACAGAAAAAGCAGTGCTGGGAGGGGCAGAAAGAAGCACCCTTTTCTAAAAGCAAGGCAGCGTTAACGTGCTTGCGCTGCCGCTGTGCTGCCGCATCTCCCACGAGCCCCGGGGGGAGTCCCGGCCCCTCGTGGGCCCCGGCTCTCCCTCGCCACACTTTGGCCTCTCCTTTCGCACCTTTGCATACACCGAGAGGGTTAATTAGCACCGTCACCAGCATCAAGCACCACTTTCTTTTAGGGATTTTGCTTGTAAAAATGGTCTTTCAATGGGAAATGGGGAGAGTTTCAGTATGATACGTCACAGAAGTTCTCATTATGATTGACGCTGAGATTACGAATAGTTTGAGGTTTATTGTATTAAGGTATGTATAATAAATGTCAACATGCATGGTAATCTGTATTATGACTGACTGATTGATCGATGATTCATTTGGGTACCCTAAAAAAAGCATTTAGAAAAAAGGGCCATCCATTGTATGAGCCTGTTTCAACCATTTTATCAAATGCCATTTCTGAGGGGCTGCTGCCTCCTGCCTTTCATCCGCATTTCCTTTTCCCGCTAGGCGCTCCGGCCGGTTGGACGGGGCCGCGTGTGCCTCCTGCACGGGGTCTGCTGGCCGAGCCGGAAGGGAGGCGCCACCCCCCCCCCCCCGTGGATGGCTCCTGAGAAGTGGATGAGGGCACGCTCCCGGCTGGCCACCTGCGTTGATTCAGCCAGCCCAGGGACGCACGAGCAAGCGTGGCGTGGGTTGCCCAAAGTCGGCACGCTGCAAGGAGTGGGCCGGCCGGGCCGGGAAGCGACGCTGCGGGGCTGCGGCTCCACACCCCCACCCCTCTCTGGGGCAAGCCCTACAGCTCCACCCGAAGGCGTACGTGCCAGGCCGCTGGCAAGGCCGGCTGCTGCGGGGCCCCCGGAACGCCTTCCCGGAAGGGCTGCATCTGGCCGGGCGGGCTGACTGAAGGCACAGGCTGCGCAACCCAGGAGCACCTTGGCCGTGCAAGGTAGGACGCCGCGAGCCCGCCCGGCCACCCGCCCCCTGCGCCCTGCCTGTGGCCGCCCTTGCGGCACCTGCCCACCACAGACGCCAGGGGCCCCAGGGCTCCGCCCAGCCCCGAGGCGGCTCCACGCAAGGGCTCGGTCTGGCTTCCACACAATTCCCCGGCGCAGTCTTCCTCTGGGCAGTCCTCCGCGGCACAAGGACCCGGTTGCCAGAAGGTGAGTCTCCTGCCAGCACGGAAACCAGCACGCCGTCCCTGTCCCGCCACCCCAGGGCTGGGGTGGGGGTGAGCACCACTCCCCTCCACACGCGGGGTGGAGCTCGGACCCCCTGTGGGTGCCCAGAGGCCTTCCACAACTGCTACCCCCTAGCCAGCGGCGCCCTAACCCAGTTCAGCCGCTGGTCAGTGAGCTCTGAGGTTCAGGGGCGCACCTCTCTCTCAGCAGCCCAGGCGTTCCGCTTCTTGACCCCTGCAATTGCATGCATGACGTGTTTTTCCCAGACAATCCAGGTGGCCTCACACCCTCATGGCTGGACCCATTTTCTCTGCACAAACTGCTCCAAGGTCCCAGAGGGGCATTCCAGCTCCTGCCCGCAGCTGCCTCTCTCTGGCAACGACGGCCGCTGCAGAGCCAGCACCAGGACACTGACACGTGGTGTGTTTGCCCCCCGCCCAGGACAAGCCCGCGAGAGGACAACCGGGCCACCCCAGGGCAGGGGGCAGCCCATCGGCAGGGCGAGAGGCCCCACGGCCGGGGCGCTCCCAACGGCAGCCGCCTCACAGGCCCAGTTCCGAAGATCAGCCGTGGGCTCCCTGGGCTACCAGCCCAAGCCCTGGACTGGGCTGCCTCTCCCGCAGGGGACCGGCTGGGGCTGGATGGCCTGTGCTGCGTGAGCCCCGTCACCCTGTCCTGGAAAGGGAGTCGGAATCGGGAAAGCCATGGGAAAGGTGATCGAGGGGGAGCATTGGGGGCTTTTTCAGGCAGAAGAGACAACCAGGTAAACAGGGAGGGTGAAAGGGGGAAAACCCTCTTCCTCTCGTAATAGCCAAATCCCAACCAAATTAGTTGACAGGAGAAACAGGACTTCTCAACTTTGTGCCTTGCTAACGAATGAACAAACGAGCTGCCTGCCAGGACGGGGGCCGAAGGCCACTCCCTTGGGGCCATGCGAGACCCAGCCTGGCGGCACCCTTCACTGATCCCTCAGAACGTTCCCGAAGGCTGCAGCCATCCTGGGGGAACCGATTCTGACTTGGATCAGGGGCACGGGGCAGGGGAGGGGTGCAGCTTTTCCCCAACTCAAATGTCCCCTTCTTAAAACCGCTCTCTCCCTCTCAAGAGGCCGGAGAAGGTTGCCCACGCAATACCGACTTGGAAGCCCGTTGTGCAGCAAGCGGGGGCAGCACTGATTGGAAAAAGGCCCCCCTTTGCCTAGGAAGGCGTTTTCAATCTGACTGGGCCCCTCCCCATTACCAGCTGCTGTTCTTTAAAAAAAATGAAAGGAAGCATCCTTCTACCGGGCCTGTTTAGCGCATCGTGTTCTGAAAGGGCAGCGGGAATCCACGGGACAGCCAGGACAGGGACCCGGCTCTCGGAATGGAACTGGCCAAGTGGGGATAACAGCCCCAAACCGGGGAAGCCTCTCGTTCCCCAGCTATAACCCCAGAAAGGCGCCCGCCCGGCTGTGCTGGAGACCGTGCACTGGGAACCCTCGCCCTCACCCACAAGACCCCTCCTGGCCCTAAAAATCCCCTAGGCGAGCAGTTGCACAGCTGTTTAGATGTTCACCTCTCTTGGCCCAATGAGATCTTGGCACATGCAAGCTGAGCTGATGAGATAATGCCAGAGACCTGAATTAAGGCAGTGGCTAAACACAGACTGGTTGCAACTCATCAGCTAAAAGGGAACATCTATCATGACCGGCTGCTCCTTCTGGCTTGCTTGCTTCACTTTTCTCTAAACTCAGTTTGAAAAGTGCACAAGACAATCACGCATCAAAGTTCTCCATTTGCCTTCCCTTGAAGGATGAAAATGAAGACCAGGTTGCCAAAACCAAATAACCAAGCGGTTTTCCTTTAAACATGCAGACAGCAACATTCATACGAAAGCCCCTCTCTGGAGGCTACTTCCATCCACAAGAACTCCCCTGAGGCAGCAGGGGCTTTGTGGGCAGCATGATTTCTATGCTGCTTCTCAGAGCAGTTCACCACGGATTCTAAAACACGCATGCAAACACACATGGAGCATGTGACTGGAGAACAGGCAACAGTTTTGATAAATGCCTAGAACATTTATCAGAGGAGGCGTTTGCAGGAGTGTTCTTCAGTTTTGCTCACCTGGAAACAATTGTCACTCGCAGTAGCTGTGCAGCTCATTACCAACCTGACTAGCAGCATTTTTAAAGCCTCCAAAAAGCAGCCACCAAGGTTGCCTGGCTCATTTTCTGAGCCGGTGAACCCCACTTGGAGGAACAGTGTTAATTCATTTCACTTTTCATTATGCAGGCAATCAAGCACAGTTTAAAGCCTGGGGATGCTTTAATTAAGGCCCAGGCAGAGCAATATAAGCTTCTTCTTCCCTGATAGCGAAGCCAAACAGCCCCAATCAAGGTGACAGTTTTGTTATTGGAGAAAAACAAATTAAACCCCAAAAGCTCGGGCAAATGGAAAGCCCCAGGCAATCACAGGAAGGCGCATCTGTTTTGCTCCTCACATGGAAAAGGGCAGGTGATTGCACCAGCCCCGTAAACAAGCACATTGCTGAGATCCCGCTGTGGCTCCCGAAGGAAGGTGCAGCCTTCCACACTCCGGGAATGGGGAGCAGGGGCTGAAGGGCTGGCGGGCGGGGGAACGCCATGCGCCAGTGCTGGCTGGGCGTCGTAGGCCTTCTTCTTCTCTGACTGTGTAGCGCAGCGCTCCTTGCATGCATTTCGTGGGAATGTGCTGAACAGGTGCAGCCGCAAGGGAGCACAGGGAAGAAGAGCAACCCTGGGGCGCTAGAACAGGGAGGCCTTCCTTTTGTTTTCAGTCTAGAGAAATGAACTGGGCTCACAGAGAGACTGCGTGACAGAAACGGTCGCATCTCTCAGAACAGTGGCTCCCAGGAAGCTTCCCGGCAGGAGATTCAGGATGCGGAAAAGGGAGGAAGGACAGACACCCATCTTCACACAGCGCATGAGTCCCGCCTGGGACCCGCTGCCACACCGTGAGGCCCCGGCCACGCTCCTTCGGGGGCTCGCACAGGGGCAAGTGGGCCAGGCCTGCCGGGGCCCCCAGGCGGCAGCTGGAAGCGCAAGGGAGGCGGCCGCACAGGCCTGTCCTTTTCGGGGGCTTCCCGCTGGAGCATCTCGCGGGCCACAGCGCGGCCGGGCTGGATGCCGGGCTGGATGCTGCGGCCGCTTTCCCACAGCCGTCTCCTCTGGAGCATCTACGGGGCCCTCTTCTCCTACGCAGCCCCTTCTCTGGCTGGCCCATCCGCCCAGGCCTGAGCCCCCCAGGCCAGGTGTCCCAAGGCCCGATCCACACAGTCCTTGGAGAAGAGGGAGCAAGACTCGGGCCCTTGCAGGTGGAACACCTGGCTCCACAGTGCTGCCACCCACATGGCACTCGGCAAGGTTCAAAGCACTTCGCGCACATGGTCCATCGCGACCCTTTCCTTGTGCCAGTGGGAAGCTGGCCCGTTTCTGCAGCCAAGCTCCAGCAGGACATTTGGTGAAGGGGGGCAGGTGCAGGCCTCCCCAGTGGGCCCGGGACCCCTAGAGGTTGCCCGTCCCGGCTTACAAGTCTGCAAATTCTGCCAGTGTCATTGTGCCTCATCTGACAAGTGGGGGGACGGAGGCAGCGACATTCGGGCCCCTGGCTCCAGCTGAGTGCATCAGAGGAAGCTGCCCTGGCTGCTCTAGGGACTCCGGGACACAGGCGGCCGAGCTCCAGGGAGTGCAAGCGGGAGCTGGTGGCAGGGTTCGACGGGGGGCCAAGCCAGGGAGGTCTTTTTCTGAAGACCTCCTGATGCGGGGAGGGGGAGACACCACCAATCCCTTCAGCCCCCTTGGGGTGGGGGAAACACTGCCCCTGGCGTAGCTACAAGGGATCTCAAGGCACCAGTTACTCAAATGAAAATTCACCGCCTTGGATAATTACTTATTCCACCGGCTTAGCAGTTCTCTTGAACATCCGGCTTCAGAGTTGCCTGCCAGGGTGGGGGTGACTGGGGTGCATGGCCTGCTCCGCGGCTTAGAGCGGGGAGCCTCCGGCCAGGAGGCAACAACGAGGGCAGGTATGCAGGGAAAGGGAGGGCTGGTGCCCGGGGAGGGAGCACAGGAGGGGCTGCTGGGGACTCTGGGCGGGCGGGATGGTGCGATGCCGGGAAGGGGCACTTCCAAGCAAAGCTGGAGCGCATAACAGCGCATCAGCGTTACTGCCTGCACCGGGCCACCCTCCCCTCCACCCAGACGAGCAGCCCCCTCCCCAAAATTCTCCAGCAGGCACGGGAGATCTGTGCAGATGCTGCACGGAAAAGGGAAGGGCGCCAGAACTGAAAGCAGTGCTCCCAGGGAAAGGCTGCCTTCTCCAGGAATGCTCTGCAGCGCGTGCTCAGAGAAGCTGCAAAAGTCATGGCGGGGCAGGATCACAAACACAGCGCGCTCTGGGCACTTTATCTACAAAAGTTAACGCCACTGTCGCCCGTGCTCTGTTTAAAAGCACAAGGGGTGAGCCTGCAGTACGACCCTTAACAGCACAGCTGAAAAAGGATGGCAAGGCAATACACAACAGCCGCCTGAAGAAGGCCAGGTCACACACTGCTAGACACGGAAAAGAAGTTCCCCCAGAAGCGACCCTTATACTTAGCCCAGGCGCAGGAGGTGACACTGCAAGAGAACGAGTTCCAAGGCGGCGGCACAACTGCGACAGCGCAAAGCCCAGGAGAGGGTGCGCGGAGGCTGTGCCGGGGCGTGCGCTGCCCTTGGGACGGCCCTCTCCCACAGCACGCAGCAGGAACCGCACGAGGGAACTCCTGCTGGGACGAGCCTGGGGGGCTCCACAGCACCCCTGGGGGCAACGCAAAAGGGCCCACCTAAGAAGTCCACCAGGCGGCGGAGCTGAAACTCTGTTCCCCTATTTCTGGGAGCTGTAAAAGCCATTTAAAATGGACACAGCATCACCTGCCATGACCCACAGGCCTGTGTCTTTTCAAGAGATGTTGCAAGTTTTCTGCCCTCTCGTGACAGAATGCCAGGCGGAAAGGCGAAGACAGAGGGAAAGGCCACGAGATTAGTTGACAGGTCTGTGAAACTTGTTTGGCATGTGAATTTGCCCTTCCCCTCGTCTTTGCTGTTAAGAGCGCGGCCCACGTTGACATACCCCTTTTCAGCAGCCACTTTGCTGTCCCTCAAGAAACAACCTACCCATGCCAGCAAAAGTATCAAAATAAAATGGCAAACACAACAGAATCAGCTGGTTCACACATCACAAAAAGCCACTTGTACTGTCTCCGTTGTCCAATCGCTAATCCACATCGCTCCCGATGAATGACAGGGCCCTCTCTGACTTGCAGGGATTTATTTCCCCCTCTGTTCTCCCATCGGATGTGGCTGGATGCCTTTCTGGAACAGTCCATGCAACTTAGCAGTGGCATAGAGGATTGCCCCCCACCCCCACTGCCTCCCTCGGAAGATATGCATGCATTTAACTTCTTTTGTTTTAAACTTCCAGGAAAAGTGCAAATTTGCTAAAGCACAACAGCTACTTCAGACAAGTGCTGCAGTTACAGGAAATTTATTTGGAAAACTTATATGCAAATCTCCCAAAAGCACACACAAACCCCGTTATATTTGTACCAAGGTGGGGAAACAGTACAACTAAATACATCCATATCTCCCTGAAGATTAAAAATGATGACACTGAAGATGTTACTTTTGCAGGAGAATTTCTGAGTGGGCTAGAAGAGCCCCCTTTTGCAGGAGTGGGTCCCTCATGTATCTTTGACATTAGAACCAAACTATATTCAATGCAATCCTACACAGGTCTACATAGAATTAAGACCCATTGGGTTTAACAGGGCTTACTCTCACGTAAGTGGGTATCGGAGCAAATTCCAGGGCTGCATGACATTCGTCTTTAAGGTATCACATCTGCGCAAAGGATCCAGCTGGTGCAAAAGGGGCCCCAACTCATCTCTGCTTCAACACAGCGTGCTTCTTTGCTTTGCAGAGAATGCTCCTTTCCCTCTTGGCTACATCCCATCATTAAATGTATGCTATGCTAACCAGAATCCCACAGAAGCGCAGTGAGGACGCCTGCATCTCCCAAGACCAGGCAAATGCACACACAGCAAAAGTGCTGGCAAGGATCAGGTAACTCTGGCGGCCTGAAGTGCAGCCCACCTGTGCAAGCTAAATATCCTGAGGCAGCACTTCCACGTCGAACAGCATGCTGCATTTCTTTTGTAAGCACAAGCGCAACTCGCTAATGCTACAGCATCACAGTTGCCCCTCGTGTGGCAAAAGCAGGCTGCGAGGAAGCCCTTCCACGCCAGCCTTCAGCAGCTCCAAGCACAACCTGATGGGAGGCTCCTGGGAGCACACGCAGCGAGGCCGTTCAGGTGCTGCTAAGGAAGGCAGGCGGCTCCGGCACAAGCAGCGGAACCAGCCGAGCGATCTTCCCACACACAGGAGTGTGGGGCAGCGAGGATTATGCTCCATGATGCTTCTGTCCCTCCTCCTCTGGCCTCCAACCGGGCCTGCGGCCAGAGCCAACACCCCACCCCCGGATCGCTCCTTACCCGGAAATCGATCCCCACTGTGGAGATGAAGCTCCCGGCCAGGAAAGCGCCATCCTTGAACCGCACGAGCAAGCAGGTCTTGCCAACTCCAGAGTCACCAACCAGCATCACCTGGAGAGAAAGGAGAGCGAGTGAGCAGAGGGGCAGCGCTCCCGCCCTCCCCCGGGCCTCTGGCACGCCGGGCAGCGTGCTGGGACATCGGCGAGGGAAGCGCCCGACCGCTGTGCGTGCGCTCAGATGAGATTCCCGCGTGTGCACAAGAGAGTGAAGGCTCTGGGGAGAACCAAAGCCCAGATTAGAAGGCAAGGAGCTAATTATTGTTCCAGCACCAGTCCAGAGTCCTCACCCGAATTCTCTGGATGTTGTGGCTAGAGCCGCGACAGGTGGTGAGCCCCTCCCCGGGGGGGCAGCCTCGAACAGTGCAGGATCGAAACACCTCAAGGACAGACACGATACTGCTCTTAACTGTGAGAACGAAGCTGACAGAGAGCAGGCTGGGGTGGCTCCAGAGATCATTTGGGATGCTCCATTGCACGGGCAAGCGGAGCGGCAGCAGGTACGCGTCCAAAGCGCACCGCCCCCCCGGACAGGCCCCAAGGGGCCCATAAGCAAAGTCTGGGGTGACGTTAGTCAGCGCGAGAGGTCCACCGTCTACCCTGAGTGTATTGCCGGTGTTGTGAATACGTTGTAGCTGTCTGGAATAAAGCCTCGTGTAGCAACGGCCGTTGTTGGGAAGGGGCACCTGGCTCACGACGCGGGTTTCATCCGGCGGCACGGCCCCTCCACCCGCCCCCACCGCTGCCGGCAGCAGTGTCCAAGGCGGTTGCGGCCTCATTCAGACACACGACTGAGCACGGCTCTCTGAGCGGCTGCCCCCTCTCCCCCGACGATCTTCAAGGCGCTCTGCTGCCCACGACGGAACAGCGAATGCCCTCCCATCATGGGGCACAGTCCCCAGGTGGGGCAACACGGTTCTCACCCCTGAAGTAGAAAATTCCGCAGGCGTCCGACATAACAATCAACGAACACCTGGCAACTTGCTGCCCTTTTGGGACAACCCACCCAGCGGCTCAGGCGGGCACCCCACGCGGCTGACGCAGGGCAGGCCTGAGGCAGCGTCGGCCCCGCCTGCGTCCTCCTGTCCGGCCCGGCCCTTGGGCGGCAGCCGCGGCCGCAAGGGCTTCACTGGGGAGGGTGCCTGAGCTGGGCCTCCTGCCGCCGTGGCTCGGGACCAGCCCGGCCCCTGCCGTCGTGCCAGCCTCTGCGGCAGCCGGCAGCCCGCCCTGCGCAAGGTGGGCCGCAAGCAGAGTCTTGGCCTGAGGGGCTCCACAGCCGCCAGTCTCCCCTCCAAGCCTTGCAGTGGCACCTGCAGAGCAGCAGAACGCGCTCCAGCCAACAAGGCACCCGCACCCAGAAAGGACATCTGGCAGGCACCACCACAAACGATCCCCCAAAGGGCGGAAGGCAACCGAGGACGATCTGCAGGCAGAAAGGGCACGTGCAGGAAGTGGAAGGAGGGCCAGGCTGCAAAGGAAGAACACCTGTGGGCAGGAGAGCATTGCACGGGGGCAGGTGTCAGGAAGGCTCGAACTAGGCACGAACGGGGATGCCAAAGGCAACGGGAAAGCCTGCTCCCGATATGCCCAGCGCAAGAGCCAGGCAAAAGCACCGAGCGCTCAGCTACTCTGTGTGGAATGGCCAAATGAGGAGATGACCCCAAAAAAAGGGGGGATGGGGGGGGGGAAGGCCTGCATTCCTACTTTGGCTCAGTCTTCTCCTGGAAGGAGGTCTATGACCCTCTCGGTGAAGGGGATGTTCCAAGCCGAAGGGGCAAGGCAGAAGCTCCGGAATGACAGGCAAACAGTCAAGGATCACCTAATCAAGTGGGAAGTCCAATGGATGAAGGATGTGAAATTCACTGCCAGCCAAGCATTAAGAGAAAATTGGTATAAGCTGTATTTTCAGTGGTATATTGTCCCAAAAGATACACAGATGGACAAGAATTAGAACAGGAAATTTTGGGAAAGTGAAGAAGTAGATGGGGCATTTTACCTTATGTGAAGGACATGTGCTAGAAGCAAAAGATTTTGGAAGCAGATACTTGCAGAAATGCAGAAAATACTTAAAATTGACTCCCCTATGAACACTAATTTTATGTTTCTGAATATTGTACCAGAGGCTCTTCCAAGGATTCTGTTAGTGCTATTTAAATATTCAGTAATAGCAGCAAGAATTACAATTGCTTCATAGGGGAAAGCTGAAGACTGTCCAACTGTCAAAGACTGGAAAAGGAAGTTAGCTGAGTAACAATGGCAAAATTAACCAATTATATTAATATACCAGCTAAAGAGTTCATTTAAAAATGGAAAGATTATTATAAGCAATTTAAGTAATGCTAAAGAAAATAGAATTCTTACAATGTCAGTGATTTTCACTTTAATACTAAAGCCATGATATAATTTACAATTAATTTGGTAAACTGGATTAATCTTTGATTAAGAATTAAACAATTTAAACATAAACATAGCAAACAGGAATTTCTGCCTTTTTATATGATGAGATTATGAAATGACATGCTGTACTTGTGGAATATCCCTTGGCATCTCCCCCCCCCCATTACTTTATTATTTTTGAAAATAAATAAAATTGGAAAAAAGTATCATCTAATTGGGTTGAATGAGTTCAAATCTCCAGGGCCCGATGAACTCCATCCTAGAGTTATGAAGGAGCTGGCAAGAGAAGTCTCAGAACCACTGCCTTGGAGAAATCATGGAGGACAGGAGACGTGCCAGTTGACTGGAGAAGGGCAAATGTCCTATCTTCAAGAAAAGAAAAGGGGAATATCCTGGGAGCTACAGACCCATCAGTCTGATATCAATCCCTGGGAAAATTCTGGAGCAGATTTTAAGCACTCAATCTGCAAACACCTGGGAAACAAGGCAGGGACTACGAGAAGCCAGCACGGATTTCTCAAAAACTAAGCCTGATGGACTGTGGGAATATTGTGGACACAATCCATACTGACTTCAGCAAACCGTATCAGATTTGCAGATGACACAAATTGGGGTGGAACGGCTCGTACTCGGGAAGCCCAAACCAAGATTCAGGGTGGCCTTGGCAGCTGGAGCGCCTGTTGGTGGAAGGAGGGAAAGCTGACGGCTGCTGAGAACGCATCCCGTGCCTGCTCTGGGTGCCAGGCTGTGGGTGCCGAGGACGGCAACGGGCCGACCGCACAGGAGCGGCCAGGATCCCTTCTCAGTGCTGGCCGGGTGCAGCTGGGCATGAGGAAGGGCGTCCTGGCTGTCAGAGCAGCACGGCAACAGAACCGAGGCCCTCGGGAGGCTCTCCTGTACCGGGGCATCCAAGAGGCGGCTGGGCAGCCCTGAGCGGAGCGGCTGAACTGGGAGCCGTGCACGGAGCAGGGGTGGTCCCGACAGCCCCCTCCCATGCTAACATTCTACGAGTCCATGACCAGCCTTTCCCCATCTAGCACATACAGGTGTTTCAGCCTACAATTTCCAGCGTTCCTGAGAACCGGCTATGCACGTGGCTCTGATGGGAGCTGAAGTCCGGAAACATGTGGAGGGCACCAGGTTGGAGACGTAGGCTCTACATCTTGTATCGGGCCACTGGAAAAGGCGAGTTGGTTCGGAAGCCCTCCCTTCTGAGCAGTGACTCAGACGCAGGAGAACCGCCCCTCCAGCACAGCCGGCCTTCCCGGCCCGGCCAGAGGTGTCGGGTTGAGTTCACCAAACTGGGGTTGCCGGGTCAGGGAAAGCGGCCCCGGAAGCGCCCGCCAGGGGCCGCTCCTCCGCGATCTATCCCGACTGCCCCTCTCCCGCCTGGCACAGGGCGTCTGCCTCCCACGGGGAGAAGACAAGGCGACCCCAGCACGCAGCCTCCGCCACTGCCTCTGCCTCTGCCTCTGCCTCCAGAGGGGGGCCTCGGCTGCGCGCGGACGCTCCTGGGAGCTCTGGGGACGCCACCTGCCTGCGGCTGCCGCGCTGCCTCCTCTGCCGCTCTCGGGGGGGCCCCAGCACCGAGCTTCCGCACGGCGACGCCGGGCTGCTCAGCCCGCAGCTCTCCCCGCCACCAGCAGGGCTCCGGGCAAGGACAGCCGGCACCACCTGCCTTTCCGCAGCGGCGTTTTGGGAAGCAAAGGAAAGACTGATCGCCGGGACGGTCCCCTGCAGCCCAGCCTGGTCCATCCAGGCGTCCCCAACACTTTCCCAATCTGCCCCAGAGCACCCCAACTTCTTATGGAAAAGGCCTCGAGGTGTGGGAGAACCGCCACCTTCCCGGCAAGAGCCCAGCAGGCAGGGAAGGACCTGCCCACGCGTCCCATCCGCGTCCATCGTGGCGCCTCCAGCCCCGGGCCTACACCGGGGAGGGAGGGCACCACAGGGCGCTCCTCTGAGTCACTTCTGCCCCCGCGTACCTGCAGCTAAGGAAGGGGGTCCCAGCACCGCCCCCGCGAATGCCTTCCCCGGGGCTGCGACCCTGCTTCGCTGAGCGGCTGGAAGACACACGACCGGATCGCGCGCTCCCAGGGAGCTTCCCGAACGTGTCCACGCAATCCGGAGTCGAGGGACGCGGGGTGCCTCCGCTCCCCGTTTAAGCCTTGGGCCCATCGATGCAGAGCGGGCTTCCAGATGAGCTGGACTCGAACTCCCATCCTTTCCCGCCGGCATGGCCCATTCATTTGTTTATTAAAAGCTTTTCTATCCCCTCCCCTACAAACGTCTCGGGATGGCTTACAATAAACAGTAGAATAAAACAAGCCCCACCGCATCCGACCATTGATATACTAAAACCCCAGTTAAAATCAATTAAACATTACAATAGCAGGAAAATGAAAAGGGTTTTGCCTGACGCCAAAAGAATATAAGGAGAGATGGGCCTATGAGATGGGAGTTGTAGTTCAGCGTACCTCGAGGAGACCAGGCTGGGGAAGGCTCGTCCATCAGCCGGTCTTAGCCACAATGGCTGCGAGGAACCTCCAAGGAGAGGGCAGTCTACCTCTAGCCTCGGCCAGGCGCAAGTTTCCCCGACTCCAGCCCCAGAGGCGGGGGCAGGCGGGCGGCCCGCGCTCCCGGGAGCGGCGGCTCTGGCAACGGCAGCCGCCCGCGCACAGCCCCGGGGCCGCAGCCCCAGCCGCCCGCGGACAGGACGCCGCCGCCGCCGCCGGGCTCCGCGCCCCCCCCTCCCCGCCGCCGCTG
>NW_025336386.1:1418605-1427793 GCF_004798865.1 Varanus komodoensis
GGGTGGCTTCAGGCTGCGGCAGGCGCTTGCTCGGGAGGAAGCCCGGCTGTGTTCAGCGGGACTCGCTCCCGAGCCAGCCGATGCATTTGCGCAAGTGACCCGAGGAGCGGGACACTGAGGGGCTGCGCATCCCCGGCCTGGCGCGGCGACCCGCGGCGCGCGCCTCCTGGGGATCGCTCTGCTCCGCGCCGAGGGGGCAGGCACGGCGCTCTGCGACCAGCCCCCCCCCCCCCCCCGAGCTCAGCTGCGCCTGCCCCCAGGTAGCTGCGGCAGCGCCTTCCCGCCCCATCCCGATCTTGCCATGTGGAAAGCAGCGCAGTCGAAATGGATTCGCCCTTCCTGCCTTAGTCGGTATTTCTGCAGAAAAGGCAGCCAAGGGGAAGTGTTTTGAAAGCAGTTTGTTAATAAAAACTTAAAAATAATCCAGGGATCCCCCCAACTTGCTTTGAAGGGGATCCCAAGACTGGGGTCTTCTGCACAGGGACACAGCGTGGCTTCAGGCCCAGGGCCTGGTGGGATTCACCTAGCATTGCGTACCCCGGCCCGCTTGGACTGCGGAGTTAATGTCAGGGTGGGAGCGGCGGGAGAGGCTCCTGTGCCGCAGGCGAAGGAAGAGGAAGGCTGCCATGCAGCTCCTGCCAGGCCCCGCTTGCCCCCACGTGCCCCGGAGGTGGCTGCCCAGCTCAAGCGGGGGGGGGGGTTGGGGGCACTGGCGAGTCCGTCCTTCTGGCTCACAGTCGCAGTAGATATCTGAGTTCCAACCCTTTCAACAAAGAGGGCTGCAGGTGTGGGGCAAGCCGGAGCCGTGCTCTGGCGGAAGGGGTGGCACTGGGATTAGCTCTGGGGTGAATCCAGCCTGCGGCTTTACGCTGGAGACACTGTGCAGCGGTGCTCAGTCTCTTCTCTGGGCTTCCTGCAGAAAGAAGGCAGGTGGAGGACAGGATGAGGAAACGTGAAATTTCCCCATGAGCAGAAGACCATGTCTGGGCCTCCTGCAAATTTGGTGAACATGGCAGAAAGAGGAGAGCGCCCACAGCGACTAAGCAGACGCTCCTGGGCCTGGCCGGGCACCGTCACGGGGCAGAGGTGGTTTCTGGGCTGGATGTTGCCCTCTCCGGGCAAGGCAGAGGCAAGCCAACCGCTCCGCTATGTGGCCTTTGCTCCAGGCTTTGCCCTGGGGGTGGAAAACCTGGGTGGCACCTGCTCTTCACGCTGCCTGGGCTCATTTTTGGTTTATTAGACAGAGGAACTTGGCAAGTATCACCTCTAGCAACTGAAAGGCAAGTTTGGAAATGCGAGGCTTTAATTAATGATGTGCCTGCTGCAAATGACCAGCCTTCATCAATTTCCCCTCAATTTATAGGATGGCCAATAGAACTGAGAAGGCATAATTAATCAACACTTCACAACTCTGCATCACTCACTGGATGCTGTCCCTTCATTATGACTCCTTAATCACATCCTCAGTAACTCCGATAATGTGTGATTTGACAGACCTCAAACTTTTTAATCTCCTATAGCAGGGGTCGGCAACCCGCGGCTCCGGAGCCGCACATGGCTCTTGAACCCCTCTGCTGCCACTCATGTACCCAGCGCTAGCTAGTTAAGTATATCAGCTAGTTAAGTAAATTGCTACATTCCTCTGCTAAACAAGCTTCTCTTTGTCCCAATGTCATCTCCTTCATCTGAATGTTAAAAGCTGTGCTTGGGACCTGTCACAATTCACAGCACTTGACTGTTTATCTGCTAATCAGTCACTAAACACACCTATATCTGCTGAGCTTTCCCCCCCTCCAACCATGGATAAATCCGAAGAAAAGTTTCTGAAGAAAACCGAACGTTAATGGTACGTGGGTAGATTCATTTGCTTTTACTGCTGACGAACTTATGGGGTTTGCTGTTTAATGCAGGCAGCCCTTTAGCACTGACTTCGGCTCTGCAGGAAGCTGTTCTCCTATTCAAAATATATGAATGGAGTCCTACTAGTTTATAATGTAAGATTAAAAATAACAGTTTTTAGTGACTGAACAAGAGCTGCAGCTAAATCATAATGAAGATATAGATCTCCTTCTTTGTTTTAAGAAGATTATTATAGAAATTCCAGCAACATTATTACCTTGGGAGAGGGATGTTTGTTCAATATTTCACCACGATAAAAGGATGAGGGCACACAGAAGCAGGTGGCATGTTTGGTTTGCTGCTAGTGGGTAATATAAGTTTTGCCTTTTATTTCATAAATACGAGGAGGACTCAGATAGACATTGAGTATTTTATCTGAAAGTAACTTTCAACCCAGCGTCTTTTTTTTTTTGGAGTTCAAAATGTTTTTGTTGCATGCAGAAATAAAAATGTTTTCTCTGTAGCAGTTCATTGATTTCACAAATGCAACACACTATAGTTTTTTATACATAGCATAAAGGTAAAAATTATATATGCAGTGTTATCTTCATTCTAGATATCAAAAGGGTTTTGCGGCTCCTGGAGTTTTCTTTTCAGTGGGAAATGGGTCCAAATGGCTCTTTGAGTGTTAAAGGACTGAAATTAACAAATGAACCTGAACATATTTGCAACCCCTCATAGCAGCACGATTAACCACAACAAGTGTCCTCAGATGACTGAGCTTCAAGGTGATTGAAAATCACATCAGGGTATCCCAATCTGCTTCCTCTGGGGAAGGAACTGGAATTCTCGAAGCCCAAATGCCACGTGTGGCAGGAGGGTCCTGCCCTGCCTGTTGAGCGTGAGAATGGCAGCCACTTCGTGGGTGTGCGACACCCCTGCAAAGAGGAAAGAGAAAGGGTTACCTTGAGGCTGGATTCCTTTGATAAGCACTGGAAAGAGCAAGCGGAACTGGCCTCAGGTGTGTCAGGACACACAGGGGGGAAAGCAGCCCTGGCGCAAGTGCGCTCACAGTCACCGCTGCAGGCATGCTTCCTGCCCGCCACATCACAGGGCACCCCGTTCCTGTGCCGTGCGCTCGCCTTCGCTGGGTACTGCTTCGCCCGTCCTCCCGGGAGCCGTGTGCCTGGAAGAGGCAGCCCCGGGGCTGACGCGGGAGCTCACCTGGGCCTCGCGAGAGCCACCTGCAGCAGTCTGGCTCTTTGCAGGGCAAATGCAGCCGTGGCAAAGGGAAGGGAGCATCGGCAGCAGCAGAGGGCAGGCAGGTTCTCAGAGAGCTTCTGCCGAGGCGGTTTCAGTGTGGCAAATACCAGTGCCGGAGGGTGGTAGGTGGGGCTCTCTGGAGCCCGCAAGAGGCAGCGGCAAGCGGTCCGGGCAGGGCAGGGACGGCAGCACAATTCACCATTCCTCCTGCTCCACCACCCGCGAATGGGTACGTGACCCTGCTTCATGGGCGGACTGGCCCTGAGTGTCAAAACAATCCACAAATTCTAAATACAGGACCTCTTTGGCACTGGATACACAGCCGAGCAAATGTGGAGGTGAAACTGGGATGCTCACAACATAAAAATGTGTGCTGGATGTCAGACCAAGAGAGCTGGCCATCTGAATAGGTCTGTGCATCTTCCGCGTGCTGCGAGGTACTCAAGGCGCAACGCTACACACCTCTGGGCAGAAAAAGCCCTACAGCTGCCAGGAGGCTGGGGCTGCTGGGAGTCATGGGCCTTTTCTCTCTCTAAGCATGCACAGAATTGTGTCCTTAGCTGCTGTTGTTGCAGAAGACTAATGAGGCTAGAGTCTTAATGAATTCTGATCCTTCGGGCTCCCTGAAGAGGAATACCATTCACCTCTAGATCACATGATCCACAAGCAGGTTTGCAAAGAGTTGCAGAGGGGAAGGAGACCAGAGATATTTGTGTGTAGAAATATAACTGCGGGCCGTCCCGAGGCTATATAGCAAGGGGATGGCATATAAAAACTTTAAATAAATTAATAAATAAATAACGGAAGGAACTGACTTGATGGGCAGGTAAAATAAAAAAGGGTGTGGGATATTATACCTCCTACATTAACCTTACTCAGATAGGTAGGGGAGAGTAAGGTAAAAGAAGCACTCAAGTCTTCCCAGGCTTTTAAAGCAAACAATCTCATTAAACTAAACCATTACCAGGTGAATCTTGGTCTCCATCAGCTACCAGAACAACAGTGTGGAATAACAGTGGAGCCACTGCGCCTGTTTTGCCCGGGACAAAATCAGAATCAGTACTCTTGCTGTGCGCAACATAAAATTGTGAGATGCCAATTCGCAGCATCATTCCAATTAAGTCTAGGCCAGACCCCAGGTCCCTCCCTGGCACTCGATGATCTTGCCGATGTGCTTGTGCACAAGCCGACAGCGTCTTGGTGCCTTCCTCCAGGGCACGTTGCATGTCCATTGTCCTGTAAGGTGTTGGCATCCACCAGAAACTGTCCATGTTTCTGTAAATTTTCCCTGGAGTTGGGTGGAACTGACTGGCCAAGCTGAATGGACTTTGCAGCATTGTTTGGGGTGCATTTTGTTGTATGGGTTGAGACAAGAAGGCTTGCTCCAGCGGCAAGCAGCCAGAAGTGCTGCTCTTCCTCTCAGGTCACTTTCTGAGCTTACCAGCCGCTGAAGAAAGATGAGTGGAGCACGTGCTCCAGGTGATGGACCAAATCAGGGACCACTCAATTTAAGTCCAGACAAATTAATGCATTTACCTGCCAACAGGGTTGACATCCTAGGATCTAGGAACTAGATTTATCCCTAGCTGGTAAAAAAAGATCAAAAAGTTTCATCCTTTCTAGAGTGCCTGTCGAAAACATGGTGCTGGAGGAGGACAGACAGCTCCGATTAAGACCCTGGACTGCCGGAAAGGTGAACCACAGAATGAATCAAGCTGGAGCTTGTCCTGGTGGAGAAAACGGCAAACTGGGGCTGTCCTGCTTTAAGCACCTCCTGCGAAGGCAAGGCTCCTGGATGAGGCCATCGTGCTGGTGGAGTCCAAGGCAGAGGAAGAGGAGGAAGACCAGCCATGAGAGGGAGGGACTCCATAAAGGAAGCCACAGCCTTGGACTGGGAAGAGCTGAGCAGGACATTTTGGGGGGCTCTCACTTGTGGGTCACCATATGTCCAAGAGGGCTTAACAGCACAGAGGTCCGTCATGCTGGAAGATATGCTCCTGTCCAAAAGTGCAGTTCAGCAAGAATCCGAAGTTGTGGAAGAGCTACCTGAGATCAGATGAACCGATAAACAAGAGACTGACAACCTCGCGAACAGGGGAGTTCGCAAAGAAAGGTCAAGTCGTTGACCTTTTCCTTCCAGCAGCAGGGACAAGAGAGCAAAAGGTGCCAGTGGGGGATCTCTGAAGGGATAAGGCCGGTGCTGCATCGGGGGCGGGGGGTACCAGACATGCAGCCCCTGAGACTGGAGAGTGCTGGGGAGTGTGAGGAGGGACCCCTTCTCTGGGTTGGAAAAGGCTGCTTGAATTTGTTGCCACCAAACAGATTAATAATTATGCAGTTCCTTTATTAAAATATGAGCCATTCTTAAGAATCCTAAGTGGGACACTGCCTGTCCCCAGTTGCTGTTCATTTCCAATTGGCAACGCATCTTTTCACCGCCAGGCAGGCCCCCCCACCCAGCAGCTTTGTGAGATCTCCTGGCAGGCTGGGGTCAGCCCCCCAGAAAGCCCCTGCTGCCCTCCTCCCAGACCCCTTCGCCCCTTTGCCCCCCAGCAGTGCCACCTTGCCCAGAACGGCGTTCTGCTGAGCCCCGTGGCCTTGCTCTCACGGACGCGGGCATGTGGCTGCCAAGCAAAGTGGCGCAGCTCCCGTGGCATCCTGCCTTTGAAACACCAGTTGACATTTCTGCTGACTGATCTTCGGCTCTTTAGCCTTGAGGGGGGTGTTGCCAAATGGGCCACCGAGCAGCCCTCCCCCACTGAGAGGGAAGGGGGGAAATGCTGCGTGGCTGCGGGTGGGCAGGGGTGGGCAGCCCTCCCTTGCAGAACCGCTGCGGAATTTGCCCTCTCGAGAGAGTCCGGCAAAATGTGCTTCCGTTTCTGCCTCTAGGAAGCGGGCAAGGGATGTTGCCAGGCCGGTCCAGCTGTTATGTTGACCGGCCGCCAGTCCAGGCTGGAAGCAGCAGCCCTTCCAGACTCACTGCCGGGGGCCACCTGCCCCCGTGTGGCAAAACCAGGCATCACCGTGAGCGCAGGTGCCCCGGAGGCTGCCTCTCCCCGGCCCGCCTGCGCCTGCGCCGCGCGGAGGAGCCCGAGCGCCGCGCTCGCTGACCGGCAGGAAAGAAGGCGACGCGGGCGGGGGCGACAGGAGGCAGGGCAGGCGAGAGGGAAAGGTGGCTTCGTGCAAAGGTAGCAAGTTTTGCCCGTTCTGAACCGAAACGTGAGCACAAGCACCATTAGCATTCAAGCTCGTCCCTCTCAAAACTTGGCAGCTGAGCTTTCTAATAAAAAAGACATACTCAAATGAGTACGAAAAAGGGACATGGGCAAGAATTCCAAGTGTTAAATGTAATGGAAATAAGTTTTAGGAGCTCTCTGCAGAATAAGCCTCCTCTGAAGCAAAACAGGAATAACAAAGGCAGCGCCCCCCTGAATCTCCTGTTTTGCATTTTCACTAGATGGAAGTTTCTGGGGACAACATGCCCCGTCTACCCTCTCTCCAAGGAAAATTACTAAGAAAAATGTGATTGTAGAAACATAGAAACAGAGAAACAGAGCAAGTCAGAAGGGGTCTCCCGGGCCATCTAGTCTGACCTCTAGTCTGAGTGTGATGGTTTCTATCCTTTGCTGGTGGCGTTTCTTAGGTTTATTTGCTCCCTTTTTGTTTTTCTGTTAATATTGCATGCTTTAAATGTGTACCACCCAAATAAGGTTGGTTACTGTGCACTAAATAAATAAAAACTAATAAACATATTGGACAAATTTGTTTACAAAATGCCTGTCTGGTGTAATGCATATATCAACATTTGGTAATTCAAAATAAAACTCTCAGAATTTGAGACAAGCCAGATTTAAGAATTATTCCAGAATATTGCAAGGGTTTCCCTCATAAAATAACCTGCTGCAGTTTGAAGTACTCATTTATGACTTCCAGCTTAAGATGGGGATGTGCGCTGTCTGCCACTCCTTATGGTCTCTTAATTTTTGACTTTAAAATATTATCAGGACCATTTTCCTCTCCTACTTATCTGTATCTTGGGGATTTGTTTCATTCTTGGTTAGACGGTAGTGCTACAGATTGTTTTACAATTGCCTGAAATCTGAAGGGAGCTGTGTTGCAAGAGCGCTTGGCCTTTGGGGGGTGCTTGCCCGTGGCAGCAAAGAGGCATGTTGGACTCCCACCAAGCCCACCTCCACCACCTCCAGCCAAGGACCAATGGAAGAAGGAGACAGAATTGTTGCTTTGCTGAAAAATGCCTGGCTGGAGATATTTCAGTAGTCGAAGAAGCTGGGATGGCTCCAGCCTTTAATTAAACTGCTGTAAGGACCTGTCAGTTCTACTGACGGTTGTCTTAAGAGGACCAAGGCCACTGCCACCAATGTGGAAGGCAGAGCTGCTGCTCGTGAGCTTGCAATGTCTCCCGTGGCACCATCTCTGCTTGTATTTTGCTTTTGGAAGCCTCCTTGTGGAGCGCCAGTTCGAGAGCGCTGGATTTGCAGGAGCAACCCCTGCGACAGACCTGAGAGACCAAGTGGATTTGCTCCCGCCTCAAGTTTTGGAACTTCAAGCAAGCTGTCCTCTCGATACTGAACATGCTTTCCATATTCTCAGTCCTACCTGGGGAGAGACAGTGAGAGCCATCACTCCCGAATGTCTGCATAGATCAACCAAACAGTTGAATACCTGGGGAGAGGAATGGCCCAAGTTGCCTTTTTGAGGCTTGGACATTAGCAATCCCTCTTCCAAACTTCCTGACGTTAACTTGCCTTGCTCTGTCTGGACAAAACCGAATAGAATTGGATGGGATCCTGGAGGGAGGGCCCCTGCCCTGCATCGGTGGGGATGGAAAGGTTCTCCCTGCTGCAGCTTGGCGCCAGCATGCAAACGACCCAACACCATGCGCAGAAGTGCCCCAGAGGTGCCTCTCCTGGCTCCTGAGGAGACCCGCAAGAAGCAGCACCAGAGGCAAGTGCCTGGTTAGCTGAACTAACATCCAGTGATGAGGCTCCTGCTGTGCCCCTGCATTTGTACGTATCTGTGTGGATATTTGCTCTTTCTCTTGTCATGAACTCATTGTATGCTAAAAACAAAACCAAAAACAGATAGCATCTCCTCTGTGAAGCCAGGCCGAAAGAGAGGCTTCTAGGGGGTCCAGATAAGGTTAAAACCAGGTTTATCCGCAAATGAAATAGCTGATCAAAGAAGAAAATGTGGAAACTTACAAAGCAGGACTGGGTGTCTTACCCTGAAATTCTGTACAATTTTTTCTGCCCCAGATTTCAGGATGAATTGAAGATGCTCCAGCACCCACCCGCTACCCCGCTGGACCTTTCCTTGAGGGGACCCAAGCGTCCTGCCCTGCTCAGAAGTCGTCTTCGGGTCCTACAGCTTCCACTACAACTCCTCTTTAATCTCACTCTCCATTTTCAGGAGATGATTGGAAACTGCCAGATTTTCGGCCATGGCTTACATACTTGGAGCAGATAAAATTCTAGGCATTTTGCCATTCTCTTCTTCTTTTGCTATGTTTTAACCATTCCCCCCTTCATTTTCTCCTATCTTTTACTCTCCCTCCTTCCTCTTCTTTGCCCTCTGTTTCAACAATATTAAATTTAATTAATGGGCTCTGCGGTCTTAGTAGTCAGTGGTAACTCAATGGACATGAAAGAGACTGGCTGTGATGTGGTCTTGCTGGGAGCCAAAACATTTATTTTTGCTTTGCTTTATTGATTTTGACTTTGTTTTTGTTGTTTTTTGTTTGGACAGGGCTTGATTTGCTTTTTCTTTTACACCGTGAGGTTTTTGTAGTTGTTATGGGGCACAATGATGGCGTTGGGGCATAGGAGTAGGCATCGTAAGTACAGGCTAGGGGACAAGTGGCTGGAGAGCAGCACCTGTGAAAGGGACCTCGGGGTGCTGGTTGACTGCAGGCTGAACATGAGTCAGCCGTGTGATGTGGTGGCCAAGAGGGCAAACGCCACCCTTGGTTGCATAGCCAGAAGCGTGGCTTCCAGACTGAGGAAGGAATTACTGCCGCTCTACACGACTCTGGCGCACCTGCAGCTGGAGCACTGTGTTCAGTTCTG
>NW_025336386.1:1427893-1478261 GCF_004798865.1 Varanus komodoensis
CTGCTGCCTGCTGGGCGGCGGGCTGGCGGCGGCCAGCGCCCGCAGTTGCCAGCCGTGCGGGCCCGAGTGCGCCTGCCGCAGCGCCGCCGCCGCCGCCGCCGCCTGCGCGGTGGACTGCGCCTCCAGGGGCTTGCAGCGCCTGCCCGACGGCCCGGCCTTCCCAGCCGCCACCGTCGCGCTGTGAGTACCACGGGGCGGGGGCGGCGCGACGCCCGCGGGGCTCCCTGGAGCGGGAGGGGGCAGCTGGGCGCCGGCGGAGGGAGCCGAGAGGATGCGTGGTCGCGCAGGCGACGTGGAGCGTTTCGGGGAGCCCCCAGCACGGGCGGGCGCCAAGTTTCCAGTCCTCAAGCCGATGAGCGTTGGCTCGGAAGGAAGCCCGCTGCATATGTGGGCAGAGGACCGAGGCTGTGCGCGCGCCGCCGCCTGCCCGCCTGCCTGCCCAGTTGGCGTGAAGCCTCTGTGAGCTCCGTGTGCGTTACCCCAGTAGGCACGTCTAGGGTTCCAGCCAGAGAAGAGGTCAGAAAGGATGGGAGATTTCCAGAGAGAGGGCTGGCAGCAGCTCTGGCTAAATGGAACTCCCAAGTTCAGTGGCAGCGGACCTCATTCATGCAACTGGCCACTCACAGTTGGGAACAGGATGCAGGGAGGTGGGTTCCCTCCTTCAGCTGCTCCTAGATTCAGTCTCAGCAGTCGGATGCTTCCTGAGTTGAAAAACCAACCAGGGAACCCAGCCCTCCTGTCCAGCACCCCATTGCGGTCCCATTGCATCCCTGGCTGGAATTCCCCTCTGCATCGTGCCTCCCTCCCGCAGCAGTCAGAGACACCTTTTGTGAGGAAACCTGCGGGTGAGGTTCCAGGTAGCCATCAGGACTGGCTCTCTGGTGGCTGATAGGTGCCTTATCCAGGGATCTGCCTCCCAGCCCTTGCGGGTTGCCTGGTCGCCTCATGCCTCGTGGCAGGGTCCGCAAGCCACGCACATGCCGGGTGGAGAAGCCCCTCCTCGTGCCTGTCCTGGAGCTCTTGCCCACCAGCCCTACCCTGACATTCGGAGGGAGGGGAGGACCCCACCCGTCTCCCCACTCCTGGCTGCACTGCTTCATCCTTTGCACCGCACTTTCGGTCATGGCTTTCCACGGCCGTTTTCCGCACTTGTCCGAGGAGGATGGGACTTCTCTGCTTTGGCTGCCATGTGATTGCTGGGACCGTGTAGAAAGGAGACAGAATTGCAGGAGAGCAGGAGTTGCGGTGGGGCCTGATCCTCCGGGCATTTGTGCTTGTAGGCATTTCACTGTTGGCCACCAAAAGGAGTGACGGGAAGCCAATGCAGTGATGCAAGTGAGCCCAGAAGTTGCCCATCTGTTTACTAGTGGAGAGTCCGAACTAGGCAGACAGTGACTGCTGCAGGTGGAGGTGGAATGTGTAGCCAAGAACCTGCACTCTCAGTTTGGGCTCCCATTTGTTGAAATGTCAACTTCCGCACAATCTGGTCAGCCATAGACTCACCCAAGTGGCTGCTGGACTGTCTGGCCCTCTGAGCCGTGGGTGTTTCTCGTGGAACTTGCTGAATTTAGACTTAAATCTCATAAGCAAGCAAGGAATGTGTCTGAGTGGGGTACCTGCTGGTAATGGAGGGAATCCCACTGGGCTGCAGAGGCCAGTTGGATCCCCCTTGCACAGCAGCTAGCAGGTTCGTGAGCCTGCAAGATGCAAGAGATGGGAAACGGATAGCGAGGCATGAAGATGCAGAGCTCAGTCAGGCAGAACAGAAAATCTGCCAGAATTATGGAAATTGAAAAATACTCCAGAGAGTCAAAGATGCATTGAAAAGCTTTCTGTTTGGACAAGAAAGGAAAATGTAATTTCAATTCCTTTTCTGGGGGTGGAGAATCCTTCTAATTTTAATTTTTGGGGGGTGCATTTATAATTTACTGGTTTTATTAGTGTTGCTCAACTTTGAGGTAGATTTAGGGTTATATAGATTGGTAAACAGATATGGTACAGAAACAATAATGTATTTTAGGGATATCTTTCTTCCCGTGACTGTAGAGTTGTAACTATTACTAAAGATTTGTAAAATAGAACCGTGTGTGAGAAAGTGCAGACAGGCTGGGATAAAAGTTGAAGAATGGTGGTGGGGGTGCAGATCAAGTCTGAATTGCTCCCTTTATGTTGGCGAGAAAGGGCCTTAGCGGGCGTCGATTCACGTGTCCGTTTCCCCTTCCAAGCAGAATGACTTCTGGAGTTGGTGAAGCAACGCAGCATTACTGAAGCCACCAGGCTTCCTGCAAGCTGGACCAGCTGTGGTGGGTGGGGAGAAACCAGTCCTGGTCCCAGTGCGAGTGTGTGCAGAGGCTTGGTGTGCTGTTTCCCACAGTGCTGAACAGCAAGCCTTCGGTGCTTAAACTGCCTTTCATTGTGGAGTTTCCATTTGGCTGTTTCCATTCAGGGAATTGGTTGAGGATCCCTGAGGCCGCCCTGCTGGCCTGAGGAACCTGGGAGAAGGATCCTTCAAGATCCATCAAGATGAAGACAGGCCCATCTTAAAAGTAGCAAGTCTAAAGGAACCCCCTGAAATGCCCGAGAAAATGCTGGGGCACCCCTTGTGGCACCTCCGATCCCATGATTACCTGGAACGGCATTGTTGTTCTGTGCAGGGGCAGGATGTTGTTCTGGACGGCCTGATCCAGGAGGGTACTTCTGTGGAGGCTTGGAGTGAGTTTTTGCATTTCATCTATTTGTTCCTGGGAGGTCCTGCCATGTTTGCACTTCGATATTTGGTTCAGGTGTCTTGATGGACTTTATTCTTATGGGAGATGCAACATAGGAGAGTATTTCAGTTCTGTTCCCAGAATAAAAAGTCTTCTGTGTGATAGACTTGCTGGACACAGTCTGCCCCATTCTCCTCCCCTACCTTTTTGCAGCTTTAGCACTTTAGAATTCAGAAGCTGCCAGAAAAACTTGTCTAGAGTAGAGCAAATAATTCCACATGAAAATACCTAAATGTTTATTGGTGGAAACATTTAATCTTACTATGTAATCAGAAAAGTGACATGAAAAACAAATGGAGAAAAGATTTACGGAGGGACTTGCTGAAAAGGGAATGGAGACGTTATGCAGGGATTGGTTCTTTTATCTTTGAATGTAAGAAAGAGGTTGTGCCATTGCATTGATAACTCCAGACAAACTCAGTGAAATGTATGGAACCAGTCAAGTTAATTGCAGGGAGGAAGGTAAAGGCTGTGTTAGGCAAATGTGTTAGGAGCATCATTGTGCCCATTTCTGTGTGTTGCGGGTAGGGGAAGGAACTAAAATGCACTCTTTTAAGGTAGCAGTTTGAGAAAGGGTATATTCTCTGAAAGTAGTGGATTATTTGGGAAGGTGGCTCCCAGCTATGCAGAAGCGCAGCAGTTGACAGAACATGTGTGAGAAAATTTATGTGCAAGCGAAAGCTGTTAGGGAAGTTAAGGCAAGAATTGGAGCAGCTGAACTGCAACAGTCAGGGATGCACCACGATGCGCGCACCGTTAATTCACCTGCAAAAGATGTTGCGATAAATTGCTGTATAACTAGGTGGGTTCCTCTTGCAGACGACTGGAATAAGTGTTCCAGTTGTTCTCTTCTTTTGCTTGGTTTTGATCCCTGCTCCAGCACCATTGTCTATGAATGAATCTGTTTTTCATGCCCCACCCACCATCAATGATTTATAAGGTTTAATTGTTTTAAGTGTGCATACGCAAATTCCTAATATTTTAAATCCAGTGCTGCTGTGCAGTTTTTAAAGTAAGAAGAATATTTACTAGGGACCTTTGTCTGATCTGTGCTAACATTTTACATTACAGTGGTACCTTGGTTCACGAACTTAATACATTCCAGGACTCTGGTCGTGACCCAAATTGGTCGTGAGCCAGGTCAAATTTCCCCATAAGGTTCAGTGTAAATGAGGTTAATCTGTTCTGTAACTATTTTTTTTAAATCAGAAAAATGTGAAGAAGCAAAGTGTCAAAGAACAACATAGATCGCGGCCATCTCCCCCCAGCCGCTACCCTGAGCACAAACCCGGCCATCTCCCAGCTGCCCCAGCATGACCACGACTGTGCCCGTCATCCCTGCATGCGCCCATCATCCTGGCACGCTGTGGGGGAGAGCTGGGTGCAAACATGGGTACTGGGGGGGTGGAGATGGCTGAGATTGTGGTTGTGCTCCTGCAGGAAAGACGGACATGATCTCGGCCTTCTCCCCCACAGCCCCAGCACGATCCCGGCCGTTTCCCCACTCAGAGGGGGGGAGATGGCTGCGATTGCGGTCACCACCCAATGTGGAGTTCGCAACCTGAGTCAAAATTTTTATGAAATTTTTGTTTGCCACCCAATTTGGTTGTGAACTGAGGCGTTCGTGAGCCGAGGTACCACTGTATGTGTTGATTCTTTGCAACTTGGACTTTTATTTGAAAATTAATTACTGACAATTGTCATTCAAGCGTTGACTAGGTTTTTAGTGTTTAAATGCCAATAAGAAAAATTCTAGCATGATAATAATGCTGTTGCAGCATGAAGACAAGGAGTTCTGGGGTGCCTTAAAAAATTAATTTTTTCCAGGCTTACGGACATTCTCACTGCACTGGATACATTTGATGAACTGGAAATAGCCATGGACACTTAGGCCAACTGCGACCAGCCTGGACAGAGAGAGCCGAGCTGCAGTTCTCCGTGCTCTGGCACCCTCTTGTGTGGGTTGCTGTGCTGTCCATGGGAATGCCCTTGAAAATGGGAGCTTCAGCTGACCCAAAACAGGGCAGCAAGACTGTTCAGGGGACTGGCTCATAAGAACACGCTGTTGCAGTCCTCTTCCAGCTGCAGGGCTGCCAGTGGAAGGCCAGGCCCAGTTCGGAGAGCTGCTAGTCAGACTCTGAGCCTTAAACATCTTGATGCCGGCCTGTCTGAAGGACCGCCTTGTCCCCTGGGCACCTGCCTGGGTGCTGAGGTCCTCTTTGGGGGCCCTTCTCGGGGAGCTCCTTCCGGAGGAAGTGAGGCAAGTGGCTACCAGGAGAAGGGCCTTTGGTTGTGGAAAGAGCGCTGCAGAGGCGTCCCTGGTGCTTGCTTGGCATGTGTGGGGGGGCGGGGGCAGGTAAAAACCATTGAACTTTCCCTGCAGTTTTCCTAAAAGTTTAACTTTTTAACCTTAGTTTTAAGATTTCATTTTATCCTGTAGGACTGCTGTGCTTCTGTTTCGATTTGAGTGCAATTGCAGTTGTGGTTTGGTTGTTTTCTGTTACTTTTTGTCATTTGTAGGATTTTAGCTTTTGTTAACTGCCCAGAGAGCCTCAGTTTTTGGGTGGTATAAAAATGTAACGCACATGCACACACAAGTTTAAGTCACCACAAATGTCTTTGTTGCTAAAAGTAAAAGGAAGCTAAAACACACATTTGTATCACTTTGTAAGTTTTGCAGTGCCTGCCCTCTGATAAAATTATGCAAAATTTTTCAGCCTCTTGGGATGGCAAAGACAAAGGGTGGCACAGCCTCGGCTTTCTTAAAAGCTTTTGCGAGTGGGTAGTGCTGAGCTTTACAGGTTGTGTAAGCAGGTGTTTCAGGCAGGTGCAGTATCACCTTTACACATCACAACAACATTTGTGGGGGCAGCTTGCGATTCCATACTTGAAAGGCTCAAGTGTCTTTTGATTTCCTCGGTGCCTGGATCAAATGTATTTGTGTCTCCACTGTGTTCAACAAAGCCGGGGGTCCTCAAGCTGCAGCCTGTGGGCCAGATACGGCCCGCCAAGGTCACTTACCCAGCCCGCCTCAGAGTCCGAAAACTCTGAGCCCGCTCAGGCACACTCTGAAACGCTTTCATTTTCGGAGACTAGCAGAGAGCCGGCGCACATGCCAAATTGTGACAGCTCCCTTCATCTGCACCTGCGCCGGCTCTCTCTGCTAGCTCTGGCTTCTAAGATGGTGCTCAATTCCTACAGTTTTTAGAAATATTTCTATTAAAAATAATGTACGTGTATAATTTTTGCCTGATCATTTGGGTCATCTCTATGGTCAGTTCATCAGTTAAACATTGTGGCCAGCCCACTAAATGCTGAATGATAGCATAATCTAAAGAAAGAGCACATTTTAAAGTGCCTGCCTGGTTGCCCAGACGCCATGTTCCTGAGGACACTTGGAAAAGGACCGTCTGAGACTGGTGAATATATAAACTTTCCACCTCTGCCTTAGCCAGAGAACAACTCTCTGTTGTGTCTGCACAAGGTGCAGTGAGATGCAGACATTTGACCAAAGGAGGCATTGTTTATTGTGCATGCATGTCATAGCAACGACCGGGGCGGGGGGGGGGGGGGAGGGGAACATGGCAGAGCACCTCGGACTGAGCTGTGGCCCAGAAGTCCAGGGCTCCCATCTCTGTGGCTCTCGGGGGGACAGGTGCTTAGCCCGTGGTTCCAATTAACCTTTTGGCAGTTCTGATCTATTTTCTAGAGCTGCTGTAAGGGCTGCAGCAAGGTAGGACGTGGGGGCTCCTCTTGGGGCTGCTGATTGCTCGGTGGATCAGTTTTCCCGTGGCTTGCTTGTACCCGCTAGTTCAGCTTTCCCTAACTTGGCATCTCGCGGGGACTGCACCATCTGAGCCCATTCTTAGTCACGCATGACACACTCTAAAAGTGCCTGGTTTTGTGATGACGATTAGCCACCACGTTCTGGGTCGGGTTTTTGATGCACTTGGTTTTGTTTTCATCAGCGTCACCAGTGAAGGTGCAGGCAAGGGAGAACTCTTAAGCAGGCCAAACGGTTCTTAAGCCAGAATTGGGCCCACACCCTTCCAGGGAGACAGGTGGGGCTCCCAGCTCTGCTTGTGCAGCTCTTTTCTTTGGGGATAAAAACTCTGGCACAGGCCATCGGAAGGGGAACGGTCACGGGTTGTGCCTCATGCGCTGCTTCTGTGCAAGGGCTTAATGGCTTTCACATGGGGAGTTTGCTTGCTTCTTTCCGAGCAGAGGAAGCTCTCCGAGCCAGGAGTGCTGACCCATCTGGGGGGGTCTGCAGCAAGCGAGGAGTAAGAACAAGAGGGCTGAGCCTGTTCCTCTCCCTGTGCTTGGGTTGCAGGTTCTGCTCCTCCCAGTCCTGGAGGCTGTTCTCATTTCACTTAACGCATGTCAGCCTTCTCCAACTGGGCACCCTCCAGATGCGTGTGAATTACAGCTCCCAGGCAGTCGGGAGTGGCAGTCAGTATGTCTGGGTGGCACCAGGCACTGAAGCAGGGAGTGAGAATGAAGGAAGCCGTTTGATTCCCGTCTGCAAAGATGGACTGTGAGGGGAAGGGTGCATTTTGCCCCAGTGAAATGGCTGTGTGGAATGCAGAGCCTGAAACAGCCGGTGTGGTGTGGGTGCTGGGGTCAGGGGAGCCGGGTTCTAGGCCCCACTCGGCCAGGGAGCCCACCGGGTGACCGCGGGCCAGCCACAGCCTCTCAGCCCGGCCTCCCTTACAGGGCTGTTGTTGTGGGGATAAGATGCAGAGCAGCAGGAGGAGAAAGACGTAAGCTGCTTTGAGTAAATTAAAACACTATAGGGCACTCCAGCCCCTCCTTGGGAAGGCCCCTCTGCCTCGCTGTCCCATGCCTCTGACGTGGTGCAGAGCAGGCATGTGCAGCACCCACGCCCCACAGCCGCTCTTCGTTTGCGCACAGGGGCCGCCCAGAATGTGCTGTGACCCGCGGATCCCCCAGGCCAGGGCTCCCCCGCGAAAAGTGCATCTGTCCCATCCGCACCGTGATGAATGCTGCGGTGGAACGGCTGTCTGAAATGTGATGCAACGGTTCTCTGGGAAAAAAGAGTTTCTCTTTGAAAAGACACTGGCCGGTTTCCATTGCACTGTTAAAATGGCTTTGGAAGGCAGCTTGTTGTTACTTCATCTCAGAGAGAGCGAGAGACAGAGCGAGAGAGAAGGAAAGCAATACAGTTGCATAAGCAGCAAGTTGGAATAAGCAATTCCTATAGTTTGCTTCTCAGCTTTTCCTGTCCATGGCTCTGGCCCCCTCCCTGCGCACATGTGGCCCCTGCAACAGAAGGAGACCTGCACTGGCAAGAGACTGGCGCTTTGTGTGCGTCCTCGCCCTTGCCACGCTGCCGGGGTCCAGCCCAGCTACAGCCAAATAGCGTGGCCGCAATGGGCCGGCAAGCAAGCAGGCAGGGATGCGAAGGGCCTGAGGACGGTCATGTGGTCGGAGAGGGGCTGCGGATTTGGTTCTGGAGCAAGCAGGAACGGAGGCGAGAGCAAAAGCAGCCCTGGCCCGGCTCTTTTGCTGGGCAAGCTGCTCAGACTGGCGACCCAAGCCCTGCAGTGTTCTCATGGAGGGCCAGCTGTCAGGCGCCACGAGCTTTCCCAGGCTGCCAGATCGCACTGCACTGATGCAGCTGGGCCGGGCCTTCAGTCTCTTGTTTGAAGGCCCTCTGGTGTCTTTTGCATGCTCGAGCAGCTGGAACCAGGATAGCCACGACCGGTTGCTCGCTGCACAATAAAATAGGAGCAACCTTAACAAACTCTAGAAAATCAAGTCGAACGTTCACGTTTCCCCTGGGTTTTATTTTTCTGCACTCTTGCTCTGTTCAGACTGTCATATTCACGAGGGCAAAACTCACACTGTGGATGGAAGCTGTGCGTCAGATTGCTGGCTGCAAGCCACTCTGTGGAGAGAGGGCCTTTGCCAGTGGCCGTGAATAGGCCCCCGCACAGATTCTCCCACTGATCTTTACAGTAGCCTAACAGAGTTGTGGCAAAGACCGCTGTGCGAATGGCCTGCAGCTGAGAGGCAGCTGGTCTTCCTGATGCCTCCTGGTGCGTTTGTGTCCAGGGTGGGATTTAAGCCACCTTCTTGCTGCTACACCACACTAGCTCCTGAGTGTGCTTTGTGAGGCAAGATCAGCTCCTGTAACACAGAAGGTCCAAAGCCTGGCTAGGGCAGATGAAAGGCAGTCCTTCTGCACACAGCATGTATATAAACGATGGAGTTCACTGCTGCAGGAGGCAGTGATGGCTGCCAGTCTGGGTGGCTTTAAGAGGGGATTGGATAGAGGCACGAGGGGGGAGGCTGTCGGTGGCTACCAGCCTTGAGGGCTGCACGCCCTGCATCCCCAGAGGTGGCCTGCCTGCAGACACCAGAGCTTGGGCAGGAGAAGCTCTTGTACCCAGCCTGCAGGCAGCCGGTTCGCCACTGCGTGAGCGGAATGCTGGACTGGGTAGGCTGTTGGTCTGATCCAGCATGAGGAAGATGCAGGTGAGGTCCGCAGGGGGCAGTGCACCTGGCCCTTGGATTGCAGGCATGGTGGCTGACAGGTTACGTGTAGCCAGTGGGAGGGCTGAGGAGGGAAAGGAGAACCCACGTCAGTGTAGAAACCACCTGATTGTCTGCTGGGTGTTTCATGGTAAAAAACCATGGCCCATGGTCACTGTGTCAGTGCAGGATGGTGCGTTGTGGCGTGTGAGCCCACCCACTGTGTCCTCGACGTAGCGGGGTGGTCTTCAGTAGTGTTCTGGGGGAACCTGGGGCTCTTGAGGGAAGCATCTGCTGATATCAGGCCGAGTTCCATGAGCCGCGGTGTGCACACTGCTCCTGATTCCCCTGTGCAACGCACAGCCACGCGGGACGGTCTGCTGCTGCTGGTCCTCGGAAAGGGCCCAGTCTTGGTTTAAGAGCCTGCAGTGAACCCAGGAGGTCTGGGCAGCCTTCCCACCTCGACCCTGAGGGATACCCCAGACAGGCTTCAGCAGGCGCTGTGATGCACCCGAGGCCACATAGCAGAGAAGCCGCTGCAGAAATGGAGGGAGGCAGTTCTGAAGTCCCTGGACCAGCCTTTGCGGGTTAATTATTGCCCTTGCTGCAGCCGGGAGCTGCCTCTCACCTGGGTTGGCCCACGTCACCTGACCCTGTGCAGCCTCCTTCTAGCAAAATAGAAGCAGTATCAGATTGTCGCTCTCTGGATAACCGCAAGCTGGCAAGGGGTAAAGAGCTGTGGTTAATATGTAAATGAGCACTGATAATTCGTCGGCTTCATAGCTACAGAATCCAAACCGATTGTGTCCTGTGTGTGCATGGACAGCCTGGTGTGCCACTTTCTGCCACACGGTGCCAGGCATTGTGGTGGTTCTGGGGTGGGAAACTCGACTGCATGTTGCCACTGGGCCTTGAAGATCCGTAGTTGACCTTAAGCCAGGCACCGTGTCTAGATTCACCTGCCCCAGTTGTGACTGTGTGGCTTCCACGGTTTCCTGCTTGGATGTACCTGACATATTTCCGGGCTGGCGTGGTTTCCACCCTCCTTGCTCAGCCCTTCCACAGCTGGCCGATATCCGAGCAGCTGCCATGCCTGGAATTCAGTCCCCCGCTGGATGGCTGGAGCAGCTTTGGTAGCATGGTGACTCTTTCTGGGGGATTCCATGGTAACCACATACCAGGAGCATGGCAACCTTGATGCCGAGTTTGGACAGTCAGAGAAACCATGGTGAAGTTCGAAAAGCCAGATGTGCCTGGCTGCAATTCCATGGTAGGATTTGGATGACACGACAGACCTCCCTGCACATGGCTTGTGTCATGGGAACCTGCCTGATAGCTCAGCCTTGCCTGCCTCCTAGGTTATTGTGTGGATAAAATGGGAGTGAAGACACGTGCACATCCTTGAGTTATTTAAGGAAAAGCAGGATGTGCTTTCCACTTACTAAAAAGATTTCAGCGATTACAGATTGAAAACGAAGCTTTGCAATTTCATGCAAGCACAAAATGTGGTATTAGGGGGCAGGCAGAGGAATTCAGCTGAGAATCTCAAAGTTCATTAGTAAACACCGCACTAAGTTTCTAGTTGTTATGGCAGGAGCAGGGAAACAGTTTTCACTGAGGACAAATTATTTTTAAAAACTTACTTTTATTGCACAATTCCAAAGAAAAGAAGAAAGCTACCTAGATTTGAATGTATCGATTTCAATGCATATTCTACAAAATGAGTGTATGCAACTTCCGGTTTCTAACTATACCTCAGCTTTGACAAGAGCATGCCAAGCGTCCCTGGGAGCCCAGGCCTCGGCTGCTGAGGCACTGGAAGCCTTGAGAGGAGGAGGGGAGCCTGCCAGTGTCTGTGTTTCTGCTGTCAGGAGGATTTTGGTGGAAGCCCCTTCCCCACCCTGACGTCCATAACATCTGGGACAAGGTCTTCTTAGATTGCCTTTTGATGCCTTGGGAAGGTCTGCCTCTTCCTCCTTTGGCAAGCGATTTTTCCTTGCTTCTTTTCTTTCTCCCATTTAAAAAAATGTGTTTCTCAGCCTGTCTGCTCTGAATTTTTTTCCTCAGCCACTTCCTTTTTAGCCTTTCCTCCCTATGAAAGAAAAGAAAATCCCTCTTGGCCGCTCTCTCTGGTACAAGCCAGCCTTTCTATCCCTTCCTCTTAAATTTCTGACTGGCATTCCATAGTGTGTGCGCTGTGGCAGCAAGTCCCATCAGCAGGTGGGCGCTGGTGGGGTCCGCCCTGCCTGGGGAGGGACACGTGTTCAGCCGGTGCCCACGCTGCCGGGAAGCTCCAGGTGGACCACCTCGGCACACAGCTCTGTAGCAGGACAGCCAGGCAGGGGCTGCACCGGGCCAGTGGGGCCAGCCCGCCTGCCCGCGGCCCCTGAGGTTCTCTCCTCACTTCAGCCTGTGCAAAGGGATCGGGACCGGCGGAAGGAGGCAATGCTGTCCGGGGAACTCTAAATACACTGCGCGTTGCTTGTTTTTAAAGCTGTTTCCTTTCCAGAGGGCCCATTTGATGAATGTAAAGACCCATGAGAGAATTCATGAACGTTTTAGGAGGGCATGTGCTCCAGTGTGCTTCACCTGCTCATTTGCAAGTGAAGCAAAATTCTTCCATGTTCTTCCGACACATGCTCCTTGTGGGGGAACCATTCCTTCCTTGCACTCAAACTTCTGAACGGTGGCTTGGAAAGCCAAGCCAGTCCAGGGACTTCCTGTTCGGCAGATCGTCCTTTGGGCTTCACTTGCTGGTGGAGGTGGCACTGCAGCAGACCAAGCAACTGTTAGCATGGCAGTGGCATTTGTGGCATAAAGAGAGAGGTCAGAAAAATCAATCAAACATGTGCAAGTGGGGGAAATAGCAGCCAGTTCTGTGTAACAGGCTAGTGGCATGATTACTTGACGAAATCTTTTCGGCCAAGTTTTCCAATCTTACTGGGTGCTGCATATTTTAAAGCCCGAGGAGTCCCTAAAGTTTCCAAAATCCCGAAGCAACAGTGACAGCGATTGCCTGTGAGCAGGGACGGCTTGTCCCGGCTGCCTGAAGGCCGACGCAGCATCTGTGGAGCAAGATGCTCCAGGACAACGAAAATGTCCATTCTGTCTGGAGCCACTTTCATCTCTGTGGTAACCACGCGAAGAGCTTTTGGGCTCGGTTTGCCCGGCGTTCCTGGAGGCCGGGCCTGCTGTTGTCCTGGATCCTCAGAGGTTACTGGGAGGAAAAATAAGGGGAAGTCGCAGCTCACCGCTTCCTTCTGTTTGGTGGAGGAGCACCCAACAGACGTGTTCTCGGGTCCGCACGGATGGGGCGTTTGGTGGCCACTGGCTCTGGCATGGCTGAGCCGGCTGCCACCGGCGTGTTGCAGCGCAGTGCGCAAGGGCAGAAGTCTTGCTTGGGAGGGACGAGAGGGGAGCTCTGCCTGTCCCTGATGTGCGGGGGGGGGGAATGGGGGCAGCCTTGAGAGGGGACGCACCATGTGCTGGCAAGCCAAGGGCAGTTCCCCAGCCCCTCCTCCTCAAAGTGCGGGCCACAGGCGGGCAGGCCAGTTCCTCTCCCGTCAGCCTTGAGCTGCACTGCCTGAGCTGGAGCCCACCGCGTGCTGACTCACCTACCTTGCTGGGTTGTTGTGAAGGTTGGAAAAAAGCTAGGAGAGGTTGCTCTGCCCAGGCACGATGCCGCGCAATCTCCGCGCCCCTGCTGTGCGTATTGCACCTTCTTTCTGGTGTAAAGGTGAGGCCCCGGAGAGAATGGGAGAGTGGCTGGAGAGGCTGAGAGTGCCAGAATCGGTGCCAGCTGTGAATCCTTCTTGTGGCTAGGATTTCTCTCTCTGCAGAAGGCTGGTGTGGGTGCAACTCACCTGGCCTTTCCTGTCAGCACTGGTGAGCTGTAGAGGTGGCTACATGTGGAGGTGCGGAGGGGGCTTGTGCCAGCACTGCAGAGGGTGCCCGGCTTTTGGAAGGGGCCTGGAAGTGGGAGGGAGGCCGAAGGCTGCAGGGTCCAAGCTGCTTCTTTTTGAAGACACCTGGCCTCAGAGCAGGGCGGGAGAGCTGTGCTGTGAGGTCGCATTCTGTTGCCCAAGGCAGGGAACCTCCGGGTGCTTTTTCCAGCTATGATGTCCTTGCGATGAGAGCAGGGCTGAAATATCTGTCTGCCCCTTTCCCCTTATCAGAAGGGCAGAAAGTTTCAGTTCACAGGGGAGGACCCTAAACCACAAATATTTATATATGTGACCAGGAATGTATAGATTCTTTTTCTGGAGTTGGCTCAATATTTCTCAGGAAAAAAACTCCTGAAAATTTTCTTCTTTCAGAGTACCCCCGAGCTATTAATAAGTATCATCTTCCATTCTGGAGAATATTTGGCAAAATCAGCCCTTCCATCCCAATTTTGCTGTCTGTCAATAAGATGGAATATTTTAGGGGCAACCTCTGGGAGCCATTTATTAAATATTATTTTAATATCACTGAAGGAAGTCATGGGGTTGTCACCCTACTCCAGAGGTCCTCAGACTTTTTGAATAGGGGGCCAAAGCCATGTCCGAGCGAGCAAGCCACTACCTCCCCGCCCGCGTATCAAGTGCGCGCACGGGGGCAAACAGCAGCGTGGGCCAGATGGATGGCCAGGGCGGGCCGGATCTGTCCCGCGGGCCGTAGTTTGAGGACCCATGCCCTGCTCCTTACCGTGCTCCTCTGTTAGCTGGCCGGTCCCTTCTCCTGCCATGAAATAAGGAGCAATAGAGCCATTCAGTGGTAATTGAGCTGAATTGTGCAGAAGAGGGAATTTCCGTGGAGGGTGGCAATCGTCTCACCCTTTCGTCAGCGTTGCGTGTGACAAGCCAGGCGTGCCAAAGCTCCTCTTCCACACAGTTATCCAAGGTCCGTGGCACATCATGCTTCTGGCTGAGCATCCTGGGGACACTTGTGTGGGGAGGGACCTGCACCGGTCCAGCGGATCAGAATGGCACCAGCATTCTTTCGAAAATGCCAGCTCTGTTCTTTCTGCACAAGCTGCAACACAGAAATAACAAAGGGTACCTTTGGCATGATGGTATTAAGAATTATGGAGATAAAATTTTTCAGTTGCTTTGAGCTCTTGAAGGGAAAGGGAGGGAGGGAGGCAGGCCATGGCATAATTCTGTTAAAGTCTTAGTCCATAGAACTGGATTAAGATTTGCACACACCAGACTAGATGATAAGATTAGAGAATTGTTTGGAAGTAACTTTGCATTAACCAAAAGAGCTGGGATGCAATTCCAGCAGTTTACGTGAGATTCATTCATGAATCAGTTCTCAGTGTTGTAAACAGTGTACATTTTTCCCTGCCTGGCTGGCTTTACCCAATTGCATGAAAATTTGGAGATTGTACACTTGCCAAATCCAATGAAACTAACTCTGTATTTTTTAGGGACAGCCAAAAAGGTTTTATTGCATAGTATGGAAAACGATTGGCCTTAATCTTCATGGGGACCTTTTAAGAAATTGTTTCTAGCAGATAAACTGAATTGTGTAGGAAAGCAGACAAGTTTCTCACCTCACCCCTCCTGTTACAGAGGCAGGAGAACTAAAGTATCATAAACTGCCCAGAGAACCTTTGGGTTGTGGGGCAGCACAGAAATGGAATTGATTGATTGCTTGATTAATTAATTAACCAAAGTATGTGAGTTCCTTCTGGTCATGCACAATATAACATGCAGTGGAAAATCCCAAGTCAACTTAGGTTACCGCTTGGTTTGGCTAATAGGTACCAGCTTCCCCAAATGCCAGTTTAATACCACATTCAGTTATCTTTCGCAGCCTGTTGCCATTGCAGGTTTTCTCCTCTAGGGAAGGAATAATGTGAGAAACCTCAGGCTAGACACCGAAAGATCCAGAGGCTTGTGGAGTTAATTCCGCTCACAAGGGCTCCCTTTCATTCTTACCGCTTGCTCTTCCCTCTTCACCCTTCTCTTCTTGTGCAGATCTGTTCCACTCCCGACAAGCTTCTTCTAGGCATGGATTTTTTGGAAGCTTCGCCCTTCAGAGGGAAGGGGCTGATTCTGTGTACAAAGATTTGCAGAGGAACAGTGGGATTATGGTCTTTGCTCGACTCTGGCCTGTGTGCCCCCTCAGGAGCAGGCCCTGCAGTATTCCCTGCGGAAGAGAAGCCTCGTGGATGGGCTTGCTTGAGTCACAGTTCAGTCTGTTGAGGAAGCCGCAGGAAGAGGGGGAAGCATTCGGTTCTTGGCTCCTTCTTGGCCTCTCCCCCTGCACGGAGGGCTGCTCATGGCCTGAGCCTCGGCTTTCTCCACCTCTGGGGCCTTGCCGGAGCCCTTGCATCCTGTGCTAAGCATGAAGAGAAGGTCCCTTGAGAGCTGGCACAAAAGCATCATGGAAGCAGAGCCGCAGCCCGTGGAGGAGGGTTCGACTGCCAGGACTTTGGCTCAGAGGGAGAGGACGGGATCGTTTGCATGCAGAGGCAGGTGGCGGTTTGGGAAGGGAGCAGGTGGAGCAGCACCTCAGCCCGAGAAGGTCATGTTGCTGGTACTCCAACTGCTCTGGGCAGTGGGTAGACTGACCACCGCTGTCCCACGGCTCCTACCAGAGGTTTCGGAGCCCCTGCAGGCCTTGACCCGCCCACTCTCCGGGTACTTGCGCGAACAGCCATCCAGGTGCCCATCAGCAGCTGAGAGTTGGCAAAGCGTCTTCCCAGGCAGGTCAAGTTAAAAATCTTGGCGCTTTCATGGCCAGGCCGGAGTCTTTCAGAGGAAAGAGCGGCGAGAGCAGGAGCGGCCGAGGATGTGCCATGGCCGCCCACTTGAGCCGTGCGGTGCAGCCTACTCTGTGCAGCAGCATCTGGCCCGGATCCTCCTCGCTGGATGCGTGTGTGGAGCCGGCGTGCACACACCCCCCAGGCTGGCCCTCCTCATCAGTGCCTCCTCGTCCACCTTCCCCGGTCGGTGCTCTCCAGACGCTTTAGACCGCAACTCCTGTCAGCCCCACCAGCATGGCCAGTGGCCTGGAATTCTGCGCGCTGTGGTCCAAAACTTCTGGAGGTCACCGGGTTGGAGAAGGCTGTCTTTATTCCACTGAGTTTTGCCTCTCTAGAATCTGACACTGGTGTAAGTCTGCAATATTGGTTTGATTTTCTGGGAACGAGCAAACACTGCTGTGGCGGGTGGCTTCTGTGCCCTCACTGCCCTTGCCTTAAACCGCACAAGGCCGCTGAGATCTTGATTGTCGAGCAGCTTTTCCTGCTCTGGTTCGAGAGCTCCGAAGAAGCTCTGTCTTACGTACTGGCAGACCTCAGACTTTGGCTCTCGAGCTGAAGCAGCGGAAGGCCAGGAACGGTTATTTGGTTGACGGTCCTTCCTCAGGCTTGACTGGGTGAGTTCGGCCCCCACCGCTCGGAGAGGGCCTTGGCATTTCCAGACCTCAGCTTTGTGTCAGAGACAGGACCCTGCCCTTCCGAGGTTGGGTGGCAGTAGCAGGTTGCGCTGGCTGCCCAGGCCTGTGCAAATCTGTGGACTCCTGAGAGGTGTTGGTCTTGGCCAGACAACCTTCAAATCCGTAAAAGGCCCATTTGCAACCCAGAATCATCCCTCAACTGCAGGAACCCACGAGTGCCACCACAAAGTGTCCTGTGGAATGTCAGGACCCTTGTGAGTATATTTTTCAACTGTGGTTGAATCTAGGCAGCACAACAAGTTGTGGTGGTCTTTTGCCACTGATAGCCCGTTGTGTTGTCTGAACCCAGTCATGATATTTCAACCCTGGTAAGTTTGGTCTTAAGAAACCACAATAAGAAACAAGGGTTTCTTCTGTGGTTTCTCTGCACTACCATGGCTTGTCATGCCGTCTGAACTCAGGGTTGTGGTTTTCAAGGTTATGTAGCTATCACCAAGTGCTGTGGACAAAGCAAGGGCGGCCTCTGTGTGGGGGCAAATGAGGAAAGTATGGGGAGGCGATGTGGGGGGGGGCAACTGAGTTTCAGGCACAGTGACTGTTGGGCTGTGTGTCAACCGCAGGAGGACTGAACTGGTAGGTTGCAAGTAAAGTAGAGAGAAAGTAGAAACGACTTGATTGTCTCTCAGGTAGATCACACTAACTGTGCTGTGTTGTGTGAATGTGGCCTGCAGGTCCTTTTCTCCATCGAGGTCAAGGGCTGCTCTCAAAAGCGTTTGCTCAGAACTGGCACTGGAAATGTATTCCTAAGGTTTGCTTTCTCCCTAGTGTGCTTATATTTTTTATATGCAGAGCAGGCTGGGGTTTTTTCCCTCAGTCTGGAAGAGCAGTAAAAGTTTCATTATTCCCCCCATTTGCAGTGCAGAGTGGTATAGTCCGGGAAGTTCTCTGCCATGTGGTCTTGTGGAATATGCGGGAGCAGCTGTGGCCCCCCCCCCCCCCGCCATCTGTGTGCTGCAGGGCCTCAGTGCATATTGTCCTACTCTCGAAGCTGGGCTGTTCTGTCAGGGACATTCTGTTGCTCTGAAGAAGCCACACAGATGATTAATACCAGACCAGAGAATCCGTACTGGCGTCTCGTGGGGTTTTCCGAGGATAGAACTGAAGGGATGTTGCAGCAGAGAATCTGCAGCGGATCCAGCCCTGCTCCCAAGCAACAGCGTTAGAAAAGGTTCTGTAGAAATGAAAAAGCGTTTATTTCTTCCTGAGAATGTGGCTTGAGGCTGTATGTATACCACGGATGTTCATGGCTGTCCCTTTTCAAGCTTTCTGGGCAAGGCTAGCCCAGCGTTTTCCCTTGCAAAAACAGGGATGTCTAGGTTGCTAAGAGACGTGTCTACACTACAAAGGCTGTCTGACTTCTCAAAAAACCCAGGGATTTTCATGAGATAAAGGGCGAGAATGTTCCACTGCCTGGAACCTCTTACACTGTCTGGTGTGGTCCAGATTCATGGAGGGCAGACACAGTCTTTCGGGACCTGCCCAGCGCGATGCAGCCCTTGGCACCAGGTGCAAAGCTGTGGCTCAGGCAGGCATATGCTATGAATTAAGGAGTGCGGAATCAAGGAATTTCTAGGCCTGAGCTGGACTCAATTCTGGGGCAAATCCAGTTAGCCAAATCAGCAGACAGAGGTTTAAAACAATCCAGAAAGGGGGCAGTCCAAAAGGAGGACTTCCAGAAATGGACAAATGACTTGATGTAGTTTGCAATGGATAAAGGCATAGGGCAAAAATGGAATTGGGACCCTGCTTATGCCATACCTCAGTGGGGGGCAGAATGTTTGCACTGAGTGCAGAATTCAGCTTCTTAAGAATAGTAGCTTTAATTGTAAAAGACAAAGCCAAGATGCCACAGAAGTGGCTGCACAGATGCTTTGAATGTATGTGGCCAATGCCTGCTGAGAACTGGAAGCCAGAGCAAGTGGCTGAAGGTGTGCAGCACCAGCCCTTGCCTCATGAGTACGGGAAGCAGGATAAGCAGGGCAGAGCCACAGCCGCTGTGGGAGGAATCGGGGCAACCCCGCAAAGGCAGCTGACTTACGCGGACTGTCTCTCTTGGGGCAGAAAAGTGGATCACCAGGGTGCAGCGCCGTACTTTGGAGAACTGTGGGGCCAAAGTGCAATGCTGTTAGCGCTTGCATCAGAAGTGCTGGCCCTTCACCGGTGAATGATTCCCCCCCCCCCCCACACACACACACTGATGCCATCGGCCTTTTAAGGTCACTGGCAGGTTTGTTTATTTATTTATGGATTTAATATCCTGCCTTTTCCTACAAAGAGCTCAAGGCAGCTTACACCATTCTCCTCCTCCATCTTATCCCCACAACGACAACCCTGTGAGGTAGGTTGGGCTGAGAGTCTGTGACTGGCCCAAAGTCACCCAGCTGGCTCCATGGCCGAGCGGGGACTCGAACCCGGATCGCCTGAGTCCCAGTCCCACGCTCTTCACCACGACGCCACACTGGCTCTCCTCACTACAGACAGGTTTTGTCTGTTTTGAGCTTCTGCATCGGCGGCATGGCACCAAGAGTAACTGCTCGGCGGGAAGGTCTAAACGCCATTGCTGCTGGAAGGAAAAGAACCCATTCCTGATTAAGGAGTTGCCCTTTGATTTACTTGGCCTGATGCAAGACTAGAAGCTGCAGAACTTTCAAAGAGCGTCGGCTGGTCCCGGAACATTTCGGTGGGTCGTGGTCTCAGCGCAGTGTTTGTGCTTGTTCCGTTACTGCGTGCTTCTACGCTGCTTTTCAGCCAAAGCAACACACAGAAAGGCCAAAAAATATAAATGAAAACACAACAGTAAAGTGGCATGTTGCTTAAAATGGTACCAAAAAACATTTGGGGTACAGCTCTTACATCCGTGTTCTTTTATCTGAGTAAGCCCAAGCCTTCGCTGCGTATTTGGCCCATCGGCCTGTGTTCCGTGACGGAGCCGCCCGGCGAGGCCCACAGGCCGGAGCTGCTTGGATGGCCAGTGGGGCATGGAGCAGGCTGGCAGCTGAGGCTGGCTTGTGCCTGCCTGCCTCCAGCCGCACGACAGCACCGCGTTGCAGAGGGGCTTCCAGTGGGGCCTGGAGTGGGGGACGGAGCTGGGCAAGGGGCCTGCCTGGCTGCCAGCCCATCGCTTTGCAGAGGTGGTTGTGGGAAGACTTTCAGGGCTCAGGACTGGGAGAGGGGGTGCTGGACAGGAAGGGGCCAGGTGGTGACCCAGAGGGCTTTCTTAGACTTGAGTGTTGGCTGGATGGCAATAAAGAAGATGCCATTGATTAGTAAAATCCTGCCAGTTGGCAGGGCCCGTGTAGCATGCATCAAAACGTATTTCACCCCTGCTCTGCCCTCCGGGGTGTTTTGCTTTGAGCACTGACACAGCTCTGCAAGAGCAGGTGAGAAGAGATTACTGCTAAAAGCCGAAATGTGTTTTTGCTCATGGGGATATGGGATGTGCATCCTCTTAGACTGAAAGAAGCAGAGGGCATGCATGGGGCTGGGCCCAATCAGGCACACAACCTGCTTCCGCCCCTGTGACCCGCATCTCCATGTATCGCACCTCCGTAGCATCACAGGCTTACTGGGTGCTGTATTTCTGAGTCAACAGGGGAACTGTTCTGCATAAGCATCCATATGAATTTGGGGTACACCTTTTCCCCAGAAAGGCAGGAGGTCTTCACGCTTGGTTGGCCTCCAAAATGCAGTGCTTTGGTCCCGAGCTTCCTCTTGCCTGGGGCAGTATTGGTGGCAATTGCGCATTTTTGTGCACTTTGCCCCCCCTTAAATGTGCGGGACCCTGGATAAATTGCCACTGGCATCGATGCACAATTTTACACAGGCAAGTGCAGTGGGGGAGAAGGTGAGGAGAAGGCAGGAAGTCACTGCCAGGGTGCTTCAGCTGATGGACTCCTCATGGTGATCGCTATCTCAATTGCTATCTTTGTGTAATAGTAATGATAAATACATTGGAAACATTTAAAAAAACTCTGCAGCTCTTAGGAGACTGGTGTCTTTGTAACATCCTAGGAGGCCAGTCGCTTTTAACTGCTTGATCTGCTATTTTATGTGAGTTTTTATGTTTGTTTTAGCTCCCAGCTTAGTGTTGCCTTTTAACTGGCAATTCTTGTTGCTAGTTTCTGTTTTTATGTTTTATTGCCTTTTCTGTGCTTCTATTGCATGCCTCCTTGAACCTGTTGCAAAGGTAGTAGGGTAGAAATTCTTCAGCTTAATAAATAAAGATGAACTGGTGTTTGCAGTTTGCATTTGGTCTCTGAGGTAGAGCACCCCCGCAGAGCCATCATTTCAAGACGTCTGCGTATGCGCCTGGGCAAAAGTTTTATTGTACAGCCATGATGCCCAGTTCTTGGAATTTCAAGAGGAGTCAGGACATAGTTATCTTCCTCTTGCAAACCCCTTGCATATTCCCACCTCTTTTCCTGTCGTGTTTGCTAGTTTGTTTGTACCTACACAACATCTGCTAAGGAGGAGAAAAACATAGTTATAGCATGGGCTGGTTTGCCATGGGCTGTTTCAGGGTTGTTTCCCCCATCAACAAGCTATGCTTCCTGAGGTTGGATAACAGGACAAACTGTGCTTAGGTGTGTAATTTAGGCAAAGTAGTGCTGAGAATTAAGCAAGTCACGATGGCTTGTGAAACCCTTGGTGATGGCGTGAACCAGGCGAGAGTTTTTATTGCTCGCCTCAGCAGCTGTCAATCAAGAGCACCTTCCTTCCATCTCTGGCCGTGAGCCAGGCATCGGTCCGGCAAAGCCGCCCGCCGGTGTGTGACCCTCTCAGCCGTTGCCAGCAGCGGGTTCTAGGGAAAAGGACTCGTATTCTGCAGCAGGTCAGGAGCTGCTGCTCTTACCTTAGATAAGCATCTTGTCCTCGAGTCAGAAGGCACTCCTGAACCAAGACTCCAGCCCAGGCCCCAGTGCGGTATATGAGCACGCTCTCTCTTCAAGGCTCCTGAGAGGTGACTGTATACTGATAGGCCCCAAACCAACTCTAGTCACAAGTGTGCTAACTGCCAGCCCTCCGATAGGCAACTTAACTGGCCCTACACCAGGGCTGGATTAAGCACACACACACACAAGTAGAATGGATTTTGAACAATGCGGTCAGATTTTTAAAAAATTAAATTGGATTTAATTAATAAATAAAATACCAAATTTATGCTTAAAATTCACTGTGTACATGTTGAGTCATCTTAGGAAAATAACATGCCTGTCATGCTCCCATACTTTGGTAGGAAATTCATAGAATTATAGAATCACGGAATAGCAGAGTTGGAAGGGGCGAGAGGGCCGTTGGGTCCAGCTCCGGCCCAGTGCAGGACTCCCAGCTAAACCGCTCCTTCCAGAGGGCTGTCCAGTTGCATCTTGAATGCCTCCAATATGGGAGACCCCCCCCCCCCCCGGCCCTGGTGGTAATTATTTCCATTGTTGTACTGCTCCCACAGTTCTTCCTGATATCCAGCGGGAGCTTGAGCCCATTATTCTGTGCACTGCAGATCTGACCCTCCTCTTGGTGGCAGCCTCTCCAGTGTTTGAAAAGTACTCCCAGGTCTTCCTCCGCCTTCTGTCCTCAGGGCTAAACATGCCCAGGTCTCTCCTCACAGGGCTTTGTTTCCACTCCTCAGACCATCTTTGCTGCCCTCCTCTGAACTTTTCCATTTTGTCTGCATCTCTTCTGAAGTGCTCGGCCCAGAACTGTCCATAGGACTCAAGATGGAGTCTAACCATGCCAGATAGAGGGGAATTAGCACCTCACATGATTTGGAAGCTGCACTGCTATTAATGCAGCCCAAAATAGCAAGTGTGTTTTTTGCAGCCACATCACATTCTTTGGCTCATATTCAACTTGAGATCTACAGCAATTCTAAGATCCTTCTTGTTTTTAGTATTACTGAGCCAAGTATCTCCCATCCTGTAACGATTCATTTGGTTCCCTTTTCCTATGGGTAGAACCCGGTACTTGTCCCCACTGAATTTCATTCTGCTCATTTCAGCCCAGCAAGAGCACTCTGAATGTTGTTTCTGTCTTCCAGGGAATTCACTTTCCCACCTGGTTTTGTGTCATCTGCAGAGCTGTTCATCGTTCCCTGCACTTCCTCATCCAAACCATTAAAACAATGCTGAAGAGCACTGGGCCCAGGACTGAACCCTGCGGCGCGCCACCTCTCCCCAGTCCGAGAAGGCCCTATGGAGAGCGCTGCCTGAGTGCGGCTCTCTAGCCAAGTGTGGATCCGCCTGATAGTTGGTCCACTCAGCCCACTTTGAGGTCGTTTGCTCGTCGGAATGTGATGGGGCACTTTGTCAAAAGGATAGTGAAGTCGAGATGTATTGTTTCCACGGCATTCCTACAGTCCACCAGGGAGGTTACCTGATTTTTAAAAAAGGAGATCAGATGAGTCTGGCAAGACTTGTTCTTGAGAAATCCGTGCTGGCTTCTAGTAATCCCTGCATTGTTTTCCAGGTGTTTGCAGACTGAGTGCTTAAAATCTGCTCCAGAATTTTCCCAGGGATTGATGTCAGGCTGATGGGTCTGTAGTTCCCAGGTCCTTCTTCTTTGCCTTTCTTGAAGGTAGGGACAGCACAGGCCGTTCTCCAGTCATCAGGTGCTTCCTTTGTCCTCTGCGATTTCTCAAAGATAAGAGGCAGTGGTTCTGAGAGTTCTTCTGCCAGGAACGCTCTTGCTGCTGGTGGTGGTGGTCTCTGACGCCTGGCGAGCCCACGGGTGGAAGCCCTCCTGAGTGCCCTGCGCAGGGCAGCCCTGCTCAGCTCTTCCCAGCTCCAAGCTGGCTCTCCATCATTCACGGAGGCCATCCATTCCATGTTTGGTCTTCCTTCTCTTCTGCTGCCTTGGACTTTCATTAGCATGATGGTCTTGTCCAGGCAGTCTTGCCTTCTCATTTTCGCTTCCAGGGAAAGCTCTGGCTTGATTTGATACAGGAGCCACTTTTCCAGGGTATTTACAAGCTCTCTTCCAGCACCATGTCCAGGAATGGGGGAGGGATAAGTAACACCCTTTTCAGGAATGGAGACAAGATAAAGGGCACCCCTCTCCCTCTCCCTCCTTCCTGCTTGCTCTTTTTGATGCTCCCATACATCACTAGAGGGTGTCAGTCCCAAACCTGACTATTTCATATCTGTGTAATGGGGAGAATTGCATTACCTTTTGGAAGGTAAAGAAGGGGAAAACATTCCCTTTTCTGATTCCTTCCTTCTGAATTATCCCTGCATACTGCAGAGGAGAGGGGGACTGAATTTTTTTGTAACCTCTTTGCATTTATTCCTCCAACTTTAACTTACTATAAGGCAGCAGCTTGGGCTGGTCAATTTTTATTCTCTTTTTGCTTTGTTGTTTTTATTGGATGCCCATATTTCAAGAAAGGCTTTCATTCTAGGCATTATTAAAAGAGTGGGGGAATTTCATCTCTCACTGGGGAAGACTCTGTTGGCCCTGTTAATGTGATGGACAAGCAAGGCAACAGCAAAAGCTTCAGTGTGTAGCTCTGTCTGGCTGTAATGTTTGTCCAATTATATATGGGTGTATTATAGTTGGAAGAAATACTTGCTTCTGGCTCAACACGGTGCATGTGAACTGCAGCCCCACTGTTTGAACCCCGAACCTGTCCCAGCTGTGTATAAAGCAAGATGTGCGGCCCGAGTTCTAGTGCAAAATAAGCATGGGAGGGGGATTGTGAAGCGGTTCCGTTGCCTCGTCACAGCCTGTTTCCCTCCATTAGGTGCTTTTCTGCACAGCTCATAGCAGGAGGGATGGGGGAAAGTGCTCGGGTGGTGGAGCGGCTGCAGGGAGAAAAATTTGGCTCCTTTCTCTCCCACATCCCTTTTGCTAGAAAAAGCAATCCCTCCCAGAGACCTTAGGCAAAGGAGGGCGTTCCTTACAGCCATGCTGGGCTCGATGACGAACTTGGTGGAACTCACAGGGTGCAGTCAGTGTGTCGCCCAGTGGTGGGGGGACCAGAGGCGTGTATAGAGGACGAGACCTGTGGGGGCTGGGCCTGAAAGAGGGCGCACTGCCCTGATTCTGACACTGGCTGCTGACTCAAATTTCTTCCAAGCTTCTCCTCTCCTTTTTCTGCTCCAGAGCATCAGGAACTGCCTTGGGCAGGATCAGGGCACTGGTCCATGCAGCCTGTTCCAGCTTGTCTTCTCTGTGGGGCAGAGGATCAACAGAATATCGGGGAATGAGAGGTCTTCTCAGCCACCTTCTCCCTGATCCTTTGCACTGGAGAACTTTCTGCATGCATAGGTCAGCCGTTTGCCGGAGAACATCTCTGCGGGAGCAGATCAAAAGATCCCGATGCACCCTCTGCATTCGTGGCAGGCCTGCACTTACCTGCCGCTCCCTAACGCACCATAGATTGGATAGCAGCATTGCACGTCGCGTGGTCCGTGATGCGATGTGGGTCATATAAAATGGGCAAGGAGGAAAGGCCGTTTCCCTGAGCCTCGTTGCAACCATATGGGCTGCAGCTGGTGGAAACAAAACCAGACCCAACAGCCTCAGCCACCCATAAGCCAAAGCGGCTTCCAGTTGTCCTCATCTTTGTTGTCTTCAGTGCCTGGACATGGGCTGCTTCCAGAGACAGGGTTCTGCTTCCCTTTGTGCCCAATCCCATTCCTTTTAGACTTGGCTTAGCTTCCCAGCTTGGCCATGTCTTGGTGTACCTACCTGTAGCGGAAGGGGTGTCAGCCCCGTCTTTCTGCTTCTGCAGAAAAGAGAGCGCATTTGGAGGCCGTGGGTGGGGCTGAAGTGAAGCAAGAGGAGGCCATTTTCTGATCTGGAGGTGGACAAAAGTTACATAATGCCTCCCTGCCCCCCCCTCCTCCAAAGACACATTCTAATGATTAATTTGAGGCCCTGGCAGTCACCTCCCTTGGAATAATATTTTAAACACGACTTTTCCATTGCTGCCTGCCAGCGATCGTTATTGTGTGCTGTGGCGGCTGTAAAATTTCACTTCAAGGATGGGTTTTGCTTCCCTTACAAAATGTGTCTGGAATGCGCAGATGTTTCCTTTGGAGACCTGGGAGCCAATCGCTTTGAACACATCAGTCCTGCTGCGATGACACAACTCGCAGGACAGCCCTGTTGCAAGATCACACACACACACGTGCAGATGTGCACACAAACAAACACACATTCGCGTGTACAGGCCTGTGCGAGGAATTGCCTCCACAGCTCCTTGGATGCTTCTGGCTGAACCTCTTTGCTAGTTTTTCTCTTCCATACATGGTTTGAACAGCACAGACTAACGTGCAACGGGGAGAGGAGAGGAGAGGAGAGGAGAGGAGCGATCTTTTCGTCAGCTGTTAATAATTGGTAATGTGGTTAGACTTTTATGCAGTGAGATACATAATTCTTTTATGGAGAAAGATTAAAAGAACAGATTAGCCTCACTGTAAAGTTCTGGAGGACAGCTGGGCTGGAGGGATGCAGACATCATGAGATTAAGAGGATGAGCAAGGGAAGGTTTTCTTGCTGGGCAGCCTCCAGAGTCCTCCTGACTTTGTAGACATGACCTCACAGAGTTTTGCTGGGCCTCTTGCTCAACAGGAGCTGTGCGGCACTAGGCAGCACCTGCCTCACCTGGCGAGGTGTAAAGCAAAGGTGGGAATCCTTTCTCAGCCTGAGAGCCAAATTCAGTTTCAGAGAATTTCTCATTGGCTGCTTTCCAGCTGGGGGTGAGGCCAAAGGCAAGCAGGGTGGGACTGTAAATAAGAAAAAAAGCAGAACACGGATCTTCCTGCCTGTAATAAAGCTTTAGGAGTGGCACTTAAGCCTTTCAGAGTGGGGGGAAACTGTGCCAAAACCGGGAAAGCACAGAATTATTGGTGGTTGGGGAAAAGGATGTACGTGGCCTTCTGGGGAACTACAGAGGGTCGGATTGGGACCTGAGGCTCTCCATCCCTTTGGGAAAGAATTTGAGGAGGGTAGCCCGTGAGTGAGTGAGTGGGTGGAGAAATGCAGTGGGTGGAACCTGAGAGGGAGCTGAAGAGCAGAGAGCAAAGCAAAGCATTTGTGGAAGAAAGTTGTGGAATTGGAAACAACAACAACCTTCTCTAATGGAGGAGCAGTTGCGGTTTGTGAAGCACCTTCGGTGGATTGTTAACAAATCAAAAATACTTTGTGATCATGGGAATCAGAATGATTGGATTCAGCTTCCAACCCAGCTAGGTAGGAGAGCTCCTAACTCCTGCAAACACCACAACATTGGTTATTGGGCAGATTAGAAATTTAATAAATCAATAAATACATAACAATAATGCTCATTTTATGTAATATCTCTTAACCTGGACAAAAGGAGACCTGGAGTTATGCTTGTACTTGTGAAGAAGGATAAACCTTGAGTTGCAGGTCTTTCAAGAACATCTTTAAAAACAGGCTGGAATATATGCCAGCAGCCCATCCTCTAAGTAGTGGCCACTTCCAAATTAGTTAAAACCCAAATCAATTCCCGTTTCCATTGAGCATATTTATTAAAAAGCCAAGCATGGAAAAGTAAAAAAAACCAAACTGCTTTGAAATTATGTGAAGCGTGGTGCCATCCCATGGAGCTGATTGCTGGAGATCCAGGAGGGACGGAAGGAAAGACGCCTTCACGTAGTGCATGGTTAAACGCTGAGCGACGCTTCCACGAGAGGCCACACAAGCCACCAACTTGGGTGGCTCTGAACAGGGCTGGGCAACCCCCAGGGAAATGGCTGGCGGACGGCTCTGTGTGCCTCCCGTGTCCAAGTCCCTTTTCCGGCCTGCACCGGGGAGGCAGAGCCGGGCAGGAGGGGCTGCAGCTCTGCGGCCCCACATGTGCGGCCTGTGGGCAGCTGGCCGGGCCTGAGGGGCCGTGGGCCAGGCCCGGCCAGGGGCTGGTCTCACGTTCTCCAGAGGCGCCCCCGTGAGCCCTGGGCTGGGCCACCTCACTCCACGTTCCCTCTTAGGAAGCCGCCTGCTCGGCCAGGGCAGTGCCTGAGGATCCAGGGGCGCTGAGCAAGGTGCAGGGGAAGGCAGCGAAGATGCTTGAGTCGGCCTGTTTCCAATAAAGAAAGCCTTGTAGCTGTTCGGGTCTTTTCATTTAGCGTGCAAACAGCTAAAGCGGTGCAAGGACCCTTTTGTGGGAATGGCCAGCTGGGAAGGGTGGGAGTCAGTCTGGTTGGCTGCCCGGGGACAAGAGCATGTGCCTTGTGGGATGTGCCTGTTTGGGGGTGACTGGGAGGTGGGGGAGTGAGGAGAGGCCTGGGGGCACTTGGCCTGATTTGGGAGTTGTGCTTTGAACTGTATTCCATGTCAGGGCTATTGATACTGCTCAGCTATCCCCCAGATCCCTTGTTCACCCAAAATATTCTGATGCTAATAACTGTACATTAAAGCCAATTTAAAACTTTTGAGGAAAATCCAGGACTGTACTGTTTTCTGGACAGGACCACTTTGATAGATTTTGAGCACTCTCCTGAGAGACTCAAGTGGAGGTTTATGAAAGTCAGAATGGAGTGAAGATTACGAATGGAGGGAAACCCCCCCCCCCCGTTTAGAACCCCACGTCACCCAACAAAGTTGGTCCTTTGCCCTGAAAAAGCTAAAACTAGAAGGATTCTTCACCAGAAAATGTGGAGATGGTCACCACTGTGCAGCTGATCTTTGCCTTCAGAAAAAGTGTACGGTGCATGGAAGAGCAGAGCAGAGCACGGCTCCTGGCCGTGATGGAGGTCCATTCTCCCCACTTCCAGGGGCTCTGTGCCTCTAAGGCCAGGGGCTGGGGGCCCGCATGACGGGCATCATCACGCGCGGGCTCTGCTCGTGGCCCTCCTGCCTGGACAGCGGGCTGAGCAGCGTGGGGCTGTGCTCCGCCTGCCCCGGCTCAGAGCAGCCCTTCCGGGCTCCTGCGCAGGCACGTGTGTGACTGAAAGCTCCTGGGCTGGAGGCCTGGTGGCCCGGCCAGTGAAGACGTGCATCTGGAGGCAGCGGAGGGCAGATGGGGCACTGGTGGAGCACTGGCTGCCCCGTCAAGAGAGGTGCATCGAGAGCGGCCACCGCGCCGGCTGCCGTTGCGGCGTTCTCGTGGCCTTGAGGCTGCGGACCGCACGCATTTTGTCCCCTTCTCGGTGTAGCCTTTTTCCTTCTGTCTCTGTAAGAGCCATTTGTGGCATTTATTTATTTATTAGAGTTATAGCTTGCCCTTTTTCCCTTCCAAGAACTCAAGGTGGCTGACATAATTCACAACAGTCCTGCGAGGTGGTCTGTGACTTTCCCAAAAAGTGGGGGCAGGAATAAAATTGACTAGAACAGAACTTCTTTCGTTGTCCAGTATTTATCATTCTTAACCACTGATGACCAGTGAAGAGGCTGCTGGAAAGACGGCGTTAAGAATGCGCTAGAGCTTGATTTTTAAAGAGGTGGTCATTTTCCTTAAAAAGACCATGGATGAAAATGTTTATTGCAGAATTAAACTTAGAAATGACAAGAGCCAGAAATGCTTTTTTCCCACTGTTGTTTTCTCAGAAAATATGTGGTGTGTACCCTACAGACTGTCTTCATGGCATTTTTTCAGGTTCCCATAGTATTAAACCATGAAAATATTTACTTTGAATCAAAATCTCTGTTTGCCAGCTTGATTTACACTCCTTGGGGGAGAAAAACCGTCTATGGTTTTATCCTCTTGGTGCAGTGCCTTTTCCTTCTGTTTTGGCCAATGGAGGCCCTTTTCACTGGTGTCGAGACTTTTCCCTGGAATTGTACAAGGCCTGAGGCTTGTTGTCAGAGGTGTTTATGCACTATGTGTGACGAGTGCAGAATGCCTGACATTGGTTTTTCCCCAGGGAATCCCCTCCTGCTTCTGAAATCCCTCATTGCTCTAAAATTAACTGCTGTTCTATCATGACTAAATGTAATAAATCTGATCACGAGGCGGCACAGGCAGAACTAACACTGGACCATGGGAGGATCAGCCAGAAGAGGCCTCTTCCTGGTGGTTTCCCCCACCCAGAGTTTCCTCACCGCAGATGTACGCAGAGTTCCTCCCTGTCTTTCCTTTCCAGAGGTGGGCTTTGGAGAGGAGGGTCTCCATGTTGAGGGCCACAAAAGCAACATGTTTGTGACGTTGTACCATGTTTACACTTGTGGCTTAAGAACCGGGCTTGCATGTTGCTCCCGGAAGCTTCTGTTGCTGTCAAAGGCCCTCAGCAGCCAGTCGGCTCCCACGGGGCCCTGCCTCGGGGCAGAAATAACAGCAAGCCTTGCTGTTTGCCCCTCTTATAATTCAGTGCCCCAAACCATGCAAGGAGACTGCTTCACGCCACCTTACCTTTGGTCTGGCCTTGGTTACGGGAGAGCCGTGAGCTTGGAAGATGCTTGGTTTACATTTCACAAACTCACTGGGTTGTGTCAGGGCAGTATCTGGAACCGCTGCTCCACTCTTGCTTGCTCCAGTCGTGCTTGTAAGAAACAGTGTTTGGCATTGTACGTAATCCTAGCAAGAAGTGAAAAACTGATTTCCTGGAATGGGCTGGGTCGATGGAGCTGTTTTCTGTAAGCTCTGCTGACCTGGTCTCTCTCGGAAACCAGTATTTGCTAGTTTCTGATTCCTGCAGGATCCACTGTTGGATCAATCGATCGATTGCCTCCTGTTGCATTACAGGTGGGGACAGGGCTGTGAGCAGGCTGCCCCCTGAATGGTCGCGCTGCAAGGCAGCCTCCACCCCAAGGTGTGCTTGGCTGTGAGGTACGCTTTTGCTCCAAGGGCTTGCTTTGCTCGGTCTGCAGTTCCCCTTGTTGTGTATGGCAAACAAATAACTATCAGAGAGGCTTGTTCCTGGCATGAGCTTTCAGAAATCGGTTGAAATCTTACGAAATCAGACGGCTCATCCCTGGACACCTGCTGGAGGTTGTTTTTCTTGATCACCTGCTATAATAAGTATTCCTAGAACTTGCCTCCTATTTGGAGGAACCGGATGTGGCCACACTGTTGGGGGGGGGGGCAAGTTCATCACTTGGGGATACTCCTTGATCCTTCTTCGTCCCTGAGGCTCGGGTTGCCTCAGGGGCTCCGAGTGCCTTCTTCCAGCCATGGCTGGAGGCCCAGCGGCCCCTGCCTGGACAGGGAGAGCCTGGTACATTTTGCTTGCCATGAAGCCGTCAAAGCTGAGATTTAAGTACATTTGCCCTTGCAAGCCATCCGGCTCTCAAGCCTCCCATTACAAAGATAGACTTTTTTGGTGTATGGTAGGAGATCCTAGGAGCACCTGTGACCGTGGGTGTCGACATTTGTCTGATTCTCCTGGCCACCCAACAGTGGCTTCAGAAGTGAGAGTCTCTTTGCACTTGAGTTTGATGTAGCCACAATCTGTTCATAATTCCAGAGATGAAGGAGTGCATTAAAAGCAAGGAGGAATTAGCTGAACATGTGTTGTTTTTGTTTAATCTTCAGGATATTTGCCTGGGTAAACCAGTGGAAGCCAACCTAGTGCCCTCCAGGTGCTTCATCTATGACTCCCATAAATGTTGTGAGTGCTGAAGGAGTGGTAGAGCAAAACACCTGAAAGGTACCTGGTCAGGTAGCCCTGGTACAAGCAGCACCATTGGTTTTCCCAGCCTGGGATTGTAGCCAGTTCACATAGCTGACGGTGAGGTGTTACCTTGGAGTTGCCTCCCTGTATAGGAAGGAAAATACCGAGAGCTTGTTGATTCAGAATATAGGTCCTCAGTGCCAAATTAATCCCTGAGCAGGTCATTCTCCCCATGTTTGCTGCTTTTCAGTGAAGGGGCCGTTAGTTTGTCGTTTTGCTTTTTAGGAGGTGGCAGAGTATTCCAGTGAACAATGAGTTTTCTCCCGCTGTGCAGAGGGTTTTCTTTGCCAGAAGATACTTCTCCGATTATGGCTCTCACTGGGTGCCATGCACCAAAGGGCCATGGGAACAGGAATCCCGAGCCAGCCATCCCCCCGCCCACTCCTTTCTGGAGAAATAAAGGCAGACCAGGCCTGCCTGCGGATGACGCGATGGGAGCGTGGCATCACGCCTGGCAGAAGGACAGCTGCCGCTGAGCACAGTGTGCTCGTGGGGCTGATGGCAGAGCGGCCCCAGGCCCCTCTGGAGGAAATGCGCGGGCTGCTGTTGCTTGTCCCTGTCCCTGCGGCTCTCCAGCAGCATCAGTGCCCCATGCGGCAGGGATGACAACCCTCAGGGACACAGCACAGGCTTTTTGTGCATGCCGCAGCCCCGAGTGCCACGGGCCACGCACCGTGGCAGGACGTCGGTGGGCTGCGAGGAGGCACGGCCATCCTCAGTGCCTGGCCGGTGCGGGCTGCTCCGCTTCCGTGACTGAAGCATCCCTCCATGCAAAGGCCCAAGGGTGCCCTTCGGTAGGAAAAGCGAAGGCCACAGCTCAAGTTTGCAAGAGTAACAGCACGGAGCGACAGCTGAAGCTGCCAAGCGCAGGCGTTGTGCCTGCCGTGGCCATGCCATTGCGCTGCTTGACCCATCTTGGTCGTGTGGCTGCCACCATCCTGAGCTCCGTGGTGGGTCTCCTCTACACATCCTTCCTTTTCCCCAAGTATTTTGCATATCTGAAAGCTCCCCTTCCCCCCCGTGGCCTGGCCGTGCCTGAGCCTTTGTGTCCTCCTCTGAGCTGCTGTCCAGGAGAGCGGAATGGGAGCCCCTTGCTGCTGCCAAGCGCTGTGAGCATGGCTGAGCGGTCGCCTTCTGCATGACCGCTCCTCCGCTAGGGAACGGTTTCTTGAGCGTACCTGCAGTGGTGGTCTTTGGGACCCTGTTCATGTGCTGCTTGCTTTAACTAGCAGTTTTCATTCTTCTGTCTGGTGGGAAATTGAACAAGGCACATTGTAGCTGGACGGTTCGCCCCTGAAATTTTCTCATTGTACTTGTGAGTCAAGTACAATGTTGTGTTACTGGGTGGCTGAATAGAAGCACCGTTCACTGGTGGGTTTCCAGGCCAGGTTTTTCTTGTGCCATTGCCTTGCCTCGTTTGGGGAATTTTATGGGGTGTCTAGACAATGTCTTCAACTCACACCCCTTCCTTTCCCCCTCCCCCCCCAGTTCTTTTGGCTTTTTTCTTCCACAGAAAATCTGTTAAGGAAAACAAGACAGGATTGTGGCTGGATCCCTTTGGAGTTGGAGACTCCGTAGAGAAGCCCGGTTGTGATTCTCCCAGCTAAGCATATGGTGCCTGCAGACCTAACATGGGAGTAAATCCCATGGAATTCAGTGGGTTCCCTTCCGTGAGGATGTGCATAGGACTGCGGTGTTAGTGAACAAAGCCCAGTCTGGCTTTCTGCCTGACATCCTTCCGTAAATTTACATGCGCACATGGAGGCTGCCTGGAGACCCTTGGCACGTGCCCTTCTGCCTGCTGCAGCCGAAGGGGGCGGCCCCTTCCTCAGCGTCCCACGCCAAGTGCACAAGGCAGGCCTCAAAAATCACTCGCAATACAAGCGTTTGTGAGCCTAATTGCTCCCATGTATCTCAGTTAGAAATTAATACATTATTTAAGAAATAATTAATAAATAAATTAAAGGGGGGGATTGCCCTGCAATTTTCCTGGGAGGAGAGCAGTCCCAATAGCATCTTCAACTCGTGACCCATCTCCCACTGCTTTTCCCGCCCCTCCTCTGCAAAAGTCTCTTGGGGTGGCTGGGAGAGACCTGCTGCTGCACAAGTCTGTTGGCTGGTGCCCCTGGGAGCGCCCCCTCCCCACACTTTCTCCCCATTGCCTCATTCCCTGGAGGTCGCTCTCTGGCCTGGCCTGGCTGTCAGCAGCTTATCTCCGTGGAATGAATGCCGGGGTCTCAGAAACTGGCACATGTTGCTTCCACTCCTCCTTTGCTGTTTTATCTTGCGGACACCTTCAGCTGTTGAAGAAAATACTGTTTCCTGAGTGGAGACGGTACATGTCGCTTGGCATTCTGAGCTAGGACTAGTCACTTTGAGTGCTGTGATGGGGGGGAAAGGGTGGGATATAAATTAAATACATAATAAATAAATATATAAATAAATGCACAGCAAGTAGGCGATAAGCAACCTGCAGAAGCTTTCTGCAGCTTTTAACTGGAGAGTGTGGTAGGTGGGCCCCTCATTACAGAAAGGATATAGCCAGGTTAGAGTCAGTGCAGCGTGGGGCCACAAGGTTGGTGGTCGGTTTGCAGGGGATGCCATATGAGGCGAGACTGAGGGAACTGGGTCTCTTCAGCCTGGAGAACAGGAGACTCAGAGGGGATCTGTTGGCGACCTGCAGGTATGTGAGGGGATGTCACATGGAGATGGGTAGAGACCTGTTCTCCCCTGCAGAGGAAGGCAGGATGCGCTCCAATGGAGCAAAACTCAGGGAGCCAAGGTTCCCTTTGGATGCCAGGAAGCACTTCCTGACAGTTGGGACCCTGAGGGTGTGGAATGGGCTTCCACGGGAGGTGGTGGAGGCCCCATCGGTGTGGGTGTTCAAGGATAGGCTGGACGTCCACATGGTGGGCATGTCGTGAGCGGAGCCGGCTGGTGCCGGAGGTCAGACTAGATGGCCAGGGAGGTCCCTTCTGACTCGCTCTGTTTTCTATGTTTCTATGTAATAAAACAGATGGGGAAGCTCTTAAACATGTGCCTTCCTGCCACTGCAGCTGTTCAGTGGCTTGGGTGTTTCTTTTTGTTATATGCTTTTTTTTCAGTCCAGTCAGGAATCGTCAGGAATTAGGGACAATTTTAGGGCAAAATTAGGGAGTTGCCCCTAAAATTCCCTCTTGTACCAGAAGATTGTAGAATGGCCAATGTAACAACAATGTCCAAAAGGAGAACTGGAGGGGGGTGGGGATCCAGGAAATTATGTGCCAGTTAGCTTAAGATCTATTCTGAGTAAACTGTTTGAAAGCAGGATAACAGACAGGATCAGTTATCCCATGGAGGGACAATCCATGCTAAATATTTAATAATAAGCATAACTTCCTCAAGGGGAAGTTTTGTCTCGTGGACCTGGTTGAGTTCTTTCAGATTGTCAGTGCACATGTAGACCCGGGCAGTCCAGTAGACACTCTTCACCTGGACTTGCGAAAGGCTCTTGGCAAAGTCCCGCACCAAAGGCTCCCAAGAAAACTGAGCAGTCATGCAATAATACAATAGAGAGGGAGACTTGTTTCTCCTTTCCCCAAAAAACTCAAGCCTGGTTCACCACATGGAGCTGATTCGTGGGAGGTTTGGGGCAGGTAAAAGGACGGATTTCTTCCCGCGGAGTGCGGTTAAGCTGCGGAATCCACGGAAATGGGACGTGGGGGTGGCCCGGACAGGACAGGGACTGGGCAGGTTCGTGGAGTAGGGGGCGCTCCATGGCTCCTAGCCATGCTGGCCCTGTGCCCCCTCCTTCCCCAGAGGGACCCTGCCTGCAGATGCCAGTTGTGGAGGATGGGCTCGGGCCCACCTTGCTCAGGCAGTCCTGTGGGCGGCTGGCTTGCCACGGTGTGTGCAGAGTGCTGGACTGGATGGGACTTGCATCTGATCCTGCAGGGCTTTTCTTATATTCATACAAATAAAGTTGTTTAAATATTCAACACCTTAATTAAAATAATCATTAAAATATCTAGCATAGAAAGACGATCTGTCATTTAACTTTGAGCTTCAGCATCTGTTTCATTTTTGAAAAGAACTAACGACACTGGACAAGCAAGCAAGCGATCGTGCAGAGTGACGTGATGTAAAATAAGCTTCCCTGCATATGCAGAATCTGAATTTTCATTCCATTTCATTTGGGTATTTGGGGCAGAAGATGGAAAGCCCTCCTAAGCGTTGTGGGACTCGATGTACGCATCGGAGAGCCAAGGAAAATGCAGCTTGAGGCATAAAAACAGCGTCTGCACCCGGCGGCAAGCGGCCAGCCTGCCTTGAGTGGAGTTGCTGTGGTATTGATCCTCCAGAGCGAATCTGGTGTTCTTGGGCTTTGGCCGGGTGAGTGGGAGAAGGCTGGCTCCTTGCTGGGGTTCCGGGGATTTTGCACGGTTGCTGCTTCTATATCTGCATATGCGTAACTTTTTGCAAGCAACGTCTTAGCTTAGTTTGCATGGATTACATTTTTAGTTTTGCAAAATGTAAGTCTAGAAAAAGGAGAAAAAAAGAAAAAGGAGGAGTGACTATAGCGAAACGTTCCCTTTCCCAAGCTGTTCAAAGTCAGTGTGTTTCCTCAATCCCTCAAACATTTCAGAACTTCAGTGCCTGAATCTTAGCAAAAAACAAAAAACAAAAAACCAACTCTCCTGTCAGCAGACTTCATTTCTTCCAAAGTTTTAACTTGGCTTTAGCGGAGAAAACAAATTATATATATTTTTAGAAAATCCAACATGAGGAAAAGGAGTTGTTTTGGGAACTGTTGTTTCAGCCAGTTGAGGATTAGAAACAAGTGTCTTGCATTAGGCAGTGATTGCATTTTAATTAAGTTTGAAACTAAAATTAATTTGAAATATATTTATATCATATTTAAAGGTTTTAAAAAACCCTTTGTTTAAATGGTTTAGTAACTATTAAGAGAATGTGGCAGGTTCAAGCGAATTAGATTTGTTCAGAAAGATTCAGGAGACGTCTGCATTAAAAGCGGGATGTCTCTGGAATGAGCCAAATCCGAATCAGTTTCCTCTTTGAAGCTTCGTGCTTTGGATTGAGAAGGACCCCGTGGCTGCTGGGGCATCTACAAAAAACCATGACCCCCCCCCCCCTGCTTCCCAGAAAAAGTGGGGGGAAGGGGCCCCCCCCCCCCCAAATATCAGCTCTAGGTACTAATTGTGGTGAATGGCTTTACTGGGTTCCCTGTGCTTTGAGGGGAGGGAATACTGAAGTAAAACATTTCAGGACTGGGTCCGCATTAAGAGCTCTTTGCCATTCTGCCTCCAATAAGCAGGACTTGTCTGTGGAGTTTCTGGGACTTGGGAGTGTGTAGTTTTGGGTGCTTTCCCGGACCTGCTGCAGCTTCCGTCCTTCTGCTTCGGCCTTGGCTCTGCATGCCCCGGATGCACTGCCCACCTGCCCAAGTGCTCTGTGGGGGCCTTGGGGCCGCTTAGGAGGGAAAAACAGAGATGCAGAACTGCTTCCACCCAGCACCTGCCTTGCTGACGTTGTGCAGGTCTCTTGACGAGAGAGATCCCTGCAAATGTCCATGTCCCCTTCCAGAAACTCACAGAAGGGAGTCGTTTTCTTGTCCCACCTTTAATGCCTCCCCGTCACAAACCCTGCAGTATGTACCCCTGCAACTTTTTTTTGATCAAATTGTATTATTTTCTCTATAAATCCAAAACTAAAACAACAATTATTCAGGGCATTGGACATGCTGGGTTGACATCTCACTGTTTTTTACATTCAACAACCATATTCAATTTTATGCATAGTCCCGGTTCTCTAACCAATGATAAAAAGTGTTCCAAGTTTGATAGAAGCCTGTATCTTCCTTCTCCTTCAAAGATAAAGTCAATCTGTCCATCTCCGCGCTGTTCAAGATCTTTTTTAAAATCAGCTCTTCAGTAGGTGGCTCTTTGCTTCTCCAATGTTGGGCAAATGCAATTCTCGCCACAGTAATTATATGTAAAGTCAAATATATAGCTTGTTTATTGACGTCGTCAGGGATAATACCTAATAGAAAAACTTCAGGTTTAAATGTTAAAGGTTTTTTCAGCATTTCCTCAAGCCATTTGTGTATTTTAACCCAATTTTTTTTTTGCCTTAACACAAGTCCGCCACGAATGATAAAAAGTACCAGGTTTGTGTTTACATTCCCAACATCTATTTGATGTATTTGGAAACATTTTTGCTAATCTATTTGGTGATAAATACCATCTGTAAAACATTTTAGAAAGGTTATCCTAATATTTCTTTCCCACAGCTTTTTCCATTTCTGTAACTCAATATTATATCCAAATTTTTGTGCCCATGTTATCATAGTTTCTTTTACTTGTTCTTCTACCATTTTCATAGCCAAAAGAAAATTATACAACCTTTTAATCATTTTTTCATCTGATTTTAAAATCATTTGATCAAATACTATTAGTTCCTTATAAAAACCATACATTCTATAGTCTTTAATATACCTCAATTGTATTTGAATCTTATGCCACCAAGAGAGATCAGTACCATGTTCCTGTAGTTCTTGATTTGGCTTCAATTTTCCATCATTATCTAAAATATCATCATATCTCACAATCGTATCAAAATTCAATGCATTTGGATATGTAAGAGCTTCCATAGGAGAAAGCCATCTCGGCAACTTAGTATAAAGCTTTATCATTAGGTTTTCCCAAATCATCATCAATGAGTTTCTAACATAATGATTTAAAAAATAACCATGTGTCTTACATTTCTCATACCACATATTAGCATGCCATCCCATTTGTAAATCATGCCCTTCACGGTATGAAATTCTCTTAGAGTTATCCATTGTTTTAACCACATTAAAGCACAAGCTTGATATTATAGAATCCAATCGGAAAGACCAAAGCCCCCATTCCCTTTGGCTTCCTGAAGCATTTTTAATTTATTCCTTGATTTCTTCTTTGGCCAAATGAATTGTAAGATTTGGGTATTTAAATTATCAAAATACTTTTTATGAATTTTTATAGGAATTGTTTGGAATAGGAACAAAAGCTTTGGTAATATATTCATTTTAACTATAGATATTCTTCCCAACAATGATAATTGCAAATTAGCCCATTTTTCTAGATCATTCTTGATCTCCTTACATAGTTTAATATAGTTATCTTCTTTTAGTGTAACACACTTAGCTGTAAGTAAGATTCCCAAATATTTAACCTCTTTAACAATTTGAAGGTCTTTTTGCTGCATCAAAGTTGTTTTCTGTTCCAATGTAAGATTTTTTACTAACAGTTAAGTCTTTTCTCTATTTATTTTCATCCCAGTGACTTCACCATAGTACCCTTGCAACATTTTTGTAGGTTTCTTAGCCAGGGCCACTTCTACATGGTGTGGGGTTTTCATAAAAATCACCCCAGAAAGAACACCCTGCATATTTCTGGAAACCTCCAAGCTTGTAAAGCTCCCACAGAAAATCTCTGCAGTGATTAATCTGCAACTCGATCAACAGTGTCCTTTCAAAAGGAGCATTTTTGCCTGCAAATGCCAATCAGTTCTGCAATGAAATGCAAACAAGTTAATGACAACAAGTTAACATAAGAAAATGTCCCCCCCCCCACCTGTTTGTCTGGAATTTGTCAGGTTTCATCCGTCACTAAGTATATTTCACTCAGCTCTGTTAAATGGCAAAAATAATGTGGTCGTTTGTTTTTTTCCAGTGATTGTCAATAGGAAGTATGAACTTGTAGTTTTCCCAAGTGGGGTTTCCAAATTTGAGTTGGGCAGACTCTGAACCAGTCAGAGATAGTTTGGGTCGTCTTCTGGATTGCCAGATCAGGTCCTGAATCAAAGCTAATGATCAGTATGTATGGATGAACATATGCACAGCACGCAGAATTAACTGAGGTAGCTGCATTAAAATACATTTCCTGCAACAGTTAAGCCACAAAGTCTAAACTATACACTGGAGGCCAATGTCAGTTGAAAGTGGACTATCAGATGCTTATCCTCCATTTAAGATCCATTTAAAAATAGACAGGCATGAAGCCACACACGCCCCCCCGCCCCCCCGCGAATCATGCTCCTGAACGGTAGAGGTGGAGGGAGCCAGTGAGGCCAGTGCAGAGTTCGGTGCGGAATGAGGATGGGGCCACTCCTGAACAGGCTCTGCTTCCTGCTCTCCAACCTGACAGAACTTAGAGGTGCGCGTATGAGCAAGGCCTCTGTGGCCAAATGAAAGCCTAGGCAGGTGCATGCAGGTGTGCCGGCCCTTTACATCACCTGGTTACTTCTAGGTCATTTAGGACTTCATAGGCAATTGCTGGCATTATAGATTAGGCCCAGAAAGGGCTCAGCAGATAGAAGTGCTAAAGCTTGCCGCCGGCTCCTCACTTGCTGACCACGTCAGGAGTGCCTGAGGCTGCCTTCTGCTGAGAGACCCTCCCGGCCCGGCCCGGCCCTGAAGCCCAGGCTGGCAGCACTGGCCGGAGCTCTCCCCGGGGTCTGGGCAGAGTTTTCTAGCCCTTCCTGGAGATGTTGCCAGCTCTTGAGCTCAGTGGCTCTGCCTGGCTACCCTCTCTTGGAATTGGCCTGACGTGAAGACCATTCTCGAGCATGTTTGCGACTTAGGAAGCGTGTGCCCCGCATGGAGTACTGGCAAGCTGTGCAGCGTGCGTGTGAGAAGTGAAAGGTCCACTTAGCCAGACAGCGTCGTCTGGGGCCTAAGAGGACCCCAGGGGCGAGGTGCTGCCGGCAGACTCGGGGCGAAGAGGCTGCCGAGGTCCGCAGGCGCAAGTGCTGGGAGCTGGAGCCCGGCGGGAAGAGGCGCAGAGCAGGGCAGATGGAGGCCGGCTCTGGGTGGGCGGTTGTGGTGACCTGAGGAAAAGCAGGCGGGGGATCCGTGTGGAATCGGAGAGGCGAAGGGGGGGCTGGGGAGACGCTCCCGCAGGCAGAGAGCTGCATGCTCAGGGAGGGCCTGTGGGCCAGGCAGCCAATGTGCCGAGAGGCGAAATTAAGTGGGTGGTGGAGGGTTGGACCGAGTAACCGAATCTTTGGCGGCAGCCACTGAGTTTTATATAACAGGGTATTATCCAATAAGCCCCAGAGTGAGCTGGCTGCATTGGGGCAGGTACTTGGGCTGTACGCGAGGCGCCCAGGAATTGGAACTGAAGGGCTGACCGTGAGTCACACAAGGCAGCGCGTGCCGTCAGCACTCCTGTCGTGCCCTTCGGTGGGCGTGGGGTGATCCACGCACTTCTCCGGCAGTTAAACTTGGCTTGGCTTACTGGACGCAGACGCCTATCGAAGGAATGCTGCCGTTGGACACCGACTCTCAACACTGATGTGGGAGTTTGTCCATGAAAAGTGTGGCTCTTTGCTGTTGCACATGGTATTGTTTTAAAACTTCTCTTGGATGGTGCCTTACCCAGCTGCCGCTAGCACAGAATAAGCTTGCCACAGGGCTTGTAGAAAGATGGGGTGCCGTTTCCTCACATTACAAAAGGGCAGGCTGTCTGCATGAAAGGACTTGGCATCATCCTCATCATCATATATACTGACTTGAATCAGCCCGGGGTAATACAAAGCTGCACTGCCCATTTAGAAAAAGGTATTGACAAACTTGAGAAAGCTGAAATATGTGGGGAAAACTCTGGTTGTAGGGCAGATTGCTTTGTTTTCATCATGCTGTGAGCTTCAAAGGGCCCACAGCTAATGGCTAAATCCAAAACAAACAAACAAACAAACAAACAAGGGGATCTGTCCAAGCACCTCGAAGATACTTTCCTGGCCTGGAATATTGACTGGCTGAATGCAGGAAATCTGGCAATCGATTGGCAGGAGACTGCATGGCCTGGAGTGCCTGCAAAGGAGGGTGAAGGAGGACGGGGAGATGCAGAACAGGCGGAGAGAACACCCATTGCTTGGCTGAGAGGCTCACCCCGAGGAGCTGTGCTTAAAGTATTCTCGGGCATGGAAGTGGCTCCTGCCCTTGGACATCCACGGGGAAGTCCGTGATTTGGATTTAGCGGGGACTGGTGCCTGCATGAGTTCGTGTGCACGCCAGATCCAAAGTTGAGGCGGATGCCTCTGCTGAGACGCCTCAGCGAAGATGCAGCAGGCTCAGTGCCTACAGGGTGCTGAGCGACAGGTGGAGTGAGGACACCGGGACGCCAGGTGGACGTGGAGGCAGCTGGCGTGGAGCTCTGGACAGAGGCGCTCCAGAGCAGTGCCCCTGCCTCAGTTTCCCCGTTCACTGAATTCTGGAAGGCGCCTTTAGCAGGTGGGGCCCGCTGGCTCGTGGTGCCAGCCCCTGCGGAGACGTGCTTGGCTGCAGCACTTTCCAGCACCAAGCGAAGGTCCGGCTTCTGATGCGAGGCTTTGATGGCAGAGCATGTGCCTTGGACTGGAGGCCCGGACTGTGGAAAAGCATGCGGTTCCCAGCTGTATGTTTTTCACGCGTCATAAGCTGGGGAGGACGAGGATCCCTCCTCCTGCCGCTCCTCTTTGCCCTTTGCACAGTCGTAATCAGCCTCTCACCAGCTGGTCTCTGAAACGGGAAGTCAAGTTTCTTCTGATTCTTTTCAGGGAGGTGTCTTCCTTCTTGTAGTTTTGGGGACTCCATTTTGCCTGGATCATGTCCTTAACTATTTGACCCAGAACTGCAACTCAAGTGATGTGATAAGATTTGACAGGTGGGGCGGGCAGGGCAAAGCTCGAAGCCGGGCTTTCCACCTCTCCCTCGGCCAGATGCAAAGACCTCATCTGGATGTTACTGGGAAGCGCAGCAACCGGGTGCTCATTGCAGAGCCATTATTAGCCTGGGTATTACCTGGAAAGGTATTCTAAAGGTGTTTTGGTTTGGTTTGCTCTTTCACAAAATGGCCCCGAAATGAAGTGGCCGGTCTGACCCCCACCCCCCCACCCCCAGAGCAGGCACGTTATACATACCAATAAGTTTATTCCACCTGAACCTATTTCTCCGCTGGAACCTCTTCAGGCTATTTTTGTTCATATATGGCCTCATTTTCCTTAATGGATAAGCCAGCTTTAAGAAAGGTGTTGTCTTTGGCTGAGTGGGAATCCCTCTGTTTTCGTATGCCAAAACCCCGATTTCTTTCTGAGTCTGGAGTGAAACAGACAGGCTAATCTTTTTAAACCCATGCTGATGGAACGAAGACAAGTTAAAATGTCAAAGATAGCAAGCATTATTCTCTCCTCTCCTCTCTCCTTCTAGGGACCTTTCCAGCAACAGGATCAGTGCTTTAAATGCTGAGGCGTTTGAACATCTGACTTCCCTGACAAAACTGTAAGCCCCGGTGCAGCGCACGGAGCCTCACGGCACTCACATCCACCTCCTCTCTCCAGTCCTTGGCAAGCCTCCTGGGACTCGGGGCCGCCTCTTTGTGCGATTCCACTGTTCCGCCAGGCAATTAGGGGAAATGTTTTGCACCTTGGGGATAGTCTCCTTTAAGCTGGAACCGAATGATTTGTGAGCCTCCGTGCAGTGTCTTGAAAGTATGCACGGTGGGGCGGCAGGGGGTGGGGACACGGGACGGGATGGACACACGGTCAGGTAAGGGCTTCAGAACTGCAGCAGGTGAGGTAAAGGGAGCAGAATTTCCCCTCCTTTGGGGGTATCACTTTGGATCCCCTCATGTTTTCCTGCCGCATCGAAGCATCACTCAAGAGGCAACTCTGCGCCTTTCCATAATCTGTCCAATATGCAGAGTGCCGCTTCTTCTTGGCAAAGAAGTTTGGCCTTTTCTTGGTAGAGAATTGCGGTGGTGCACTTGTTTTCGTTTAGCACGGGGCAGAGCACCACGGAGTCCAAATTCCAAATCTACTGTGAGCAGCTCATATTTTTCGGTCCCTTCCTGGAGCAGAGCAGTGTCGGCAACTTTTGCCTGGAGATGTTGGGGAGAACTCTCAGAAGCACACGTGCCCCTGGAGGTTTCCGGATTTCAGCCTGCACTGGACCAGATGTGAGGGCCAGGGCCAGGGCCAGGGCCAGGGCCGGGCAGCAGTGGCGTGCCTGCATCCAGATGCCTCCTAGCAGGAGGCAGATGCCTTGCTGGGGGGCGGGCAGGTAGAGTCTGGGCACACTTAGGGGGCAGCCATGGAATTGCTTGGTCAGGCATTTCTGGAGTCCAACACACCATCTTTTGTCCGGATGGAACTTCCCCATAACCCATCTTTACAAAATAAAGATGCCTCCTGCTTCAGGTGTGCCTCTTGTATGGATTTTGGGGTTGGGAGGATGTGTGCATGGGAAGGCGGAGGTAAAACAACCCAGCGGTGGTCAGCAAGCAAGGCTGCTGATGTGCAAACATGCCCAGGGCAGCTTTGAGTGTAAACCTGAAGAAAATGGACACCTCAAACGAACGAAGTTTGTACCGTGGCCCTTTTCTTTTCCCATGCTGCCTTTCCCAGTGAAGAACACTGGCTGACTGGCATTTCAAGGGAAGAGAAATGAAGACAAGGTTGCTTTGTTTGTTTGTTTTTAGTATGCATGACATTTCCCTTTCTTTCTTTGACTGCAGAGATATAAGTAACAACATGATTTCTTCATTAGAAGATGGAATATTTGATAATTTATTTAATTTAAGTGAAATGTGAGTACGCTGATTTTTACTTCATTTCAAGACTGCATTGCTGCATAGAGTCACAGAAGAGTAGAGTTGGAAGGGGCCAAAAAGGCCATCAGGTCCAGCCCCCGCTGTTGTGGGGCACCAAGTCACATGGCTCCACGCGCAGGTGTGGCAGACTGGGGTGGGCTATTGATGATTCGGCAGAGCGCATTTCCCTTCTTTGTGCTCCTCAGAATCTTTCTGTGTGCAACTTGGAGTTGGAAACCTGCGGACAAACTAAGCGGGATTATCAGCACATCCATGGGAACCATGTTGGCATTTTAAAGTGCAGTATGGGGGCTGATTTTCAGTGGGCCCAGTGGGGCTAAGTTTAACCTTTCCTTCAGTGGGTGATTTTCACTGAGATCATTTGCCCAGGCTTCCTTCCTTCCGTCCTTTAACTTACTTCTTTGAATCCCGTCTTGTACAATATATTCAAGGCAATTTATGTCAATAACTACAGTGCAAGTATAAAGTAGACTAAAGCAGTCAACCAGCAGCCATAAAGGAACAATAATAAAGACAGGCATTGTAAATCAACAAATGCTGAGGCAGGCAAAGCCTAATCCCCATGTCCCTTACCTGTGGCTGCCTAGTGAAGCCCACCCCTCTCCGCCCCACAGCTCGCTGAGGCTTCCTTATTGCAGGCGGCTATTTTCACATTCCCTGCAGCCTTTCTGAATCTGCCGTGGCCTCTCTCTTCCAAAGGATATTTCAGAAGGTTTGTCAGTAGTGAGGTTAGGCTTTGACAGACTTGTCTTAATCCTCTGGAAGCGCTGCGCTTCTCTTGGCCAGAGACCTATCGCAGCACCTCAGTAGTATGACGTGGCAGGGCCTTTATGAATGCAAACAATCGTCCCCACATCCCTCTTCTAGTGATGCCAATTGTTTGCAGAATGAGAAAAAGATTGGGTTTTGTTTGCCAAGCTAATGCGCGCTCTACCTTGCTCATCTGCCTCTTTCAGAAACTTGAGTTTGAATCCATTTGTTTGTGACTGCAAACTTGCGTGGTTTCCCCACTGGGTGGAAGAGCGGAGCGTGAAGGTGGCGCACCCGCTGGAGACGACGTGTGCTGAGCCTCTCGAGGTGGCGGGCCTCCCTCTGCTCAACGTGTCGTTCCTTGACGTGGCTTGTGGTAAGGCTCCGAGGCAGCCTGTGTGTGTGTGTTGGGGGGGGGAGACGCCTCGCAAGGACTGTGGCTGTTGCGTAGCGCCACAGAGGTCCCTCACAACGCAGCACAGGTGCCGCTCCACAGGAGCACGCACGTCCTCCTGTGGGTGAGCAGCGTGTCACGGGGGTGTCAGAATCACAGCAGTGTATGCAATGGCAATTCCACGCAGGCACAGCGCCAGCAAGGCAGCAGCAAATGAATGCGCTCAGGGGCTGCCCAGCGAGCGTTATGCCAGTGGCGGCTTGTAGACAGATTCAGCATAGAAAGAAACGGGGGTGCACAGGAATTGAGAGCCTCTGGCCTGGCACCAGGTGAGCTTTCCAGAGGGGGCATTCCGGTGGCGCAGGTGAATGCTGAGCGCCCCCCCCCCATGCAGATGCGGGGGACCTGTGAGAGAGCCTCAGCTGAGGAGCGCAGCAGGGGGAGAGTCTGGGGTCGAGGGCTGCCAAGGGCAGGCTCACACATGACCCTCTTGGGAAGAGCAGAGCTGCCTGGTGGGGACTTGGGCAGAGCCGGGCCGACATCCAAGGCCTGCAGCAGCCTCAAAGCAGCCCGCTTGCGGCGTGGACGTCCGGAGCTCCGCTGGAGCCGCCGCCACCGCCCCTCCTGAACCTGCAGCTCAGTGTTCTGGCTTGACACGTGGATTCCTTGCTCACCCCTCCAGGAGCGGACTACATCGCATGCCTGAGGGACAACAGCACCGGCGTGGTTGATTCCGTTGTGCGATTCACATCCCGCCTCCCGCAGAACCTGTCAGCCGAGGCATGTGCTTCATTCTGCTTTGCTGATGGCCAGGACCACGGGGGCTTCAGCCAAGAGGCCCACTGCCTGTGCGGCGCTGCTCTGGACCCGAACGCTTCCGCTGGCTGCTGGCCATTCTGTGCCGAGCCGTTCGCCGGACCCGTGTGTGGTGGCCCTTCCCTTGTTCCGAGCGTCTTCCCGGCGGCGCTGCCCGTTTCCTTGGTGGCACCCGACTCTCCCTGCAGCCTGTACCACGAGGTCACCTTGGCTCTCCATGTGCCCATTCCCGTCGGCACTGTCCAGTGGGACTTTGGGGACCGTACGGCATTGCTGAATACCACCAGGACGACTGTGCGTCACACATACGCCTCCCCCGGGCACTACAATGTCACGGCCGTGCTCTTTGTTGGCGGGCAGCTGACCTTGGCACGAGCTGCAGTCGCCGTGGTGGCCCCGCCGGCGGACGTGGAGCTTCAGTGTCCTCCTTTGGTGAAGACCAACGCGAGCTTGCAGCTGCTGGTCAGGAATCGCGCGGGGACTGGCCTCTCTGCCACCTACAGCATCGTGGCAGGGGACAGAGAGCCTGGCAAGGGTGAGTTAAAGCCCGGCAGCTCGGGGAGGGGGAGGTGGGCTGCAGCCTCGTGTTCACACAGGGGGTTTTCCATCTCCTGGGGCACGGGAGGCCGTCTCCGTTCTGATTTGCTTGGTTTCTGGTCCCCGGGATCTCACTGAAACAGGAGCCAGCCGCTGGTTTTTCTTACACAGCAGCTGTGCAAATAAGCTTTGGGGGTGCCGCTTTTCCTCCGGCCCTTAAGGGTGGACCACTGTGGTAGATGCGAGGCATGTTGGGCCTCTCCTTCCTGACCATTGGCCATGCGTGCAGGACCTTCTGAGAGCCGAAACCAGAACCCCAAAAGAGTTCCTCCTGCCCCCCCCACAACTTTAAGCCATTCCTGGTTGGCACGTGGATGTTGCAGGACTGGCTCACGCTTAGAAACCAGCAGACCTGATACTGAGCCTTCCACCGGCTCCATGCTGGAGTCAGGCCTACAATAGGAGAGGGTTCCACACTGCGCTCAATAGAGCCCGGTATTACCTTTGCCTCTCATGGCTAAGATTTTTCTGTTCCCTCACAAGCAATCCTTTTCCGCAAAGAGAATTAAATGTATTTTTTCTCTTCCCTTGCTTCCTTTTTCTTGCTCCCCTGGAACATCTTCTCAGGGTGCTTCCAGGCTCCCATGACCAGTAAAAATATTATGTGCATAGTTTGTTTTTCCCTCTATATTTTTTCTGGTAGGGAAAAGGATGAGAGAAGGAGTGGAAAAACAGGCAAGGCTTACAAGATGAAATTGATGTGGCCAGGAACCCCAGTAAAAGTGCCTCAGTGAGGCAGGGCATTTACAGGGTGAAAAACCCGTACCCTTTTCATATAGCGAAGTTGTGATCTTAAAAAGAGGGACTGAGAGAGGTGAAGCTTGTAATTCCTACACCTCCCCGCCCCCACCCTGAGCAACTTTCCTCAAAATGCCTTGCAAAATGCCTGCAGCTCCTACAAGCAGCAACCCTTAAGGCCGGTGAGGGGGAGGCCAGCCAGAGCGCTGGGAGGGGGCCAGGCAAGGGGAGGCTTACCTGGCAAGCAGGAGAGGAGCAGTCTGTCACTTACCTCCAAGGCCCCACCAGGAGGCACTGAAATGGGCGTGATGTGGGAAGCCCAGACTTATCTTTTAAAGCCACAGAAGTCCTGGAAAGCTTTGCCTCTCTGCACTGGACACCCTGGTGCTGAAATGCAAACAGATGCATTGTTTTAAGGCAAAGAGAGAGAGATGTGCAGGGGGTGCCACAGATCTGTTCTGAAAAAGCCACTCCATGCTAGCACAGGGGGCCCTCGACTGCAAGCATTTGGCAGCGCTGCCATTATGTGTCTCTGTAACAAGTGAGTATACAGAAGGCGACAATTCTAGAGAAAAAGAGCCTTCCCTATCTCCCATTTATTGCATTGGGTCTACTCTTAGGTAGTGGTAAGTCTGGATCCTGCCCACTGAATAGAAGCAGATTTCTGGGATGAAATACTGTGTATATAAATGTTCCATACTGAGCATTTAAGTCCTGGTGGCACAACCTGTGCAGCCCTGGGATGGTAACTGGTTCCAGATGGGCAGCTGGGGGGCTGTGTGTGTGAACACGTGCGGCACGCATATGCGCGATGCAGCGCACGTGCTGCCTGCCGAGGCACACTCTCTCCGATGCGCTGGCGCTGGCGGCAGCAAGGGAGGCCTTTCCCCTCTCTTTCCAGCGAGAGGTGGGCAGAGTCTCCCTCGCTGGTGTCACTGGGAGGGGCTGCAGCCACTGGTCCCATGCCCCTGAGTTCAGTCGGAGGGCCCTGCATGGACCCAGGGCTGGAATTAGAGTCTGCTCACACCCGCTTCCAGGGGTGCATCTTGAGGCGGGGAGTTCCACTGTCTGCAGCGCTGATGCCAAGCAGCCTGGGAGGGAATTCGCACGCGCCAGGAAACTGCGTCCTGGAAGGGGTTCTTTTGCGGGGGGCACGAGGGCCAGTCTTGATTCTCCCTCCCGGGAAGCCGCGCTGCACTGCGGGATTCCCGCTTCCGGCCCTGGCTGTGCCTCCCTGGGCGGCCCTACCCTCTGCTGCTGAGCCTCTGGGGGCAGCACAGAGGTGCGTGTGCTGACGTGCGGCTTCCTTTCACGCAGCCGTTCACCCGACTTGCCCTGCAGACGGCGTGGTCTTCCCTGGAAACAGCCACTGCTATTGGCTGGGGGCGGAGAAAGCCGAGTGGCAGGAGGCCCAGCGGCACTGCCGGGAGCTGGGCGGCGGAGCCCTGGCCTTCGTCAGCAGCCCCGAGATCCAGAGCTTCTTGGTCTCCCACGTCACCAGGTAAGTGAGGGAGTGCGGCGTACGCAGCCCGCCTTGCCACTGGAGCTCGCCAGCCCGCGCTGAACCTTGGGTTCGGCTCCCGAACGAGCAGTCGCCTCTGCCTTGACCCTGGCTAGGGCCAGTGGCTGCGGGGGCGAACAGACTGAGGGAAGGGGGCGGGAGACACGCACGCGCCTGCCTGCCTGTGCCCAGCACTGCTGCACGACCAGCGACGCTTGGCCCACCCCAGCCGCCTCCCCGTTGCATGAAGGGCCCCGGCTCTCCGCAGCTCTGCGCTGCCCCCGCCGTTCCCGAAGCCCCTGGGCACTTCCTTGGCTCTGATGGCCGGTGGATGGCTGGCAGTCGCCCTGTCGCCACCCCACAGAGGACGGGACCAGCTGCTCCTGCTGGCCGCTCGGGAGGCTGCCAAGGAACGGGATGTCTACCCGTCTCTGACCGCTTCCCCTTTCATCCTTCTGGAGAAAAAGCAGCGTCTCCCCTTCTCGCGCTAGGCTCTGACAGAGTCTGCACAACTTCAGCGCCCTGGCTTCTCACCGCCCGGCAGTACTCGGGCCATCTGCATCCCATTTCCTCCCAGACCCCAAATGGCCCTGCTCTGCAGCCAGGAGGTGTGATGTGGACTCGTGCTCTTTGCCCTCCCAGCCCCCTGCTGCTTCGGACGCGGGCGCGGAGCACGCTCAGGCCTGGGGGCCACTTCCCCGGGCAGCGTGTGTTCTCCTGGGCTTGCACTGGGCTCCTTTCGGTCACCTGGAGCCCGTCTCCCGCTGGCCGGGAGAGCCCCTCCATCCCCCTGCACTGCCATGGAGAGTTCCTCATGCGCGGCCCCCACACAACGCCCGGCAGGAGTCGGGCAGCGGCTCGCTCTGCTGGCTGGCACAGGCACGTGGCGGACACGGGCAGGCGGCCTCCCGGCTGCTGCTCCCGCTGTGCCCCCCGCCCACCCTTCTGGGTCCAACATTGCCCCTGCCCTGCTCTTGCAGGAGTGGTCTGATGCGTGCTGTCCGATCCGAATAGCAGGGCGGGGAACTCCAGGGTGCTCTTGCCCCCACCCCCACTCAGCTGAGTGACAGAAGATGAAAGGTGGGAGTGGGAACGCTCCCTTGGACGTTCCTGAACTCCCACTGTTCCTTATGGGAAAGCAACTGCAGATGAAATCTGTTTCCCATTAGCCTGTGTGGCAGCCAGATCTCTCCCTCCCTCCCTCGCTCATCTGTAGTCACTGCGGTCCTTTTGGAGAACCCCCTCCCAAGCACGTGTGCCCAAGGAACCTTCCTTTTCACTGCTGCTGGCGGAGCAGGAGGGCCTGGAGGTGCAACCACAGGGCCACAAAGAGGTGGGGAGACCCTCAGAGGACATCTAGTCCACCTTCCCCTTCCCGGCGACTCCCAGGTGTTGCGGGCACTGGCACGCCTGAGTCCCAGCCGGCATGGCCCGCAGTGACCACGCCTGGGCGTTTTGCCCCAAAGCAGTTAAAGGGTGCCCAGGGGGAAAGGCTGGTAGGGCCAGCCCCTTCTTGAGGCAGTCCTGCGGCGTCCTGCCCGGCTGCGGCTCAGATCCCTTCAGCAGAGGGCACCCCCACCCTGTGCAGGCTGTTCCGGTGCCAAACAGCCCCTGCTGTGAGGAAGTTGCTCCTTATGTTCAGCATGCCCCGCCCC
>NW_025336386.1:1478361-1639940 GCF_004798865.1 Varanus komodoensis
CCCCACTCTGCCCTGCCCCGCCCCGCTCGGCCCTGCCCCGCCCCGCTCGGCCCTGCCCTGCCCTGCCCTGCCGCCCGCTGGTCCTGGCCGTGCCCTCCAGGCACTTTGCAGGATGACTTTGACGGTGAGCTCAGAGCTGGCGAGAGGAGAGGAAAATCTCGCCGGGCCTTGGGGATGGCAGTGAGGCGGCCGCTTCCGAGCCGGCCTCCGCAAGCCCTGCCAGGAGCTCGGGAGCAAAGCACGGCGGGTTCTGGTTCTCGAGGCAAATTTTTGCAGCTTTAAATAATGAATAAATAAAGGAGTGAGTGAACACTCTGCTGGCATTAGGAGAGCGAGTTATTTTTGTCACTGTTTCCTCGCTGCGAAAGCTCTTTTCCAGATTACCTCATTTATAACTTTGCCCAGCAAAGCATCTTGGCGGTCGAGAACTGCCCATTATCTCCCTGCGGATCAGTCACGCCACCCTGTTTGTGCAGGACACCCCATGACCGAGGAGGCCCAGAAATGGGGGCCATGGGCGGGGCAAAATATGAACGAGCAACTTTAAAAAACAGTAAAGGGATTACAGCTTTGCAGCAATTTTGTCTTGGCCACGTGCCCTCCACGCATCCTGCCGACATCCACGTTCTGTGCCGACGAGGTGGAATCCAGTGGCGGCCCAATGGATTTATCCATGGAATAGCAGCCCTGGTTTGTGCGTCTTTCTCCCATCCAGAGGGCCAGCCTGGTGAAAAGATAAGAGCGTGGGGCTTGGGCTGCGAGGTCTCAGCTCCCCTGCTCCACCATGAAGCTCACAGGGTGACTTTGGGTCGGTCCCTGACTCTTAGCACAGCCTACCTTGCAGGGTTGTTCTGAGAATAATGAAGAGAAGGAAGACCACCTGCAATGTTGCATGCTCCTTGAGGGAAAGGGCTAGGAAAAATGGAACTGAACAGTGTTTCTGAGGGTCTGTCTATGGGTATCTCCATTGGCTCTTTGGACTACAAATTGACCTGGTTCCTGCAGATGGGGAATACATGGCTCAGCAGAACCGAAAAAGAAAAAGATCTCGGAGTGACTGTGGACAATAGGCTCCAACAGTGTGATGCAGCCGCCAAAAGGGCATGTGCTATTTTGGGATGCATTAACAGAAGCATTACTTCCAAATTACAGGAAGTAATAGTTCCCTTCTACTCCTCACTAGTCAGACCCCATCTGGAATCCTGTGTCCAGTTCTGGGCACCCAGATTTGAGAAAGATGCAGGAAAATTAGAAAGGGTGCAGAGGATGGCAACAAGGATGATCCAGGGATTGGAAATACTGCCCTGTGAGGAGAGACTGAGAGGAGTGGGCATGTTCAGCCTTGAGAAGAGAAGAGTGAGGGGGGCATGGTACCTCTCTATAAGTACCTCCAAGGCTGTCCCAAAGAGGAAGGTCAAGGTCTCTTCTTGCTGATGCCACAGTGCAGGACACGGAATAATCAAGTCAAGTTGTGAAACCCAGGTTCAGGCTGGACATCAGGAAGAGCTTCCTCCCTGTCAGAGCAATAGGGCAGTGGAACCGGCTGCCTGGAGAGGTGGGGGGCTCTCCCACACTGGAGACACTCAGAAAGAAAGTGGGCAGCCTTGTGAGCGGGGAGGTGTGACCTGGTGTCCTGCAGGAGCAGGGGTTGGACCTGGTGGCCTTCTTGGCTCCTGCCAGCTCTGCTATTCTATGATGAAGGAAGCTTTAGCCCAGTGAATCTAGAAATGAAGAAGGCCCTCGCCTGAGAACATGGATCTGTGCCATCTGCTCCTCTTGCCTTATCCTTCTTGTAAGCAGCAAGACTGCTCCAAGTAGCTGAGCGAATTCCGCGGGCAGGCTCTCCTGCTTGAGGGGAGCCCTGCCAGCCCCTGCCGTGCCCTGGAGAGTTTGTGCAGAGCTGCCTGGGCCCGTGCGGGCTTGGTCCCACGCCCGGAGCCTCCTTCCTTCCCCCCTTGCACGCCTGTGGGCAGGGGCAGGCGGCATGTGCTCCAGGTGCAGCGGAGAGTGGAGCGCCGGGGCCGAGGGGTGGCAGCCTTTGCCTGGCCCCGCCCCTCAGAGCCCCCCCTCCAGCAATGTGCCTCCCCTGGGAGCATTCGGTGGCCCCTGGCTAGCTTTGGGTTCTGGGGCCACTCCGCCCCCCCCCCCAGCTTTGTCGAGGTACCTCCAGCAGGAGGCCAGGTTGCTCTACCCGGAGGGCCGCTCTTCCGGTTCGCTCACGCCTTTTCTTGGTAGAGCCCCTGAATTTGATTCTTCAGTGAGGACAATTCCAAAGGGATTCAGGAGTGACAGAAGGTCCCAGCAGGTGTCTCCAGATGACCGCGATGACGCCCTCCAGATCGGGAGTCAGGAAGTTCTTCGTGCGGCTCAGGCAGAATCTTGAGCGCATTATTTTGTGTCGCGCACTCGGCTGATTGGGGAGAGATCCTGCCCCCCCCCGTGTGGCAGCCTTTCACGTCCTTGAAGAGTGCCTTTCGCATAGCTAGAAGAGCACCCGCTGATCTCCGTTTCTCTTGCCTTCGCTCTGGCTGGTGTTTCTTGGGCTGCCAATGAGGCTGCTCCATTTCATCACTCAGAGCAAGTGGTTCCAAGAGGGTTTCTCTTCCCTCTGTCAGGAAGAGAAGAAAGAGAAATCCAAGGACAGTTGCACTCATAACAGTTCCCACGGGCATGCACAGGTGCTGTGGCGACTGGTCTGATGCAGCAATTGGGAATTTCTTGAATAGTGCTTGGCACGTATTTCTTGAATGAATTTACAGTTGTTCTATGCTGTCTGTCCCTTTTCCTAGCTTTTCACACTCGAGATAAGTAGAACAATAAGTGAAACAGGAATATAACACATTATTTTAAGTGTGTTTTTTAAATAAAAAATCTACTGAAAGCAGCAGGAACAACAGAATGGAGGGATAAAAAATAAGCAAAAGCACAAAAACTCACTTTTGACAGCACATTGCGCAGCCTGGCAAGCAGGTTTAGTTTGGCCTGGCGCCAAAGACTCCTAGCTTCATCTGCCCCATAGATGATGCCACCACCCCTGGTCACCCACCTGGCTCGGGGGGCGTCACTGGTGAGGACTGTAAAATTCAGAGCCGAATGTGGGGAAAAGCAGCCCTCGAGCAGCTGTGGGGCGGTTCAACAGCAAACCTGGAGCTGAGCCTGAATACCGCTTTACTGTTGTTGCTTAGAAGCTGGATAGGGGTGTTTTATTGTTGTGGTTTTATTTTCCAAGGTCTGCACATCTTCCCTGGCGTTTTGGGCTGCTTTTAGTGTGTGCTACTGTGCAAGCTCTCCTGGAAATGTTTTGTTATAGGGCGGCACATAAACGCCCTAACTAAAGGAATAGAACCGGGTGGCACTTGACGTTTCCAGACTTTCTCTCCCCAAAGGAGCTTGGATGTCTGGATCGGGTTCAGCGATGCTGCAAGTCCGAGTGCGCTGCAGCAAGAAGAAGGGTTCAACCTGCAGAGCTGCCAGAACTGGCTTCCCGGGGAGCCCCACCCGTCCAATGCTGACCACTGTGTCCGAATGGGCCCTGCCGGCCAGTGCAACACTGACCTGTGCATGGCCAAGCACAGCTACGTGTGTGAGCACAGGCCCCCAGGTGGGTTCCACGGAGGCGCCCTCTCCGCAGGCAGCTCTCTGCTCCTGCAGCCGTGAAACAGAAGCGTTCCATGCCGGCCACCCGACAGTCTGCCCAGCCATGCAAATGCAGCACGTGGACGTGGCTCCTCTCGTTCTCTGCAGCCTTCTTTTTGTTCTGTGTGATTTATTCGGATTGCTTAGTGAGGAGGGGAGAGCACGGAGCCGTGCACGGGTGGCCCTGAAGGTCCTTTTACAGTCTCTGGAAATGGAAGTCTGTTCATTTTCTTTTGAATCAGGTTGGATGTCAGCAAGGGCTTCCTGATGGCTAGGGCCTCGGATATGGCATGGGCTTCCATGGGGGTGGTGGGCCCCATGGATGAGGGTGTTCAAGGAAAGACGGGACACCCACATGCTGCCTGTGACATGCGCAGAGCCGGCTGGGGCCTGTGGATCAGACTAAATGGCCCAGGAGGACCCTTCCAATTTGCTGTGTTTCTGTGAATCTGCAGGGATTGGGCAGCAATCAAAGACTTGATTTTTGTCTCAGATATTCTAGTTCTGCTGGTACAGAAACATAATCATCATATAGAAATTAAATAAATTTTATAGCTCTGCTGGAGAAAGAAGTGTTCATGGTTGCATTGAAGGAAACTGGGTGGTGGGGATGGGAGGAAATGTGTCAAAATGCTTGAACAAGATGTCCCAGTGGGGCTTTAAGAATAATTTGGGAATGCGCATTCGGATGCAGGCCCTGTCTCACTGTTGCGTAGGAAGCAACGGGATAATCTGGCAACATTTGAAGTAGGACATGAACCCTATTGCATGTTTCTCTGTGGATTTCATTTGTGCTGGTGGTTCCTAAAAGTGAGGAAGCCCTGTAGTGTAAGTGCAGATATTGCCAACCATAGAACAGAAAAGAGGGAATTTAAATGTGTGGGTTTTATGGCCTCTGCACTTACCCCTCACAGACTAACTTTTCTTCCCTTCCAACTTTCCAAACAGAAATCCATTTAAATGCTCAGCACTTTTACCTGGGTGCTTCTGCCTTCGACATGCCTGTGGCCATGAGGCATGTCACCGAAAGAGAAGAACTGTCTGCTCCATCAAGAACCGTGGAGGTGAGGAATGCCACAGGCTCCTGACAGGAACCCCCAACCCTGGGACCTGGTGGCTCTTTGCAACCTTTGGGGTTTTGTTTTCCAGACGATGGTGTTTCCCGGTTTGCACTTTCAACAGGAGAGCCTCTTAGTAGCCTTGGAGTTTGTGACCCAGCCGCTGCATCAGACTGTCCAGGCCCGGTTTCAAGTGCATCGACCAGCAGGGACCAAAGGTGAGGCGCCATTTTGTGGCTGGCCAGGAATTCTTGCTGGTGTGAATCTGAAAGGAATGGGGTGTCCCATTTTCAGTTTTGTATCAAAAAGCCCTCAGTGGCTTTCTAGGGGGAAGAGTGTGGTACTCACCAGCATAGTCTTCCTCCTCCTCTTCCTGGAAAAACAGTAGGCATTGGAGAGAGCCTTGTAGGCCTCTGAGTCCAACCTTCTGATTGATGCAAGAAATGTAGAACGTGGAGCATCTGTAACAGGTGGGCTGCCTGGCCTCTGCTTCCAATGCTTCAGTGTGGAGCAGCCTGTCCATGCCTCCCAGGGCCACTGGTTTCATCGTTCAACTGCTCTTCCTATCCAGACTTTCTGCCAAACGTTTAGGCACAAGCCGCCCTCCTGGAACATAGATCTGTTCCTGCTTCTGGAACAGCAAAGGATAATTCTGTCCTCTTACAGAGCTTGGAAGAATCTTCCTAGTCCTTACCTACTGTCCTTGCCCTGAAATGCTTCCTTGACTTCTTCCATTTGGGTTTCAGAAAGAGAGATTTAAGCTGGCTAGGGAAGAATTCTCATGATGGTTGAAGTCCTACTTGGCTTTACTGGCTCATAGGAAACACGGCTTCCTTCTTCATAGTCCCCGTGCATAGTCCCCTGTGTGGGCTCTGCACCTGTATGGAGCCGGTGGCCAGGACAGTTCTGCAGGTGAACAGTCGCTTGGGTGGGAGCCCCTCTCCTTCCTGTGCCCTGCAACCTTGGAGAGGGGCTGCCACCCGTTTCGGCCACCGGCATGCCCAGGTCAGCAGGCCCGTCTCCCCTCAACTCGAGCCTTGTTTTCAGCTTCTATTACCCTTTTCTCTCTATCCCCTTCTCCTCCCTGCCTCCCTATTCAGCCTCTTTTTTATCCATCTCTCCATGAACCTCATTCTCACGCTTTACTTGTGTGCATGCGTGCCTCCTTCCACGCTCTGTTCGATCTCGTGTGTGTCTCGACCACTCCTGCCTTCCTTCTCCGCTCTCTGCCTTCCTCATCTACCACGATGGCATCAACGGCTCCTTTTGGAAAGTGCACCCGTTGTGGGGGTCCACTCCCCACACAGAGAGACCATCCCTGCTTTTTCTGTTCAGGTGAGGGACACATCCCTGCATCGTGCTGGCGTTGCCGGGTCTTCACAAGACAGGCCTGCAAACTGTCTGCGTCGCCCACAGCCACGTGTCCCCAGGCAGGGTGTTTTTCTCTGTCGCACTTCTCTGTTTCAACTTTTGTCGGTAATCCGGCAGGGATTTCTTCTCTCCCTTTTCAGAAAAACGTATTTAGCGAGGGCAAGAGGGAAAAGCCCACAGCAGCTTCACACAGGTGCAGGTAGCAGGCGTCTCCGATGAAAGCAGGGCTCCAGAGGCTGTGGTAATGTGTGTTTCCTGGGTTCCATCCTCAGGGTGCAAGGTCGGGAATGCCACCAATCCAGCATTGGCCTCCAAAGGGAATGAGTCCTGGATCCAAAGGGGCTGTCCGGAGGAGCTCCAGTGGTGTCATTCCACCAATACTTGCCTGCCGATAGGAAGCTGCCCCCACCACTCAGTTGCCCACATCTCCACCTCTGTCCCTCGCCACTGTGAAGATCATTTTGGGGAAGATGGGCTGAAGGAGGTGCTTTTCTCAGTACCACCCGGTCCCTCCACACCCTACCTCGTAAGTGCTGAGCGCCCGGCGGAATCCAAATGCAGCTCTGGTTGCCTGCTGCAGGGTGGGGGCGGCCTTTGCGTGCAACTGGTGTGAAGAGCAGAGCAGAGCAGAGCAGCAGAGCTGCTTGCCGGCTTGGGTGAGGCATGAGATAAGGAGCCTGAGATGCTCCAGTTTCGATCGGCTACTTCGTTCTGCTCAACCCAGCCTGCACTTCTCAAGTTGCAGGGACGCTGCCTCTGATCTGGGGGCAGCATGGAGCCATCAGGCTCACCAGCCACTGGCAACCACTTAGCGTGGCCTCCATAAGGTTGTCCAAGTTTTAAAGCCGTCCAAACGGGTGGTCATCACCTTGCCTTGCGGACAATTACTTCCCTGCCGCGTGCAGAAGGGCTTCCTCTGATCTGCCCTGGGCTCCCACCAGTCACCTGCATGGGATGGCTCCTCTGGATTCGGTTACTGGGGAAGGGAGAGAACCTTCTCACCAGGTCAGCTTTTCCCCACCGTCCCCTGCTGTGAATAGATCGGTATTGGCTTGCTCAGCAGACCTTCTGGGGCCAGTCCTCTGCCTCCGGGGTGCTGCAGCCTGGATCGTGTGGTCGATCAGTAGGAGGCAAGCAGGTGGATGGAAACATTGAAACAGAGCGAGTCAGAAGGGGCCTCCCGGGCCATCTAGTCTGACCGGCCAGCACCAACTGGCTCCGCTCACGACATGCCCACCATGTGCACGACCAGCCTGTCCTTGAACATCCTCACCGATGGGGCCTTAACCACCTCCCGGGGAAGCCCATTCCACACCCTCAGGGTCCCAACTGTCAGGAAGTGCTTCCTGGCATCCAAAGGGAACCTTGATTCCCTGAGCTTTGCTCTGTTGGAGCGCATCCTGCCTTCCTCTGCAGGGGAGAACAGATCCCTACCCACCTCCGTGTGACACCCCCTCACATACCTGCAGGTCGCCAACAGATGCCCTCTGAGTCTCCTCTTCTCCCTGTGGATAGATCACCACAGAATATTCCTGCAGATGGGATGCATCTCTCCTCAGTCTCCCGACCCTCCGCCTCAGGATGTCAGCAGGCTTGGACCAGGGCAGCTGGCACCCAACCCTTGTTCCTAAAACGCGGTTCAGAATTCCCCTACAGGCCAGGCGTCCCAGTGGCCCTTGCCGTGTGGACTGTGCTGGGGGCACCAGACTCACCTGCGCTCTCTGTTGCAGCTGCTTTTCCAAAGCAAGGAGACCATTACCAGCCCCAGCGACACCATGAGTATCCAGCACGATGCGGGACCCGGAGCTTTCCTGCTCTGCCACCCGGACCAGATGGTGCCCACCCGGATGAACTACTTCACCCTGAACTCTTCGGACTGGGAGCCGGGCTTCCCTGCCTCCCATGTTGCAGCCGCCTGGCAGAACGATTCTCTGTGCCTCTTCAGAGTCCTCTCTGCGACCGAGGAGACAGTGCCTTTGATCAGTCCGAAGAACAGAGGCGTGCAGGACTCTGGCCGCTATGTTGTGAGGACCACTGTAGACAACGGAGTCTTCTGGACCAATTTGTCCTGCGACTTCTGGGCTGCTTCACCCATTTCGGGGCTCCATGTCATTTACCCTCGAGAGCAAGGGGGGAAAATCTATGTGGAAACCAATCAGACTTGGCTGGTGGTAAAGATCCTTTCTGGGGTGAATGCAACCTCTGGCTGGCTCGGCGGGAGGCAGAGCTTCCCTTTCGAAAGGAGTTGCCCGCCGGCTGTCATGCCATTGGTGGCCGAGTGTGGCAGAGAGAGCAATGACACCTGGTTTTCTGTCATCGCCTTGGAGGGCATCGGGGGGAATGCAAGCACCGTGGTGCTGTGGGCAGAGAATGCCGTGAGCTCGCAGAGCGTCACTGTTGTCGTAAAGGCAGAGGAAGCGATCCGAGGCCTCCGCGCAACCCCAGACCCAGAAGCCAGAGTCCTGCTGGGTAACCAAGTGGTGAGTCGTCAGGTGCCCACGTGCACTGCAAGCATGCCTAAAGTCTGTTTAGGCTTTCATCCTGCCTTCATCCAAAATGCAGGATTTTAAAATGCCTGCCAGTGTTGGTCTGCAGCAATTCTAGCAGGAGTGCAGAGCAAAGAAGCAAAATCGCAGCAGGCCAAAAAACGCAGAATGGGACATTGGCATAAGCATCAGCTTCTGGGTCTTCCTTTTCCCTCCTTTTTTCCTTTTGCAAATCTCAGGTTTCTAGTCCTCATGACTGCAAACTAAGCTTGAAAGCATGCGAATATGTCTGCTGAAATCTTGGAGGCTAGAGTGGTAATTACATTAGATTTCTTGGCAGTTGAGACAAGCTGCATTGCCCTTTATAGCTCCTTGCTTCCCCTCCCCACAGTAACTAGCAAAACCTAGCAGGATATGCTGTGTAAGCAGAAAATAATGGAGAATAATTGATGAACTCTAAGAGAACTTTTCATTGGCTCAGGCAGTCTGCCCAAATCCAGGGAGACAGTCCAGTGGCACCCCCGCCCAGCTTGCCCCTACAGGGTTTCATTCATAAGCTCATTCCCTCCTTTTCCCAACAGTCTGGGTGTCTTTTAGCAGGAATAGCCTGTCAAGATCCACCACTGTGCCCCACCTGCCATCAACCCCTGTTTGAGGACAGTGATGCTCAGCAGCCGGCACTTCACCTGCGTCTGGCTAGGATTTGTGAAAAACTGCATGCAGGCACCTCTGCAGACTTGGTGCTGAGCACTTCCCCCTGTCGGTTGCAGAACTATGTCCCCAAGATGGATGCAGGATCGGACGTGACCTTTAAGTGGACCGTGGATGACAAGCCTTCCTTTTCTTTCTACAATGAAGTGTTCAGCGTTGTTTACAACACACCAGCTACGTTCAAGCTGTCGGTAAGCCGAGGGCTCCCAGCTCCAACTCCCTGCCTTCTGGCAGTGAAGGCAGGCAAACATTTCCCAGTAGTGATTGTGTGCAGCTGGTTGAGAAGCCGGGCTGCCAGGCTGCCAGTAGTTTCCTCGGGCGTCGCAAATCTTCGTTCCAGGCCTTAACTATGCTTGGTGAATCTGGCGGCGGAAGGGCAAAACTTACTCCCATTCGTATTCCACCTTTTTACCAGGGCTCGCCCGGCGCACACATGTCTTGCCTGTGCATTCGCCCTTTGAGGTGTGTCACGCCCTGGAAAACCACTGAAGGGATGGAACAATTCCTGCAGGGGAGGAGGGGGAGCCACAGAGCACACCCTGCTCTCAGAAAGGTTTAATGAGAATAGAGAGGAAAACCTGGCGGGGTTGGGCCCAGAATCCATCTCCCGCAGAATCTTTCCATCTGCCTGACTCTGGAAGAAGCTTCTGCTCCTCCAGCCACAGCTCCCCCCTTCAGACGGGTCTCCTGACCCTGCATGGTATTTGTGGGGGAGGGGCTGGGCGGGCTGCCCTGGGGGGCTGGGGCGGAGAAGCCTGCTTCCGCCGCTGCGGTGGGTCCCGTGTCCGTCCGGATCTGCTCCTCGGCGCTGACAAGCCCCAGGCCGTGCGCGCGGCTGCGTCCTTTCCACCCCGCTGAGGGAGCTGCTTCTCTCTGCTCTGCGTGCAGCTCACTGCCTCCAACCACGTCAGTAACGTCACCGTGGACTACAACATCACCGTGGACAAGATGAACCGGATGAAGGACCTGGTCGTTTCTGAGGTCCCACCACTCGTGCCCCAGAACAGCACCGTGGAACTGGCAGCCAGGGTGACGGTAGATTCGGCGGTGAACGTCACGTTCTTGTGAGTGTTCCCCCGTCACCTTTGCTGGTGGGGCGGGCGCCTCTTTCAAGCAGAATGGGTGGAAGTGGGGTGGCGATGTGCTCACACCCTTTGATAGGAAACAGTCCTGGAATAATCAATGTGCACGGAAGTGGCCTGGGCTTGAAAGCGTATTCACGGAATCGTGGCATAGTCGGGCTGGAAGGGGCCAGGAAGGCCATCAGGTCCACCCCCTGCTGTGGCAGGGCGCCTGCTTGCAGGCCTTGCTGATTTTGAGCTCTGCACAAGTACTTACCCAAATGCAGGCAAATCCAAGTAGAAGACCACTTGCTGGAATGATGAACTTAAAGCAGGGAGAAGTTGCAGCTATTCCAGTGACGTTTCATAGGAATACATGCAGGTTTATGAATAAAAACATTAATTTCTCTTAAAAAGTCCAACTTGTGGTAGCAGTTTTTGATGAAGTCTTCACTAATGAGTCTACACTGACTGGGTCTCAGACCTCGGCGTCTGAAGTCGATTTAATAAAACGGGACCGGTCGGCTCCCTGTCCAGCTTTCGGAATTGAGGGGGCAGTTTGGGGCAGAGCCGAGCAACCCTGTCTTCGCGCTGTGGCGCAGGTTTGCCACGGAGTGCTGCCGGGGCTCCACTGGCGCTCTCCTCAGCCTGGACGCGGCAGGCCCCGATCCTTTGCCACCTTGCTGCCGCAGAACCGACACAACGAGCCTCGGCCTGGGTTTGGCCAGACTCGCCGCAAGCTTTCCTCCCACTGCAGAGGAAAACCTCTGGACTGAAGCAGCCTCACCCTGCCAGTCCTCAGACAGCGTTGATGCTGCACCGAGAACCCGTTTGGCAGTTTGGCAGCTGATGAGGCTGGACGAGGGCACCTGCAGAGGTCTGTCCTCGGGCAAACCACCCAGCTGATGATATCTGGACAGCTTCTGCAGCTGAAAAGAATGCAGGCCCCACTGTGCTTTTTGAGCTCTGCAGAAACCCTGGCAGCAAACAAGGATTGGGATTGGGGAGACAAGGCAGGCCGTGTGGTAAGGGACACCGGCACTTCGGGAGGACAAGCCACCGTGCGTTTACTGGTCTACTAATGGGTGCACTTTGGGTTGTTTTGCAAGCAGCCCGGGCTGCTGTGAGGGATCCATTTTGTGGGGAGGCCTATGGCGGGTTCCCTGTGGTTTGCTTCTTGAGTGCCGGCCAGCTTTGCTGGGCCCTGCGCCTGAGTTTCTGGGGAGCATGCCCAGCATCCCTGGGGCACTCACCAGGAAGTGAGCCCCATGCTCTCCCTCTCCCTGAGGCGGAAGAAGCTGGCTCGCCCCGGCCTCACCAGGAACAGTGCTGCTGCCCCAGGAGTGGAGGAGAGCTGCTGGCTGCGTGGCCTCCAGGCCGCAGATGCTTGCAGATCCCCTCTTTCTCTCGGCTCGCTTTCCGTGACTGGGCCGAGCCCAAAGGGGCATCCGTGGTGCTCGAGGGCGGATTCTGCTAGGTCTCACCCTGACCCTCGCTGCTAAGCTGTGCACCGCACCTCCTAAAGGGTCATAGATTTGCAGGCGCGTTTGAACTTTTCTGTCATTCTGTAGCAGCAGAGCTATCACAGACCTTGTTCCCTTTCTTCTCGCTAGGTGGGACTTTGGCGACGGACACCAGAGTGCCGCCCAGTTCAAGCCCCCTTACAATGACTCGTTCCCTCGGCCAGGCCCCAGTGTCCATCAGGTCGTGCTCGGACACAGCGTATCGCATCATTACCAAGGACCAGGTGAGAACCCTTCTGGCATTTGGGATCCCATGCAACAAATCGGGTAGCCATTCCTCTTCCACGGAACAGATGCTGTATGTGTGCGCAGGAACTTGTGTCGCTATCAGGCAGGCCGCGAACTCTGTTGCGCATGCGCTTTTCAACCAGGTTCCTTTTCGCCTCCCCTGAGCCAGTGCATCCTGCTTGACCACAAGCGAGCCCCAAAAGCGTGCCTGCTGGGGCTGCCTCTTCCTGGGTCCTCTTGTGCATAAGATGTGCCCTTGACTTCTGTTCTGTGATTGATGCAGCATACGTTGACCTCGCATCAAGTATGAACAACAGTGACCCACTGTTTACCATAAGCATGATCTGTATTTACCTATTTGGGAATCTTGTGTGCCGCCCCATTTGCATAAGCCTCGGGGTGGCTTCCAACAAATAAATAACAATACAAATATATAAAAACTGGAAACATCCAGGCAATAAGTTAAAACCAATAAATAAATTAACAAATTAATTAAAATAACGTTTAAATAAAAAGGTCTTGGCCTGGTGCCGAAAAACAAATAATGATAATGGGTTTGCACAACATTCCCATTGATGGACGATATTTGGGAGGTAGGTTCTCTTCGAGGATCATCCCCTGTAACCTCCCGGAATGCATGGGAATTTCAGGAAGATCATATGGCACCATTTTCAAAAGTTTGTGTCTTGGAAAATACAGCAGATAGAAGAATGAATCTGGTGTTAATCCCATCCCATAATCTGGTGTTATATACCATTAATTAATGGTGTTAATCCCATCTGGTTTTAAGGGTCAAGGAAAACAGTAGGCATGTTACTGCAGCCGCCAAACCAATTGCAATTAGTCAGTGGATGTAGGATATGAGTTTCTCCAGAGAAAACCGTATTCTGCCTGTTCCACTCTGTCATTCAGCATTCCAGCACTGTTCAGCCTTCCTCTGCTTGTATTCCAGGTGGAATTCTGGAGCTGGGCTCTCACAATAATAAGTAAAAGTCAAAATCCTTTGCCATTTATGCTCTGGTGGAAAATCTGGGGAAAAATGGGGGAAAAAATCTAAATGCACTGTAAAAGTTTGTTTTCAAAGTATAAAAAACATTTTTAATTGTGCAGTTTTGCAAATAAAAATATTTGGAAGATGATTTGGGTAGGGAGCATTTTGCATTTATTTGGGTGAGGCTTTTTTACTTGAAAAACACAGAAGATTGGTTCAGATATTGGAACATTCCTTTAATTGTTTTTATTATGTACTTTTTTCTTGTAACTGTGATTGTCTACTGAGCATTTTAAAAGTGATCATAATACTTTAGTAAGTGAACCTTTTAGAGATTTTACTATATCATGCAGCACATCTGTATTACGCGTCAATGTAGTACACGTACTATAAATCAGCCGTTTAATCTCTGGATCAGCCAAGCTACAGAAACACAGAAACAGAGCGAGTCAGAAGGGACCTCCCGGGCCATCTGGCCTGACCTGGAGAATATTAAACTAGGCATTCAGTTGCAGATTCCTGCACAGGAGAAGAACAATGTTATCCCACCTGCCTCTGGGACTGTAATCCCTTGCAGGTGCATCCCCTCCAAGTGGCTCCTCTTGGGTTTTTTAACCTGGTTCCCTACCTAAAGTTATTGCCAGCTTAGAGGGAGTCCCATGGATTGCAACCTGAATGCACCTGGGCCCCGAAACGTGACGGTTTGTGAGCCTCCTGCACAGGACAGGAGGAGCAGCAGAGACGAGCCTCCCACACAGGCGTACAGCTGTGCACCATCCTCCCCTGCATTCTTCCTGGACAGGTTGTTTTACCACACAGAGGGTGCGACCTCAAAAGGACTCGTATTTTGGCTTCTGCATTCTGCTCCACCTGCCGAAACACCCTGCTTCCTAAGGGCAGCTGGCACGGTTCTTTCCATGTTGGTTGCAAGGGGCCAGAACGCCAATTCTCCTCTCCATCTTCAGAGCACTCCAGCATCGTACTGGGGAACGCAAAATATCCAGTGGCCCCACAGGCATGGCCCGGGAGCCACTGCATCGCTTTCTCCCTTAAGAATAGAACTTGCTATTGCATTGTTCTTATTCCTGCCGTTCCCTGTTTTCTGTCTGGAAATCTGGAGCTGTTTGGAGACAATCCATTGTTTGTGTGTTTCCTCATCTCAGCTTTCCTCAGTGCTGCCTGCAACTCTCGCAGCCTAATGGGAATATCTGCAGCTTCCTCTCACATTTGATCTTAGAACTCTGATCCTGCAAACTTTGCAACTTCATTACTAAGCCCGTCTTCCCCCAAGTTCTGCTCTGGGGCTGAAAGACCAAGGGAAGGGTTTGTGTATGAAGGTGGCCGTTTCCACTCTTGGGAGTGCCACATTTCCCGAGGAACAGAGTCTCAAAACGGTTTATGATCTGCAGTAATTGCTCTGCGGCTGTTTGTGGAGGGCCCCTCAGCACAGGCAGCACTGCAGCCACAGGCCACCCATCCCCTGGAATGTGCAGACATGCAGCGGTCAGCCTCCTGCACGCCGTCCTGTCCCTCCATGGTGCAAGGAGCTGCTGCCAGTTGATGAGTGGTCTTTGGTGCGGTGACTGAGGATGAGGCAGATTATGCTTCATCCCGCACTCACCCTTCTCAGGAAAGGGAGCTTTGTGCCCTCCTTCTGTCCCAGGGAGAAGGGAGAGCCTCTTGGGAGAGACTGTCCACCCTGCAAGGAGCAGACAGTCGATTCACTGGGAAATGCCAGAGTGGTTGCTAAGGACCAAGCTAGATTTTATACTGTGCTCAGGTGTGCTGAAAGCGCATGTGAGTCCTGTCAGACTGGGCATGGGTTTTGCAGCAGAGGAATGAAAGGGTGCTTTAAGTCTCCCCACCAGCCCTTCTTCCTGCCCTGCCTGCCTTGCTGCAAAGTGCCCCCTCCCGAAACTGCAGGGTGCCACTGTAGTTGGCGGCCATTTTCTCAGAGCACCTGCCGTGGTGGCAAATGAGAAGGAAGGGGAATGCGTGTGGGGCATGGCTGAAGATTTCTGCTTTCCCCCCCACCCCTCTGCAGGTGAATATCCCCTGACGGTTTCAGTCTCCAGTGACTCTGAGAACCTGACCTACTCGATTCCCGTTGAAATCTACACGTACCTGATGGATGTGGCCATGGACGTGGACACCGGCATTTTGGCGGTGGGCTACCCAGTCACGTTTGAAGCTCACCCTCTGCCGTCCAGCTACGGGGTCTCTTACACCTGGGACTTCGGGGACGGCACGCTGGCTTTCGCGGAAAGGCGGGCAACCATCGTCCACAGCTACAGCACCAGGGGGGTGTTCAATGTCAGTCTGACAGCCAACAACACCATTAGTACCCTGCAGATAGTCCAGTGCTATCGTGTCTTTGAAGAGGTGACTGGGCTGCAGGTGAGGGTGGATGAAGCAATAGAGCTGCGCACACCGGTTGAGATCAGTGCTTCCGTGGAAACGGGGGATGACATCGTTTGGATTTTTGATATGGGCGATGGGACCATTGTGGAGAGTTCCAGGCCTTCTGTGCAGCACATTTATTTAAAAGAGATGAACTGCACCCTAAATGTGACCGCAGTGAACCCAGTGAACTCTGTCTCTCAGACTCTGCCTGTCCAGATATTTGTGCTGATGGTTCTCAAGATTGAGCCTTCTTCTTGCATCCTTGAGCAGCCAGAGGTGCAACTCACAGCCTTTGTCTCCGGCAACCCTGAGGACTATGTTTTCGACTGGACGTTTGGGGATGGCTCATCCAATGTCACCGTGTACGGAGATCCAGTGGTGGTACATAATTTCACCCGCAGTGGCATCTTCTCACTGTCTTTGGTTCTCTCCAGCAAGGTCAACAAAGCCCAGTATTACACGGTGGTCTGTGTGGAGCCAGAAATCACCAATGTCACCCTGTTCATCAGGCCACAGTCTGTGAGGCTTGGCAATGAGAGCAAGTTCCAGGTCTCTGCCTTGCCGCCTTACCACTACCGTTACTACTGGGACTTTGGGACTAACGACTCAGCCAGGTTCGGTGGGACAGAGGTCAGCTATACCTACAAAGCGCCAGGCGTCTACTTAGTCATGGTGACTGTCTGCAACAACGTGTCCTTCAACAACGACTCTGCTTTGGTAGAAGTCCTCGAGCCGGTCGGGCTGGCCAAGATTGAGTCTAATGGCTCAAAGGTTTTGGAGCTGAACCAAGTCTACATGTTCTCTGCCAATATTAGTGGGACCAAGGTGAACTACATGTGGGACTTTGGGGATGGCACGAGCCAGCTGGGCAGGTTCATCACCCACTCCTACAACAAGAGTGGCACCTACAGCATCAGCCTGACAGGGTGGAATGAGGTGAGCTTCAGCGAGGCGAGGCTGAACGTCACCGTGAAGAGGCGGCTCCAGGGCTTGTCGATCAACGCCAGCAGGACTGTGGTGCCTCTGAATGGTTCTGTGAGCTTCACGGCCACGCTCCTCACCGGCACTGCCCTCCGCTACTCTTGGATCCTGTGCGACAGGTGCACCCCCATCCCGGGCTTCTCCACCATCTCCTACACGTTCCGCTCCATCGGGACCTTCAACGTGATCGTGACGGCAGAGAACGAAATTGGGTGTCTGCAGGACAGCATCTTCGTCCACGTCCTGCAGCAGATCGAAGGGCTGCAGATCACGGACGGTGACCTCCTGGACGACATGTACTTCCCCACCAACAAGACACTCCAGCTGCAAGCGGCGGTGAGAGATGGGACGAACATCTCCTACAGCTGGGCCGCCATGAAGGAAAGCCAGCCGGTGCAGGTGTCTGCTGGGAAGGTCCTCTCCCTGGTTGTTCTGGAAGCAGGGGCCTACACTATACATCTGAAAGCCACGAACATGCTGGGAAGCCTGGTGGTTAACAAGACAGTGGAGTTCATTCAGCAGGTCGGGGTCTTAAAGCTCACGGCTTCTCCCAACCCAGCTGCAGTCAATGCTTCTGTTAACATGAGCAGCAGCCTCACCGCCGGGACTGGCCTGGCCTACACGTGGCACATGGAAGACGGTGTCCCGGTTGCCACTACGTCCTCGGCCATCACACACTGCTTTCGGAGTCCTGGTGCCAAAGCAGTCACTCTTCTGGCGGAAAACAAATTTGGTTCTGCTCACGCCACACTCCTGGTATACATCCAGGAGCCAGTGGTGGGCCTGAGGATCAGGACCATAAGGCCAAACTCCAGTTATGTTGAGTCAGGCACTGTAGTGAACTTCTCTGGGGAGGTTGAGAGGGGGTCCAATGTCTCCTGGACATGGAAGATGCTGAATGGGTCCATCTCGGGGCAAAGAGTGGCGCTGGCCTTTCCCAAAGCGGGGTGCTTCTTGGTGTGCCTGAACGCCTCCAACGATGTCAGCTGGCAAGCAGCTTGCCACAGCATGACCGTGCAAGACGCGATCCAGGGCTTGAGGCTCAGTGCAAGCAAAGAGGTGGTGGAGCCTGGGAAGGAGGTCTCCTTTCTCATTGGGATATATTCTGGTTCCTCGGTGAGCTTCCAGGTGAGCGTTGGTGAGGACCGCTCCGTGGCGATCAACGGTTCCGGCTTCACGTACGTGTTTGCCCAGGTCGGAGACTACTTGGTCCGGGTGACTGCGGAGAACCACGTCAGCGTGGCTTGCACAGAGGTCCTGGTGGCGGTGGAGGAGGCCATCTGTGGCTTGCAGGTGCTGGGCTGCTGCGAGCAAGGCATGCCCACAGGAGTGGAGGGGCACTTCGCCGCGGAAATTGCACGTGGCTCCCGAGTGACTTACTTGTGGCAGCTCACCTTGAAGGTTGATCAGGGGCGCTCCCAGGTGACCCTCTTGGAAGGCAAGAACATCTCCTACACCCCAGTGGCAGCGGGGCAGCTGGACGTCCACCTCTGTGCTTTCAATCGTCTGGGCAGCCTGAACAGAACCACAGTGGTGCAAGTCCAAGACCTCATCATGCAGCTTTCCCTCATGCCTGTCGACCCCTTTGCCGGCCGGACAACTGCATTCCAGGTGTCCGTGCTGCCCAGTGCCAGGCATGTCGTGTTCTGGTGGAACTTTGGGGACGGTTCCCCAGCGCAAAGGACAGCTGTGGCATCCGCCAGCCACACCTATCTGAGGCCCGGGGATTACCTGGTGGAGGTGAATGCTACCAACCTCATCAGCTTCTCCGTTGTCCAGCGGGCCGTCACCGTCCGAGTGCTGGAGTGCGAGGAGCCGGAGGCAGAGCTTGCCTTGCCTGCTCAGGTGGTCATGAAACGGTCCCAGAAGAACTACTTGGAGGCACAAATCGACTTGCGGGGCTGCACAAGGTACCAGACGGAGTACCTGTGGGAGATCTACCGAGCCCCAAGCTGCCGACAGCTGGGTGCCTCTGGCAGAGTGCGCCTGCTCAATGTGGACATGAGCCGGCCGCAGCTCGTCATCCCCCGGCTGGCTTTGGAGCTCGGCAGCCACTGCTTCAAGTTCCTGGTCTCCTTTGGAGACACACCGCTATCCAAGAGCATTTTTGCGAACGTGACCGTCTTGCCCAGCAAACTGGTGCCCATCATAGACGGAGGATCGTACCGTGTGTGGTCCAGCACCCGTGACCTGCTCTTGGATGGCGAGAAATCCTATGACCCTAACCTGGAAGTTGCGGACCAGACGCCTCTGCACTGCCAGTGGTCTTGCGTGTCTTCCTCCAAGGTAAGCCAGGCTTCAGGAGGGCGTGCGGGTGGAGCTTTGGGACCTGATTTGGCTCTTGAGCCTAGAGGCAGGACACCCTGTCCCGGGGGCAGCTAGACGCCCGGTCAGGAGTCCCTTCTGTGGGTGGGCCACTTGGAGGCAGGCGTGGATGACCGTCAATCCCCTGCCCACCCACTGCCCTCCTCCAGCTGCAGCGTGTGGCCCTGATCCTGTGCAGCCCACGCCCGCTTCGGCCTGTGGGGTGGATCTGGCTCGTGGATTGCAGTTGCTGACTGGAAAATTTTGCAGGGCCTCAGAACTGAAGGGCACCTTGCAGGCCATCTGCGGGAGTGCCCATGCCCGCGGCAGGGCACCCTAGAGCTAGGACATCTGCTGGGGTGGCTACCTGGCCCGGCTCCGGGGCTGCTAGCCAGGGAGAGCTCGCCCACCCACTCCGTGGCAGGGCGACTGCTCCTGTCGACAGCCCAGTGGCTGCCAGGGAGCGGCTCGCGCCAGTCTAAGTGGGCTGGCGGGAACCCGATCCTGCTTTGGAATGGGCCAGGGGAGCGGAGTCCTCCTCGCATGCCGTTTTCCCGACAGATTGGGCTCTGCCATCCCACCGAGCAGATGGCCGGGGAGGACTCTTCCGGGGTGGCGGTGGAACTGGGTAGGGCAGGTGGCGCTGGGCTGCAGGCCTTCCACCCTGCTCTGTAGGAATACGTCTGCATGGTCTCCCTGTAAGAAGGACAGAAAGGAAAGCATGCCAGATGGTTACATGGGAGTAAAAAAAGGTGGCTTGGTTGTAAATGCAAAGGGGTGTAAAAATACTCCAGTTAGGAGTAAATAAAGCTGGGTAATTGGTCTATTTTGAAGCTGTTTTGCATCTGTCATTAAATTTGCCCTTTTTCTTGATGATTTAAATGACTGATTTAAATTGTTGCATTTACATGAATCCAACCTGCTCTGAGACAAAAAAGCACAGCATTTTGCCCTCTTTTGTGGCACAGCCTTCATGTGGCTGACGAGGGCTTCGCAGCCCACTCCCCCCGCCTCCACCTTGCCTTTTCCTGCCGGAACATGCCTGGTCCCGTCAACCATTCCTTGTTTCTCCAGGCTTGCTTTTTACATGGCCGAGCATATTTTTGCCTGCCCCAAACCCACTCCAGCTTGCCTCGGTCTCTGTAAAAGTGTAGCCCCAAGCCCCGATCTGGCCTGACACCACAAAAGCAAGTGGGGCCCTCACTGGCCCCGAGCTCTGTTGGTGCAGACCCACGGGTTCGTCGGCCTCCGTTTGCAGCCATGTCACGTGGCTGCTTGTCGCAGGCCGCAGCCCCCGGGCTGTTCCGGGGCTGTTCCTGTGCTTTTGCTTGCAAGCATGCAGGACTTTGCCTGGGACTGGGGTGCTGGGGTGCTCTTGTCCTTGGCAGGTGCACCCGGTCCTTGACTGGGGGTGGCCTGGCTTGACTTTCAGCCGGGTTGACACCTCTCAGCACTGCGCCTCTGCAGGTGGGGCAATGCAGAGCAACTCGTTTTCCCTGGAGTGCAATGGGATTGCTTGCCGTGTTTACTTGCTACCCTTCATGGCTGTTCTAAAATTGCCCATCAAAGGTCATGTTTTTGTATGAGAGGTTCTTGTTGCTCAGCTTCCATACAAGCAACCCAAATGTTTGTTGCTGGAAATAGTTTTTTGGTTAATTTTTACTCTCATGCTTTCTCTCTTTGTCCTGGCATGGGAGAACCTTCTCATCCCCAGGATGAAAAATGCTCTGGGGCTGATCCTGCCAGTCCCTGAGCACCTGCACCCAACCCTGTTCTATCTTATGCACCACAGAGCTCATCTTCGGGGTGCGCTCTGAACTTCAGTGCCACAGGGGGTGTCGTCACTGTCTCTCGAGCCATCCTAGAGGCAGATGTGGAGTACACGTTCGAGCTCAAAGTCCAGAAGGCTGGGATGTGTCCGGAATCTACCCACCAAACGGTTCGTGCCGTGGGGCCTCCCCTTTCCCGTTGCCTCTCTCGCGCTGCCATGGCCGCTGCTCCAGCAGGGAGTGGGTTAAGGCTGCTCTTGGCCACCCTGCCCCAGTCCAGGACTCGCTGTACCAGCGGCCACCCAGGCCCGCAGTTGTGGTTGTCACTGCTTGTGGTGCACGCGCTGTGCCCGCTGCTCGGAGTGAGCACCGAGGCAGAGTGAGTCTGGAGGGGCCTCCCAGGCCAGCCCGCTCTGCTCATAAATTTATTTATTTATTTATTTATGCATGCGACATGTGGATGCCCAGCCTTTCCTTGAATGCCCCCATGGATGGGGCCCCCGCCCCTGCGTGCGTGGGCGCGTGGTTCCCTCCCTCGCTCTCCAGAAGTTTGCGCATTGCACACTGACAAGTCTCGGAGCGTTTTCATTTCAGAAATTTAGTGTTGTTTTGGTTGTATTTTAGATAGAAAATTAATTTTTAAAAAATGGAGGAAGCCATCTTAAGTCTGCTGCCCAAGGTGTGTTGGGCTACAACTCCCATCACCCTATGGCTGGGGATAATGGGAATGGTGATCCAACACATTGGAGGGGCAGGCTGTGTTAAGCTAAAGAGAGCACTGCCGTGCCCGTGGCGTTTTCCCTCTGCCCCGATTTGTAGTCCCCGAGGGCGCAGGTGGGAGATTCAGGTGTGGAGAATGATGGTGTGGGATGGCCGAGACCCCCCCCCCCCCGATCTGACTCAGGGCCTTGGACTGGCCCAGGCTTCTTTCTTGAAGGTAAAAAAGAAAGGGTCAGCGGTAGGCCCCACATTCATTGCCTAAATACCTTCTGTTTGCCTTTTGAGTCTCCAAGGGGTGGGCCCGGGTGGGAGGTGTGTGGGGGATGGGCCCCACATCCTGCATGGATAGAGGGTTTCCTCAAACACAGGAGAAGATGCGCCTCTCAAGAGTCTTCCTCTAAAAAGAAAAGTGCATTCTTCCTCCTTGTGGCAGTGAGGATTTATTTATTTTAAATATTTTGAAAGTCACCTTCAGGTGCCTTGAGGGGGTCTGTTGGAAGCTCAGGAGCTGCAGGACCGGCCAGGCGGGCGCTTTGGGGCCGGCATCTCCTTTGCCTCTTCCTTCTGCCCACTCCTTTCCTCCCTCAGGTGCTAGTGAAGAAGGGGACGGTGCCCATCGTCTCCCTGGAGTGCGTGTCCTGCAAGGCCCAGTCTGTCTACGAGGTCAGCCGGAGCAGCTATGTCTACCTGGAAGGAACTTGTGCAAACTGCCAAAACAACTCCAAACTGGGGGTAAGCTGCTGTCAGTTCTGTCGTCACATGTCAGGGACAGACCGGTGGTAGGGCGGGACCCACCAGGAACATCTTCTGGCCGATTCTCAGCAGATCAGCACGTGTTCTAGGCTCCTAGTTGCCCAAGCTAAAAAAAATTTCCTGATAGAAATTTGGTTGCTTGAAAATGAATGCTGGGATGGGAAACCAGGAAAGGAAAAGACTTACGGGTCAGGTTTTGGTATGGCACAAAAATTCCTGGGCTGCAGGTGTGCCCCAAGACACACTTTGATTCTTAGCAGCATCTGCCCATGTGAGCCACGGCCCTGTCAGTGGGACAGAGGATTCCGGTAAAAGCAAAGCATACTTCCTAGCCTCAAGTCTGCCCAGCGCTATTTGATGCAACCTTTTCCCTGGGCTTGGTTTTCTTTATCTTTTGTCAAAAGAAGCAAAAGTTGAGCTGTAGCAAGAATTCACAGCAGGGTGTTTCACTGCCCCCTTTTTGCTTGCCCATCCTCCAAGAAGACCCTCTTAACTTACCTGGGCATGCTAATGAGCATCCTTGCCTCTTCCTCCTGGTCTCGGTCTAAATCCAGAACCCTTTTCAGTACAGTAAGATGAGCTCAAGCCCCGCCATCCTCTCAGAGAAAGGTCGAGTCCCCGGGGGGCGAAGGCAGGCTCCTCCTCTCTGGGGCAGCCCGCCCCGGCTCAGGGTTTGACAGGGCTTGCCTTCTGCTGCTGCTGGGAGAGCTGACCTTGGTGAAGGCCCTGCTTCTCCACCAGAGCGCCTTCCTTGGGAACAGGGCAACCGGGGAGGGGGCTCTGGAAGCGCAGGACACACTGCGGAGCAAGGCTTCCCCACCAGGACCAAGCAGCTGCGTGATGGGGAGGGGCCCCTCCACGGAGCATGCCTTGCCGTGGCCGTGGGGCTTGCGCAGCGCAGTGGAGCGATGGGCTCTGCCGTGCGGGGGCACCCAAGACGGACAGGCCATAGCAGAGAGCGCTGACGAAAGCCGATCCCCTGGAGAAGGCAACGGCAACCCGCTCCGGTGTCCTTGCCATGAAAGCCCCACGGACAGCATCGGAAGGCAGAAAGATACGACACCGGAGTAATCAGCCACCATTCGTGAGGGGAGGGTGTCTTCTTGGCTTCCCTGATGAGATTTGCTCTAAGTCTGGGCAAGATGCCCTGGCATCAGTTTAAAGTTCAACAGAAACAACAGTCCGCAGGACATGTAAAAGCGCATCCTCGGCGAGAGCAGGACAAGGCCGCTCTGTTGCCGCCGAGTGACGCGTGCCCATGGCCACGGGGGGTTGCCGCACCGGGGTGGGGGGTGAGGGCCGAATTCGAGCTGGGGCTGCTGCGCCACCAGAGCTCCACCCTGCGCTGATGAAGACCAGCTCCAGGCCACAGGCCACTTTCTTCCTGCTGCAGATCCGAATGGGAGGCTCGTGCCTGCGATCTAAGCATGCAGAGCGCTGGGCTGCATCTTGCCTCGGAAAGAACTTGGACTTGGCTCAGCTCTGCGACCCAGGAATGCTCTGCCAAGCCCTTCCCAGAGGATTGTCCCAGGCCTGCTTCCCTTGCTCCTTTGGGGCCTGAAGCTTTGCCGGGCTCCCAGGAACCCTCACCTGCCCTCGTGCTTTTCTGTTCCCTCTTTGGCAGCGCGGGAGGTTTAAATGGGGGCTTTTGTCTGCTCCCATCGAACCAGACAGCCCAGAAACAGAACTGGTCTCTCAACAGGACGTGGAAGCTGTTCTTCCCTGTCTCCTCATCTGGAGACATCAGCGGGCACTTCCAAACGTTTGGACACAAACCTGCAACTTTCCTCCGCCTCTCCCCTCCCCCACCCCATTTTCTGTCCTGTGCAGAGATGGGCAGCACAGAGCTTCAAAAATAAAACCCTTGTCTTGAACAAGGCAACCACCTCCACGGGCGACACGGGCATGAACCTGGTCCTGAGGCCGTGGGCCCTGAAGGATGGCGAGGGCTACACCTTCACGCTGCACATCACTGACCAGGCCACCGGGGAGGAAGGCTACGCCTCCATCGACCTGTTTCCTAACCAGCCGCCTGCCGGGGGGTCTTGCCGCGTGACTCCGCTGGGCCCTGTCCAGGCCTTGACCACAAAGATCCATTTTGAGTGCACAGGTGAGGCATTTGGCCTCTGGGCCTGGGGGCAGAGGATGAGAAGAGGCAGAGCTGCGTTTCTGCTGGAGAGACCTGGGCGTGGCTGGCAGCGTGTGCCCGGGCAAAGGGGGGGTACAGACATCATAGATACTAGATAGATGGTGGGCAGGTCGTGCGCAGAGCCGGCTGGAGCCGGGGGTCGGACTAGATGCCCCCAAGGACCCCTTCTGACTCGCTCTGTTCCTATGATAAGCAATATTCTTGGCAAAGCGGTCAGTAGGCAGGCCTTTCCCAGCCTGGGGCCCGCCAGATGTGTCAGAGCATCCAAACCAGCGTGGGATGCTGGGGATTTCACGCCACATCTGGAGGGCAGCAGGATGGGAAGCCCAGGAATCCCACTATGCGCTTGAAGCAGAATGTTCAGCCCAGAGTACCGACTCGGCGTCCGGGGGCTCCGGTCCCTTCTGGCCCTTCCTGGCAGGTCCCCAGAACCAGCGTGAAGCTGAGCCCAGACGCTTGCGTGGAGTTCCCGAGGCACTCGCTGTGCAAGGGCGCAGGTGCAAGGAGGTTGCAGCGCTCCCCCCATAATCACCACCACGCACTTGTATAGGTGGGCCTGCGGAGAGCGCACACTCATCCCGTTGCTCACTGCATCCCTCTCGTCCATCCGGACAGCGGCTCCTCTGCGAGGCTCTTGCTCGCCTCCCCAGGCTGGCGGGGTTGGCTGGTTTGCAGCGGCCAGCAAAGGCCTGCAAGTGGAAGTGCCCCTAGCAAGACTGCCCGCCCCTTGGCAGAGGGCTGGGCAAGGAGTCAGAGGGGTGGGAGAGGGGAGGAGTGGGGAGTTGACCCTCAGGCAAATGTGGCCCTCAGGCAGTCAAAAATGCTTCTCCTGCCCTGGCCTGCAGCTTCACTGCCATGAGTATGTCAGAAGTCACTGCTACTTAAGAAACGTAGAAACAGCGCGAGTCCGAAGGGGTCTCCTGGGCCATCTAGTCTGACCTCCGGCACCAGCCGGCTCCTCTCACAACATGCCCACCGTGTGCACGTCCAGCCTGTCCTTGAACACCCGCACCGATGGGGCCTCAACGACCTCTCGTGGAAGCCCATTCCACACCCTCGGGGTCCTGACTGTCAGGAAGTGCTTCCCGGCATCCAAAGGGAACCTGGGCTCCCTGAGCTTTGCTCCGTTGGAGCGTGTCCTGCCCTCCTCTGCAGGAGAGAACAGGTCTCTACCCACCTCCGTGTGACACCCCCTCACGTACCTGCATGTCGCCAACAGACATAGGTACTTGAGGGGGCTACTTGAAAGAAGGGAATTTTCAAAGCTTGGAAGAATAAGCATAATAAGAATGAGGCTCCAGCAGCAGGAGTCACTGGAACTGCAGGTGCGCATGATCACATGCAGACACAAGAGGAGAGATCGGCCCCTGCTTGTCTTGCTGGAAATACGCTCAGGCGAAACCGGTCACTCGCCATCACAGTCACATTGCTCTGCAGACTCCAGTGCGCAGCAAGCCGTTTGTCCCAGCTGTGCAGCTTGTTCCAGCTCGGAGCCTTTCTCCTTAACCCACAGCCAGGTCCCTTTGTCCTTGTTCTTGGGATTAGCCAGGCCATTTCTGCTGTTCCTCCAGTCGTGGGCAAGCAGCCCTTTTCCTGGGCATGCGATGTCTCGCACACATAGCTGTATTCTTGGAGGTGCCCTTTTGAGCAGCAGGTTTCCAGGTGCGACAAGGAGGAGCGGGCACTGGGAAGAGCATCAGCCCCATAGCTGCAGACTGCCCCCCAAGGGGGCAGGCCAGATGCTGCCCCAGTCCTGCCGGGGGCCGCCGGCGTTCTAGCTGCGCGTTTGGTTGGCAGGCTGGAGCGATGCGGAGGCCGCGAACACCCCGCTGGTGTATGTCCTCCTGCTGAGTCGCTGCCGCGCTGGCCACTACGAAGAATTCTGGGTGTACAAAGGAGGCCACTCCGAACATGCGGCCTTCCTGCCTCCCGGCTTCCAGGAGAGCAGCTTCCGGGTGTCCGTCTCGGTGCTCGTGCAGGACCACCTGGGAGCAACAGTTGTGGCCGTCAACAGGTAAGGGTCTTCCACTGCCCTCTTCTCGCACTCGCTTCCTTTGACTACCCAGCAGAGTCCTGCCGGCGCGGTTCAGTGGCTTAGAGTCCGGGGCTGGGGCTGAGGCTGCCTGGGTGCTAGTCCCCACTTGACCATGGGCCACCTGGGTGACGTTGCTCCAGTCATGGACTCTCAGCCCAGCCCACCTCACAGGGTTGTTGTTGTGGGGATAAGATGGAGAAGAGGAGGAGACAAATCATATCAGCCGCTCTGAGTTCATAAGGAAAACGTGGGATACAAATATAATGAACGCTTGAATAACCTCAAACTACTGTTCTCTCAATCTTATCCTGGTAAGGGTTAGGGACTAGCCCTGTCTGTCTTCGTCCCCCTGAGCATTTGCAGGCTTCCTCTTGTGCTTGACCTGGTCTTTCCAAGAGCCTTCTGTGGCGGGGGAGTGTCCAGCTGTCACTGCCTTCTCTGTGTAAACTTCTTGTGTTTCCCCACTGTTTCTGCTGCCTTCCCCCCGCTATGTATTCCCCCTGCATCTATGGAATGCGCTCCCCAGAGAGGCCCGCCTGGTGCCGTCGTTGTTTGTTTTTTGGAGCCAGGCTAAGACCTTTATATTTAAAACTTATTTTAATTGTTAATGTATTGGTATTTATAGGATTTTAAATCTTTTAAGCTGAGATGCACCGGGTTTTAATATTTTTGTTGTATAATTGTTATATTTGTAGATTTTGTTTTTGTTGTGAGCTGCCCCGAGGCTTTGTTGCGATGGGGGCGGCATAAAAATGTTTTAAATAAATAAATAAGAATGGAATAGCTGCACAAGACCCTTGGACTTGTAAGGACAGAGATTCCTACTTGCAAATGGGATGGTCCGGAGGAACGGGAAGTTTGAACTCCCACCCCATATTTTAAAAAATGCAGGACTAAACTTCCATGTGGAATGGGAGCGCGTCCCCGGCCAAGGACTGGGCGCAGCTCCTTCCTGTATGCAAGGGAGGGGGGTGTGGTGCCCACCGCTGTGTCCCTTCCCAGGTCCATGGTGATCACGCTGCCCAGCGCCCCGGGGGGCTTCCGCAGCCTCCCGCAGTGGCTCTATGGCCAGACAGAGGTGGTGCTCCAGGGCCTGGTGAAGCAGGGAGACCCGCAGCAGGTCACCGAGTACTCGCTGGCTCTCATCACCATCCTGAACGAGGTATGGCCGCAGCGCAGCTCCCTCGGGGGCGGGGGGGGCCGCGGCCGGTCTTTCTCCCCCTGCTTGTTGCCGCCACCTCGCCCGATTCCTTCTTCGCTCCGTGGCAGAGAGTTCTGCTGCCTGAAAGGGCACCTAAGACAAGACGGGGAGGAAAGAGGATCGGGGTCCTCCGTCTCTGAGAGCAAGTGCAGGAGCAGCCATGCGTGTTGCCAGCACTGGGGGGCAGCTGCTGAGGGGCCGCCCCACGGTCCGGCTTCGCCGCTTCCCCACTGCGGCTCGCTTGGTCACCTGCCGTCTGCGCTGCCCTGACAACGCAGCAGGCGGGAAGGAGTGGGGTGTGCCCCTTCGGCTGGCTCTCCCTGGCGAGCGGGCCCGTGGCCGCGAGAAGGAGGGCTCCCTGAGGGAGGGGCCCCAGGAGGGGGTCCAGCCAGGGCCCCTCAGAGCTAGAGCGGGGCCCGGGGGGCCTTTGCACCTGCCCCGCTCCTCTCAGTACAAATCGCTGCCTGCCACCCGCCCCACGGCGGGGGCGGCCTTGGGCTGGGCTGGCTCTTCACGCACCGGGGCCCCCGAGGGCCTGCGCGTCCCAGTCACCCGGCGGCCCTGCTCTCCCCCCGCCCAGTACGAGTGTTCCGCGCGCGCGAGCCAGCGGGTGGACCACGAGGACCGGCTGCGGGCCTGGACACGCAGGAATATCACCGAGACGCTGATCGCCCTCAACGTGAACACGGTGGATGACATCCAGCAGATCACGGCTGCCCTGGCGCAGTGCACGGTAGGCGGGTGCCGCGGGGGGGGGGGCCACGGCAAGGGCCTGCCTGCAGCCCCTCGCCTGGCGCCTTGGCACAGGGCGCACCCCGCGTGCTGCAGGCTGTGGGGAGGGCTGCCAGCACGAGCCTTGGAACGAGGGGGCGGCACTGCGGAAGCCTGGCCCGGCCCACCGCCATGCCCCAGACCTCGCAGTGGAAGTGTCGCTTCCAGAGCATGTGAAGTGCTTGTTCCCCGCTACTCGGCACTGGCCAGAACTCAGCTGGTGTGCTTTGTCCAGTTCTGGGGACGCAATTTAAGGAAGATGCAGGCAACCTGGGAAAGGTTCAGAGAAGGGCAAGAAGGATGACCCGGGACGGGAAGCAAAGCCCTGGGTGGGGAGATGGAAAGAAGTGGGCCTGTTTAGCCTCAAGAAGAGAAGGCCGAGGGGAGGTCGGCGGGCACTCTGCGACGCTGTCCCGAAGATGAAGGACACGTCTCTTCTCGGTCATCCCAGAGTGAGCTGGAGGAAGCCAGATTCTGGCTAGAGACCAGGAGGACTGCCTGTCTGTCAGAGCAGAGCGACAACAGGCCCAATCACCCTGGAGGCCTTTGGGGTGCGGCTGGACAGCCCCCTGAGAAGGATGACTCTGGTCCCTTCCCTCCCTCCCATTCTATGATCGTATGATCCAGATGCAATTGGGGTGGATGTCCCAACAGCCCTCGCCATTGATTCAGCTAAGGTTGATGGGACTTGGACTCCCGACACAGAGGGAGGGCCACACCTCTCCCATCTCCGTTATAAAGTCCCCTGGAATGATAGACACGGCACTGGCCCCCGGAAACAGGGTGCCGTCCTCTTCGATCCGCCTGGCCTGCGTGCCTGCGGGAACCGTTGCCCGGCAGCAAAGGAGCCGAAGGGCGGCGCTTCCCTTCCGTTGCTGGAGGAGGAGGGCAGGGAAGGGCTTGGGAACGGGGACCAGTGTGGAGTGCGCTCTGCTCCCACGAAGGCAGGCACTCCCTCCACGAGCGCGTTCTCTCGGGGGCCGGATAGCGGGCGGGGGGCATGGCTGTCCCCTCCCCGCGTGAGGCCTCTTCGCCTCATGAAAATCAAAGTGCTCCCCCAGCCCCAGCCATGCTTGCCGAGCTCACACAGCTTTTCGGGGAAACAAACTCAAAAATCCATACCAGAGTATGAAAAGAGAGGAAGGGATATAGACTGGCCTTGTTGATGCTGTATTTATTTTGCCGGGAGGCGCTGCTCGCTGCGCTGCTTCTCGCCCTTGTCGAGCCGTTGTTTTCTTTGGCTCATTTAGGCAAGAATGGAGACCAAAATTACTGCCGTTCCCCACCTGGCTCCCCCGCACCCCCCCTTCAAGGGAAGCTTGCAGGGGAATTTCGGGCGGCCTTGTGTTGAGGTGACTCGCAGTCACCCCTTCACCCTTTTCCCTTCCTCGAGTCCTTCTGCAGCTTTGGACAGCGGCTGGCTATGGTCATCCTGGCACTGGTACATGGTGCAAATGCAGGGGGCTTGGGCCCGAAGGCCCTTTCCGCCAAACGCAAAGCCATGAGGACTCTGCAGGGGGCTGCGTGTTGCGCAGTTCCCGGTCCGGCAGGCCTGACAGAAGTACCGTTGGCCGTGGCAGAGCCCCGAATTGGCACCCTTAACCACCTTGAGCGCCAGAACGTGATTGCTGTTCCCAAGCCAAATAACTTGCCGTTTTGGCTCACAGGTAGCCAGCAAGGAGCTGGTGTGCCGAGACTGCCTGACGAACACGTTGAAGAAGCTGGAAAGTATGATGGACATTCTTCAGGGAGAGACCATGCAGGGGACCATGACGCCGACCGCCATCGCAGACAACATCCTCAACATCATGGGTGTGCCCGCTGGCTCAAAGGAGACTCTGCGCTGGCCCCCGGCGGGTTGGGTGCCGGGGCACGCACTCTGGGGAGGCCGAGAGTCGCTGTCATGAAAGCCTCCGGCTGCCGCTGCCCTGCTGGGGCTAACGCCCCTCGTGGCCTGGGGCCAAAGCAGCTGTGGTGGTGCCTTTGTGCACAGTGCACCTCCCCTGCCCGGGGCCCCTGGGGATAATTTCCTGAAGGCTGCTCCTGCGAGGCTGATGCCTGCAACCCGGAGGACTTCCCCAGGGGCTGCCAGGAGAGGGTGTATCTGCTTTCAGTCCCCACCTTTAAGAGGGAGTTGAAGACGCCTCTTCTGACAGACCTTCCCAGATTAGTTTTTCTTATTCTGCTTGTTTTCAGTTGAAGTTTTAACTATCTATTCTCTTTCAAGCCAACCAGAGCCTATGGGAATGGGGTGGTATATAAACACCTAAATAAAATTAAAAAATAATTAGGACTACACATCCCAGCAGGAAAATTATGTCCTGCATGCAATTTCGGGTTTGGAACAGGCAGCAACTGTTGTGCGGTTTTCCTGCTGGCACGTGTCATTCCGGTCCGGGAGGAGCCCCGTAGCCAGGGGCCACGGGGCTCCAGCTCTGCCTTTCCCTGCTCCCAGCTCAGTTTCTGGGGAGCCTTTGGAAGGTGAGGGAGATGGTGGGGCAGCCTGCAGGACCAGCGCACGCATGCTTGCAGGGCGCCGCACCAGCGCGTGTGCCTGTGAGCCCGAGGCCGGGAGCGGCACCCGTAGGCGAGGCTCCTTGGGAGCTGAGTGGGGAGCTTGGGTGTCTGCCACTTATTTGGCCACAGCACAACCAGGGTGATCCTCGGCCAGCAGGGCAGATCGCAGCACTGGCTGTGCTAGCTGTGAGCGATGGGAGTTGCAGTCCAGCCCAAGGCTGACTGTGACTCTCCGGAGCCTAAGTGACCTTGCCACAAGCTTAGGACTCGCCAGCATTGCTGAAGAACGAGGCTTTAAAAGCTCTTCCAAAAAGCTGTTTTCAAGCGTGTATTTCATCCTTGCCTCTGGTTGTCTTTACTGGTAATTTGGGGCAGAGAAGAAGGACTGCCTCTGCCTGTTGTCAGCCCCACCATTAACCAGGGAGGGAGGGAACTTCGGTTGCCAGTGGGCACCTTGCGCCACCAGCCGATGCAGCTCTGGCCTCTGACCGCACCACTCTTTCCTGCTCGCTTCGCAGGGGATCTGATCCACCTTGTCAACACTGTTTCCCAGGAGTCCGAGTCGCAGAAGCCGCACGGTGGTCAGAACCACATCCAGGTGGCTTCCAAAGCTTACGCTCTGTCCACGAACCTCATGCGCATCCTCATGAAGTCTCGGGTCCTCAACGAAGAGCCCCTCGAGCTGGTGGGCAGCAACATCACGGCCACGGGCAAACGGGCCGGCCCACTGGGCCTCCTTTGCTACGAGGACAACCCGGACTGCCAGTTTTCCATGCCTCCCGCTTTCAACGCAACCTTTTCTGACCTGACGGATGTGGTCCAGGTCATGATCCGGGTGGACTACAACCCCTTCCCCTTTGGCTACATCGCAAACTACAGCGTTTCCTCTGAGGTGGCATCGATGGCGTTCCAGAACAGCAACGGAACGGAGATACCGGTGGGGAGCCTGGACTCGGAGAAGGCCATCACTGTGATGGTGCTGAACCCTGATCCAAAGGACGTCACTGTGGGAACCGCTGTGATTGAGGAGAGGGGTTCTGTGAATGTGGCAGTGACCGGCTTGAGCAGGGACGCGGAGGCAGGGCTGTTTTTCCAGGTCACCTTCCGTGTTGTCAACGGTAGGCGTGCGGCGGGGGCCCCTGGACTAACGGCTTCTTTGGGAGTGCTGTGTGATTAGATGGGCATTTGAAGATGCCCTGTCCTCCCAGAACCTCCAGGAATCAGCAAAGCAAGATAGCCTCTGTCCCTTCTGAAAAGACAGAATGCATGAGGGAAAGGGAAAGCAAACACAGGCCCCTGCAGCCATCCACCTCTTTTCTCCCTCTTGCAATGCATCCAGTCCTGTGAAAACAGAATTAAAGGGCCCACAACTCCCAGCAAGCCCAGCCAGTGTGATTGGCTTTCTCCTTTCTGAACCCCTAGGGATGGGGTGTTTGTTTGAAGCAGGGCTGGTGGGAAGGCCCCACTTCCCACCTCATTCCCCTCAGTGGCAACCGCTCAGCCCCATTTGGTCTTCACACACGCCCCCCCACGCCCCCGGAGCCCTGTCTCCAGGGAGCTGAGGCCCGTGCACTTTGTGAGTAGCCCTTTTTATCCCCACAAGAAGCTGGTCAAGCAGGTTAAACCAAGAGAAATTTCCCCGCCTGGCTGAGATTAAAGCACAGGCCTCCCACCGCTCTGCCCACTGCTGAGTGGAGTTGGCCCTGCTGTGCGAACTGCAGGGCAACCCAGGGCCTGTCATTGCTGGAGTATCAGAATAGTTGCACGAACGTCTTGTTGCGCCGCTCATGTTTCCGGGCAGCGGGGAAGCAATGCCCCCGTGTCATTGGAACGCCTTACCCTGTGCAGTGTTTACTCTGCACAGTATGGGAGCTATCTAGGTCCCGATTCCCACTCCAAAACAGATTTGCCACCACGGATGTCCCTTGTGAAGCTCAGAATAAAAGCTGCTGTAGCTAAAGTACAGCACCCTCCCCCGCCTCTCGGTCCTGTGCAGGAGCCCTTGTGCCCCACGGCGTGGCCTTCCGAGGGAGGATTCAGCTGGAGAGTGGCCACAGAGATGACGATGCCGGCAGGGCAGCCGTGCAGAATACAGTACCGCAGTGGCGCCCGGGCAACCAGAAACAAGCACTTCCAGAACTGGGCAGGCCAGCGGGTGACCCAGAAGGCCTCTCCTGAGCAGGTCCAGGGGAGCTTTTGGAAGCGCTTGAGCCTGCAAGTGCAAGGGAACCCACACAGGCGGGGAGGCCCCACAGGAACATGTGTAACGCTGGCAGTAAAACCCACTTCAGCCTTCGCAAAACCACGAGCGGCTGCACACACAGTCAGAAATGGCGAGCGCGGCGTGCTGGCCAGCTGGCGATGTGTGCAGGGCAACGTCAAGGGGCCTGGCGGGCTCTGGGGCTCGGGCTCGGGAGCCGCTGTGCTTCCGGCCGGTGCCAAGAGGGGCACAGCTGCCCAGGCCTCCAGGAGTGTGCCAGGCCCCAGCCCAGCTCCCTCCGTGTAGACTGTCGAAAGGGCTGCCCGCTGGAAGAGCAGGGCGCCTGGCGCGGGGCTGTGGAGATGGCTGCCGCCAAACGTGCCCACGCTGGGCGCCTGGAGGGCTTGCCTGCATCGAGCACAGCCGTCCTGGGCCGGTGCCCCCAGCTGGTCATTCGATTTCCGAAGGAAAATGTCGATGCTGTGGCTGGCTTGTGCGTGTGCCAAAGCGGCCCCTTTCCTCCTGCCTGGGGGAGAGGGCAGGATGCCTTTCCAGGAGTGTGCACAGCGTCTCTTGTTTTCATAGGGACTTTATTAGAAGGACTTTAATACAGTTGCATATAGGATATATAAGCCATTGTTGTTTATTAAGCACTATGGGGGCCTATTTCAGTGGATCAAGAGAGGTCCATGTTGTTGCATCCCCAGGGATAAATTGCACGAGGCCCTTTAAACGGCGCTTTGGGGCATTCAGAGCAGAATTCAGGGAAGAGAGGGCCTGTATCAGGAGTCCCATGTTCTGCCTGGGGAAGGCGGGCAGGGGCTGAAGGCGTGCTTGCCGCCTTGGGCAGCTGTGCTGGGAGCACTCGGGTCACGGCTCCCTCTTGTAAGCCTGTCGGACGCAGAAGAAGCAGCAGACACCTTCTTGGCTTCTGGCTTCGGTGGCCCTTATGGAAGTTTCCTCTCCACGGCCAGGCCGCTACCTCTCCAGTGAGCCGGAGCCATTCGTTGCTGTCTGTCTTTTCCGCCCCTCCGAGCACAACTGCACGGCCTTCAGGGAGATCCGCCTGGAGGACATGCACGGGAAGGCAGAGCGGGACCATCGGCGCGACACCTTCTTCCTCTCCCCCGCGTGAGTGAGCCATCTGGGCAGACGGGAGAGCCTGGGCCATGGAGGCCCGAGTGGGGCCGCGCGCGGCAGCTCGGTTGCCTCTGCGCGTGAAACCACCGTCTGTCTTGCCTCGCAGCGGCACTCGCTTTTGCAGTGCTGCCCAAGAGGCGATGCTGAACTGGTTTGAGTGCCACTGCTTTCAGAGGTGGCCCCGTTACAGCCTGCTGAGCCCCAGGCCTCTCCCCCTCAGGGGGATGACGGGAGGCGGAGATGAGGGCACGTGGAAGCACGCAGCCCGTGTCGGGATGGCCGGGTGGTTCAGCGGGGGCCAAGGGTGAGCTGCAACGGGTGGTGGGAAGTGGGGGGGGTGCGGCTTCCCACCTGGAGAGATCGATGGATGCTGCAGGTGTGACTCACCTGCGTGGCCGAGCCAGGAGTCCAAGGCAGGGTGTTCGCTGCACCGCCACCCGTGAGAAGTGTGACCAGCCCACCCTGCCTCGTTCCTCACTGTGCGGTTCTCGTACTTCTTCAGCACTGATGTGGCGGAGAGAGACTATTCCTTGAACATCACCAACCACTTTGTCTGGTCACCGGTGGAGGTGACGCTGGGCCTGTACGGCTCCCTGTGCCAGTACTTCAACGAGCAAGAGAACCGCTGGAAGACGGAGGGCATGGCTCCCTTGGAGGGGACCACCCCCAGCAAAGCCGTGTGCCTGACCCAGCACCTCACCGCCTTTGGCGCGAGCCTCTTCGTCCCCCCGCACTCCGTGCAGTTCGTGCGGCTGGTGAGTCCCAGCGGGCGGCATCCTTGCCTGCGCGCCCTGGCGCCTCGTGCTGCTTCTGCACTGCCACCACTTCTGACCTTCTTGCTGCTTTTCTTGGCTCGGAACCCGACTTTTCCTCCATGATGGGAACAGAGTTCATGGTATGGGGCTTTCCCTTTCCCAGCTTCTCCCCGTAGCCTCCTGGGCATCCATGGGATCTGATGGGGGGGCCTTCAGGTGGACGTGGAGTTGGAAAATCCCCCTCCTGCCTACCTGCACACGCACAGGCACACACACGAGCAGAAGAACAACCGAAGACCCAGGCCGCGCTTTGGATGATTTTTGGACAAGCGAGACAAGCTTGTTCTGCACTTCTCAGCTCAGTGCCGCCTTGGCCTGCTTTGAACCGGCCAGCCAAGAGAAGGAGGCCCCCCTCTGGTTTCCTCACGGGCCTCTTGTCTGCAGCCCTTGGACCTGCGGCGCTCTCTGCCTTGCATCGCCCCCCGCAGGGGCCGCCGCCTTTAACGCCTGCTCTTGTTTGCGTAGCCTCCCGTCCCCAGACTCAACTACGTGGTGCTGCTGACCTGCGCCATCTGTTTTGTGACCTACACCGTGGCCGCCATGATCGTGCACAAGCTGGACGTCATCGACATCCACCGAGTGGGCGTGATTCCTTTCTGTGGGAGAAATGGGCTGTACAAGTATGAGATCCTGGTGAAAACAGGCTGGTGCCAGGGGGCAGGTGAGTGCCGTTTTCCCTTGCTTGCAAAACTTGGCGCGTTCTGGCTCAGCCGCAGTCACATTGCTGAGTTAGGCTTGTCGCTGGAGAAGGCAAGGATGAAAAAGGAGGTTGTGGGTTGGGGAGGGCTCTGCAGAGGGCACTTGCGGGACCCCAGGATGGCGAATGGCTGGACTGGATACGCCCCTTCTTTTGGAAATGGCAAGCCGAGACCCCCGGCCAGCTGTGCCCTTGGCTGGGGCCAGTGGCTGTGCAGGCACCAGGCGATGGCAGAGCAAGGGGTGGGGCCTGCTCAGGTGCCCGCAGCCCCAGGGGTGCCAGCTCTGTGGCTGCTGGGGGCGGGCCGGCCTTTAAACGTCTAGCAAATCTACCGGCGTGTTTATTTCCCCCTGCCAGACTTGGAATCAACAAGTTAATCAGTCGTTGCAGTAAGTTAAATCAGTATGTCATACCGTGAGAGCTGCCACATTTTAGGAAGAGGGCGCTGCAGAAGGGTCAGGCCGCAGAAGGGACTTGGCGACACTCTGCCCCTGCTCAGCGGTGCCCCTCGTGGACGGAGCATCGCTCTGCCCCGTTGGGAAGCACAGACGGCGCAGGGTTGCTGGGCTGCCCGGGCAGGGCACCCTGCCATCCTCCGTAACTCCCTCCTGACCATGGAAAGGGGCTTTGAGACCCCTTGCAAAACTTTGCAGGGGCTTTCGGGAACATCCAAGCTGGGGTTTCTTTTGCTTACCGGGTTGCGCCTTTCTGTTGTTTTCTGTGTACACAAAGCGGCACTGTGGCGAGGGGAAGCATTTGCGATGCTCAGGACCAGGGGCTGAGGCTGGGTGTGACCCTGACTCCCCCGGAGGTCCGTGTCCAGCCCTCTCTTTCCCCCAGCTGGGCCTCTTCCCCTGTCTGCCCTTGCAGGGACAACTGCACATGTGGGCATCATGCTTTACGGGGTGGACAGCAAGTCTGGGCACAGGCATCTGGACGGCAAGCACGCCTTCCACCGCAACAGCCTCGACATCTTCCGGATCGCCACGGAACGGAGCCTGGGCAGCGTGTGGAAAATTCGCATCTGGCATGACAATAAAGGTGCGCGTGAACATAAGCAGAGTGTCGAGCTAATTCTCGAGGGGACTGTGGTTGTGAAGCTCTGCTTTGTGGGTATGAAAGAAGTCCCACCTTTGTCCCTGGTGTCCCGTCCAGTTAAAGCTGCGGGAATTCCAGCCTAGTCTTCAAGTGAGCTCCAAGCCAGAAAGCCCGAGCCTCTGACACCATAGAAACAGAAACAGAGCGAGTCAGAAGGGGCCTCCCGGGCCATCTAGTCTGACCTCCGGCACCAGCCGGCTCCGCTTACGACACGCCCACCATGTGGACGTCCAGCCTATCCTTGAACACCCTCACTGATGGGGCCTCAGCGACCTCCCATGGAAGCCCATTCCACACCCTTGGGGTCCTGACTGTCAGGAAGTACTTCCTGGCATCCAAAGGGAACCTTGGCTCCCTGAGCTTTGCTCCGTTGGAGCGCGTTCTGCCTTCCTCTGCAGGGGAGAACAGGTCTCTCCCCACCTCTGTGAGACACCCCCTCCCATACCTGCATGTCACCAACAGATCCCCTCTGAGTCTCCTCTTCTCCAGGCTGAAGAGGCCCAGTTCCCTCAGTCTCGCCTCATACGGCATCCCCTGCAAACCGGCCACCAACCTCGTGGCCCTACGCTGCACTGACTCCAACCTGGCTATATCCTTCCTTTAACGAGGGGCCTAAAACTGAGCACGATACTCCAGTTGCGGGCACACCAGAGTTGTGTAGAGTGGTAGTAATACCTCTCCTAATCTAGAAGCCACACTTCTGGCTATGCAACCAAGGGTGGCGTTCGCCCTCTTGACCACCGCATCACACGGCTGACTCATGTTCAGCCTGCAGTCAACCAGCACCCCGAGGTCCCTTTCACAAGTGCTGCTCTCCAGCCACTTGTCCCCTAACCTGTACTTATGACACCCATTTCTGTGCCCCAAGTGCAAGATCTTGCACTTATCCACATTAAACACCATCCTGTTGTCTCCTGCCCACTTCCATAGTCTGTCCAGATCCTTTCTCCACCAGGATATCATGGGGCACTTTGCCAAAGGCCTTGCTGAAATCCAGGTATACCACATCCACTGCATCCCCTCCATCTAGCCATCGCAAAACCTTGTCATAGAATTCCACAAGGTTTGTCTGGCAGGACCTGTTTTTGCGGAAGCCGTGTTGTGTGGCTGTCAGCCTCCCTTCCCTATCTAGCATCACTAGATCTCTCTCTATTATGAGCCTTTCCATTGTTTTTCCTACAGTGGATGTAAGGCTAATATTGATTTGAAAAACACATGGAGAGAGTTAAAAGGAGATGTGAAAAGATTTACTTTTTTACTCATCAGTTCATAAAACTTACTCCAGTACTCAAATAAATACCTGGACTGCCCCCTCCCCCACCACAGACCATATGAAGAAATATCAGACACGTCCCCGCTGCTAAGGCTGCTGTGGCCTTTGTTTTCTTTGTATCCTTCTGGTATGTTTATAAATGTTGTGAGCCTCTTAGAGGACTGTAGTCAAAAGGAGGGATTACAGCTACCAAAGCAACAATGGACACCAGACTCACTGACTTCCCGAACCTGCATCCCTCCAAGATGCGGGTGGAAGCTGTCGTCCGAAATACTTGAAGGGACCCAGGTAGGGAAGGGGCTGTGCCAAAGTAGATGCCCCCAGGAGGGGAACCTTGTAACACACCTGTTTCTACCCTTTATTGATGCAGTGTGTGTACTAGTTTGGGATAGGCTGCACAATAGATCATTTTCTACCCACAGCCTGACATCTTTGGCCTAAATTCTTCCCACCAATGTTGGCGGAATCAATCAAATGAAGGGGGAAAAAAAGGATTCCTCCATACTTGGGGGAGTCCTCCTGGTTTTTGGAAAACCCAATACACGATGACATTCTGTTACAGATGCACCCCTTCTTGCAGGTCCCGCCACTTTATAATGTCTAAAAATAACCCCAGCAACAAGTAGGAGTTGTCCAACCAGTCCATATAATGCCTATAAAACATTTGCTTCAAAAGCTGCACACACCATTTTCAAGTTCAGATTCTGAGGACAGGATGTTCCGAAACACTGCAGTTTAAAAATGGTGCAGTATTAACGGTTGATAGCCCGGAAAGTCCTAAACCTGTGTCTCCTTCAACTTCTCCTGTAGGACTAAATCCATCATGGTACTTGCAGCATGTCATTGTCCGAGACCTGCAGACCTGTAAGAACTATCACTTTTTGGTGAACGACTGGCTGTCGGTGGAAAGTGAGGAGAGCAGTGGCCTGGTGGAGAAGGAGGTCGTGGCTGCTAGTGAGTAGGAAGGGACATGAAATGTGTCCGGGAGGCTTTCGGAGGCCGTTCCCTTGTGCCGGACCTTGTGCAGGAGGAGTGGGTACCCGGGGAGCCAGCCTGGAGAGGGTGGGGCTCGTAGGCAGCTCCAGCTTCCCACAGTGAGGAGAAAGCCCCCCCTCCCCCAAACAGACCCGAGTGCCACTTTTGAGGAAAGGGGGAGCAAAAGCCAAGGGCCCAGGCTCCAAAAAGGCCGGACTTGTAGGTGCTGCCATTTTGGTTTGGCCATGGAGGTCGTAACTCTCCGAGTCCCGAGAGGGGGTTTCCGTGACCCCTCAGCCTTGAGGGTTGGAATGGGAACGGGCCTGGGACAGCCACTCTGGACAGACATACTGCTTCCCCCTGGCCCTTGCCCTGCGACCATACAGGACACCGGGATGTCCAGCGGCACTTGCAGAGAAGCTGTCGGTCACAGAGCTTCATTTTTGCTTTTGGCGACTCAATTATGTGGTCTTCTGAGCTCAGTGAGGACCAAGCCGAATGTTAAAATGATTGGAAAACAAATCGCTGCTTTGAGAAACCAAGTATGAGGCCAGTATAAGAAACAGCATGTGGAGCGTTGCTGTGCAGGAATAAAACGGTCCCCCCGCCCCAGTTATGATGAGAAATGCTGGACGGGAATAGCAGGCCATGCGCCTGTTTCTGGAATGGGTCCTCCCTTTTTAAGTTACAGATTAGCTTTTCAGGCATTTAAAATAGGTACATTTCCTTTAGAGTCACAGCCGTTGTCTTCTGGCATAGAACTATGTCCAGCCTAGCATGGTTAATCGAGGCGTATATAGGTAGCATACGTAGAAATTACTAAGAAACAGAAGGCCTGAGAAGCACACGAAGCTTTTGGTTGCTGCAAGTGCTTTGGAAGTCTCCCGTACCCCAAACAAGACTGCATCCGGATGTTAGGCCATCCCATTTCCTCTCCCACCCGCACCCCGTCTCCTGGAGAGGTGGGTCTATGAACTGGGGTGGCCCAGTGTTTGCTGTGGGGCATCCTCCCCAGCTCCTCATTAATGTTTTGCACATGAACTGTCGCTGGCTCAGAGGTGCCGTGTTGGCAGAGTTTGGCTATCAAGCCACTGGGGAGGACACGCCCTGGGACCCACTCGTGGCGGACACTCCCCTAGGCACAGGGTCGCCTGACCTGAGGCGGGCAAAGCATCTCGTGGGCTCGCGGCCCCGTTCCCTGCTCACCTCTTTGCCCCCCGGCTGCCTCGCCGTTGGCAGGCGCCCCGAAGGCGAGTTCTGTGGGCCTGCGGAGCGGGGCGTGTGCTCCCACCGCCCTGACTGGGCCCTGGGCTGACGCAGGGCTGCCCTGTGCCTGCTCTGCAGCCGAGGCCGACCTGCGAAGCTTCCTGCGCATCTTCCTTGGCGAGCTGCAGCGCGGGTTCTTCGAGAAGCACGTCTGGCTCTCGCTGTGGGACCGGCCTCCTCGCAGCCGCTTCACCCGCGTCCAGAGAGCCTCCTGCTGCTGCGTCCTCATCTTCCTCTTCCTCTGCGCCAATGCCGTGTGGTACGGGGTGGTGGGAGACAGCAACTTCAGGTATGCCCCCCCCGCCCCGCACAAGCGGTCCCTGGGCTCCCCTCGCGGGCTCCCTTCCTGCTCCAGACGACAGAGGATCCAGGTGGAGGCGTTCCTGCTTCCCCCAGGAGAGGCCATGTGGGGGCAAGGGACCTGGAGGAGATGGGGGCATCTCGAGGAGCATCTTGGAGGAGGGCTTGGAAATCGGCGCCCCACGCACGGGCTCGCTGAATGCTCTCGTTTGGATGAAATGTCCTGCTCACGCTGGAAAGGACAGGAGGTCCCCCCTCCCCACACCGGCAGGGGGCAGCGTGAGCAGTGACCGGATGGGTCTCGTGCACAGGTGGGGGGGGGGCAGGACTGAGCCGTGTCGGGAAGGTCGTGTGCCCGGGCCACGTGGGCAGGCAGGCATCAGGGCTGGGCTGCTGGATGTGCTGCGGCACGTGGCGCCGTGGGGGAGGGGCTGTTGTTCTGCAGAACCCTCTCCTCCCCCCCGTTACGGACCCACCTGCCGGCTGTGGCACGTTTTGGGCTCCAGTGCCCCCCCCCCTTCTGGGGCTGGAGCATCATGGACTGGTCGCTGCTGATTGCATAATCGTCTCAGGAAAGTGCTCGAGCAGCCGTACAATCCGTGCCCACGTCTCTGCCGTTCTCCCCTGCTTCTTAGCCACGTGCCCATTTCCACCTTGATCCCAGTGAGCAGTGAGACAGTTGCTGTCGGTCTGGTGTCCAGTCTGGTGGCCTATCCCCTGTACCTGGCTCTTCTTTTCCTCTTCCGGATGGCACGCAGCAAGGTGAGCCTCCTGGCAGCGCGCTCTCGCATAAGAAACGTGGAAGCAGAGCGCGTCGGAAGGGGTCTCCCAGGCCATCTAGTCTGACCCCCGGCTCCCGCTGGCCGCTCTCACGACGCGACGCGACGCGTGCAGCCCTGTCTCTGGGAGAAGAGTCTGCCGGGCCTCCGTGGTCTTGCAGGGCCTGGCTCCGTGCCGGTGGCTTGGAGGCCGCGCGTGAGGGCCCCGGGCTCAGTCCTGGGCCAGTCTGAGGACGAAGCCCCCGAGTGCTCCTGCAGCAGCACCGAAAGAACGGGTGGGACCTGTGTGCTGCGCTGCGTGTCTGGCTGCAGCCCTTGGGTTCCCGGCCAGAGCAAAGAGCGAGCTCCCATCCTGGCCCCTCAAGCCCTCTTCCCTCTCACAGGTGTCTGTCAGCCAGTCCCTGGCCCATCTGGACCAGCAGTCCTTAGAAATCGACAACTATGTGGACTCGTCGCTCCGGGAGAGTTCCTTCCTTGCCTTCCCTGGGCTTCGGATGGAGGTGAGGGGGCTGCTGGTGGTGCCGGGGCAGCTGTGGAAAGGGTGCCGACTGGATGAGCCCGGGTCTCTCCAGCCTGTCCTTTCTGTCCCCTCACGGCCGACGCGGCCCGTGCTCCTCTTGGGGCCTCTGTGCTCCGGATGCTTCAGAAAGCAAAGCCTCCTTTCCCACACTGGACTTGCTGAAAAGCAAGACGCTTCCGCTGGGCCGCTTTTATAAACGCCCCTCGTGTGCTTTGGAGCCCCGGGGCAATTCCAGGTCTCTGCGTGGCTGCTGCCCCTTTCCACCGGCCTCCTGGGACACGCCTGTTTCTGAGGCTGGGCCTGCTTATCGTGGCAACGTTTTCGTGCACAGACAAGTCGCCCCATTTCGCGAGGGTGCCGTGTGCTTCAAATGCACACTCCAGCCTGGATGGGTTGGAGACGCCCAGCCTAGAGGCTGGTGCCCAGATAGCTGCAGAGGGACCCTTTCTGGGGTGCCCCTGTTGGGCCCACTGGCAAGAACTGGCCATGCCAGACTGAAATTCGTTCCTTCCCTGCAGGCATTTTCAGAGCAAACCAAAACAGACCTGCTCCAGGATGATTCCAAGAGGTAAGCCAGTGCCGTGGGCACTGTGACCCCCCCCCCACTCTGCCAGGTCTGTGGGTGGGGTGGGAGAAATGCGCCTGGGCCATGGGCGCCCTTGAGACGGGCGTGGGATGGGGGGGCGGTGCTGCATCACTGCGGGACGGCTGCTTGTCTGCGGGCTCAGCCTCCCTCTGGTTCTTTCTGCTTGGGCCCAGCCTGACCCGGGGGCACTCCAGCGAGGCCCTGCTCAGCTGGCCTGACCTGCTGAGCAACCCCTCCATAATGGACAGCACCATCCAGAGGCTGAAGCGGGGGAGGACCAGCCGCCACCTGGGCTTCGAGGCTCCTCTCGCTGCGGAGGAGGACCGCTTGTCCCTCGGGCTCCCGCAGGCTCCGGCACGGTGTTTCTCGGCCTCAGGTAGGGGGGGAGGCAGGAGAGCGGCGTTCCGCCTGCAAACCCTGGAGCAAACCGCTTGCCCTTCGCGCGGACTGCCACGCGGGGAAGGCACGAACTCCGCCTGCAATGTGTTCTCCCGCCACAGATGAAGACCTGATCCGGCAAATCCTCGCTGAAGGAGTGGGCAGCCTCTCTCATCCCCAGGATATGGGACAGTATCCCAAGGCCGAAACGGACCTCATCTCAGGGCTGTAAGTCTGCTGGGGGGGGGGGGTCCTTCCCATCTCCTGGCATGGATGTGTGAGAAGGCCATCCAGGACCCCTGCATGATGGGAGGCCCCGTGCCACACAGGCATCCTGCCAGGAGGGGCCAGGCTCAGAGGCAGGAGGGGTGCATGGTGGCCCCTGCCTGCTTGGGCCTTTTGCCCCCAAGGCGTTTCAGCCGTGCAGGATGGGGTCCCAAGCATGCCAGAGCTGGATCATGATCCAGCAAGTGGAAGTCAGGAAGAGGCGTGCTGGCTGCAGCCCTGGCAGGGGCCCAGGGATCTGCCCCAAACTGACTGGTCTTGCTTTCCCTGGCAGATCCAGCATGTTTGGGGAGAAGACGGAGGCGATCATGCTGCAGAGGCTGAATGAGAAAGGGCAGCCCCTGGGCATGAGCAAGGAGCCCAACCGCCCGGCCAGAGCTGGGCAAGCAGGTACCGTGGGACCGAGAGAGGCTCCTGCGAGATGCGACCGTGCTGGGGGCTCGGGGCAGGAAGCGCGCTGGCCTGGCAGCCTGCCCAGGTCCAAACTGCCGTTGCGGCTGCACTGTGCCCTCCGCCACCCTTGACGCACAGGCGCATGGACCTGGCTTTCCTTCTGGGAACAGGCTGCGTGACCGCCCCTGGCTCCTGGCCACCACCGTCAGCTCTGGCAGAAGAGGCCGTGGGGTCCTGCGCAAAGCGTGCAGACTCGTCCCTGGGTGCAGAAGGGCTCCGCGCAGACCCCGCCTTTATTCCTGGCCTGTGTGTCTCCCCAGTTACGGACGGCTGTGCCCGGAAGCAGCTGCTGCCTTTCTGGTGCTCCCGCCTGGCCCACGGCCTCAGCTTTGCCCTCCTTGTCATCTGCTTTGGGGTCTCCGCGTGGATCGGGGTGGGCTTCACTGCCAGCGTGGCCCTCATGTGGCTTATCTCAGGGGTGTTCAGCTTCCTCTCCTCCTTTGTGCTCTGGGAACCCCTCAAGGTAGGTCCTGGTGGGAGGGTGGGGGGGCTGCAAGCACGGAGGGCGCTCAGGCGTCTTCAGGTCATTGCAGGTGCTGGTTCCATCCCAAGGCCTGCTTTCCGTGGGGCTTTCCATTCATCCATTTTGGGGCTCATCATGTGTGATCGATGCTTACTGAGAACAGCTCCGTACACCTCCAAAGGCAAGAGGTGCCTAGTCAATCCGTGCTCCCTGAGATTGCCCGAAAAGAGGTTGCTCCGCATTCTCCCTTGTGCCTCTGTGACCTCTGAGCAGCTGCAAAGCACACCCTTCTCCCGGGTGGCTCTAATCTCTAGGTTGCGCCTCCGGAAGAGAGATCTCCTTAGCAGAAAGGATTCCAATTCCCAAAGCATTCCCGGGCACTTGCCTTGCCTTTAGGGTGCACTCAACACCCACAAGGTGTGGGGAGATGGGGGGCCCTCCCACCTTCACCTGGCCGGGTACAGGGCAAGGGGCTGCACTGGCTGCAAGGCAGCCGGGCCTGGTGGCGCCAGGGAAAAGGATGCGGCAGCCCAGCTTCCAGGCCGGAAGGCCCGGCGGCTCGGCTCCAGAGGGCCAGGGTGGTTCTTTGGGGGGCCCAGAGCCAGCCGTCCTGTGGCCAGGCGGATGCAAGCCAGGGGCTGGCTCCCCACTGCCTTGGCAGGCGTTGCCCGGGCCCGGCTCGGGCTGCAGTAGGGAGCCCCTGCCTATCCCAGGCCCTTTGAAAGGGAGGAGCGATGGGCTGGGCGCCGCGCCGGAAGCACCCCGTGAGTCACGCGGCCAGCCGTGGCGCCTGTCCTTGCCAGAGTGTCCCGGTGGCGCTCTGGCTGCGGCTGCGGCTGCTCTGAGGCCGCTCGTCTCACACCGCCCACTCCTCCGGCCTCCAGCATCGCAGCAGCAGGGCAGCTCCCCGCGTCCTGCAGTGAGCAAACAAGCCGGAGCGCATGTTCTGTTCCCGGGAGGGGGGGGGCTCCTGGGCAGAGTGGCGGTGTTCCGACTGTCCGTGGTGCCGAGCGAGGGGCATTCCGGAAGCCCTGCCTGGCGAACGCACCCGCCTCCCAGGCCTCTTTGGGGGGCCTGCGGCTTGCCTGCAAATCGCGGGTGCAGACTGCCACGGTTCTGGCCCGGCAGCCTTTCCTGAGCAGCTCCGGCGTCGGTGTGGAGCACTCCATCACCGCCTGCTGCGGCGGGGCGTGGGGGGGGGTCCACCCTGTCCTTGCTCTAGAGGAGAGGCGTCTGTTCGGAGAGTGTGGCGTCTATCTGAGCAGGCAATCAGGACCGTGGCATGCCGTGCACGTCCTTAATAGGAGAGAAACGTGCACGTCTCACGCACCGTTTTGCACCTCCCACAAGACAACGGGCGCTTGTGCGTGGGCAGCCAGCTGCGTGATGACGGATCGCGAGGGAAGGTCTCTCTTCCTGGGAAGGTTTTCAGCTGCCTCTGAGAACTCTGAGGAACCCTCTTCTCCTTTCATGTCACGGGCTTTTCCAAGTCTTATTCTGAAAATCCAGAATTCTGTAGATCAGCGCAGGTATCCATTTTTGCAACTGCACCACCCATAGAGCGGCAACATCGGGGTGCCCCTTGTTTTGGCCATGGCTCACATGCCCGCTTCCCTGAGGGGTCGCTCGGCCCCGTTCCCCGCAGTTGCACCTGGTCCCTGGTGTGGGAGCGGCGTCAAACCCTGAAGCAGGCCAGGGAAATAGCGCGGTGGGCGAAGCAGCGCGGCTGGACTTGGCCCTCTGTCCTGCTTGAAATCTTTGCTGGAGATGTTTGAGGGACTCCACTGGTGGCACTGAAGTGGGAAACCGTGGTGTCTTACTAACCCATGGGATTATTCTGGAGCAGCTGCGTGTGCTTTTTTCACCTGCTCGCATCAGCTTTGCCGAGTTATTGGAAAAAAACCTGTGCACAAAAGTCATTTCACCCGTCCGGCCTTCTCTTGGCTGTGGGAGCAGCGGAACCTGGACGAGCGGGGAAGGTGCCATTCCAGCTGGTCTGGTCTGTGTGTCTGCGCCGCACCGGCCGCTGGGAGGCGTGAGCCGTGGTGGGTCGGTTGGTACAGGGGTGATCTCCCCGCCAGGTTCTCCTGGAAGCCCTGTACTTCGCCCTGGTAGCCAAGCGCTTGCACCCCGAGGAAGACGACACCCTGGTGGAGCACCCCTTGGTCGAGCCCGTGTCGGAGAAGATCGGCAAGGTCCGGCCGCCTCAGGGATTTGCCCTCTTCCAGGCCAAGGAGGAAGCCCGGAAAGTGAAGCTTCTGCACAGACTGCTCAAGGTGGACGTGCTTTGCAGCACCGCAGGGGGGCCACCAAGGGCCAGCGCCCAGGCACTGCCGCCCCGGGGGTCCGAGGGACAACCCAGCGATCAGCAGAGGGTGGGGGCCTCCAGGGAGGCAGAGGGCCGCACGCTCCCATCCCGTCCTCTGAGCTGAACACGTGGAGCGGCACGACCCTGCCTTTTTCCGAGGCGGGCGCTGAGCGTTCCTGCATTCTGCCCTGGCATAGCAGAGGTGCAGGAGCCGTCCCAAGGCTGGCAGCTGGCGGGAGGAGAGGCGTGCGAGGGAGACCCCTCGGCACTGCCGAAAGCGAGCCCAAAGCCGGAGCCGCGGGTCCGGCTGCCCAGGCGGCCTTCGCTGTGCCGCAGTGGGGCTGGAGGCCTCGGGAGGGTGGGGCACGAGCCTCCCAAGCAAGGGCCCGCTGTGGGGTGTCCTGCTGCCGAAGGGGACTCCCCTGCCGTGTGGCATGGCTCGCAGGCACACGGGGCCCCTCCTTGGGGGCTGTTTTGCTGAGGCGGCCGAGATGGGTGGGCGGTTGCGGGCCAAGCCGTGAACCTTGCTTGTCTGCCCGTTCATGCCAGAACTTCCTGGTCTACATGTTGCTCCTCCTGGTGATCCTCCTTGCCAACTACGGGGAACCGTCGCAGAGCAGCCGGGCGTTCCTTCTGCAGAGCTCCGTCAAGCGGCAGCTGCGGAGCGAAGAGTTCCTGCGCATCCAGAGGTACTTCGGAGTCCGCAGCCTGGGGGGCCTGGGTCTGGGGGCACTGAAGGGACACCGAGCGGAAGCACGGCCCCTCCTGCCGGGGCGAGGCCGAGGGCCTCCCTCCCCCAGCGTCGCCCCTCCCCGTGTCTCTTCTGCTTCCCTTCCGCAGGGCAGAGGACTTCTGGGGGTGGCTCTCCGGGGGGCTGTTGCCCTACCTGCACAAGAACCCGCCCGGCTGGGGAAGGTGCGGCGCCACGCTGGGGCCGGCCCGGCTGCGGCAAGTTCGCCTGAAGGAAGGTGCGTGGGAGCGCGAGGGAAGGCAGCCGCCTGGGCCCGGCTGCCCGCTCTGCTCTGCTCTGCTCGGGCCTGGCCCACTCCAAGCGCCGGGCAGCAGCGCCCCCTGTGGCCGGCCGGCCGCCCCTTCGCAGCGGAGCACACTTCCCGGGTCCTGTGGCTTTCTGTGATCCACGGCTGGGCTGGCTGGCACAAGGGGTCCTGGAGCGATTGCGCCTCCAGCATCAGTAGCCTGCAGGGGGAGGGACGGCCCCCGCTTCCTCAGGAAGGCGGCTCAGGCGAGTTGCCAGGCCTGCCCGCGCAGATTTCTCTTGTTCCTGAGCCGGGAGAATGCTGCCGAAGCAGCCGAGCAAAGGGGCCCTCTGTGGAGGGGAGAGGCGGAGGTGCTGGGCGTGCTGAGTGATGCGACGCGGAGGGGAGGGCAATGGGTGGCGTGGCTGCGACGAGCACCGGACTGGCGGAGGACGAACGCAGTGCCGCTGGCGTCTCCCCACAGGGTGCCCAGGCCCCGCTGGCCACGTCCTCGCCGGGACTGGCCCCTCTGCGTCTCGGGAGCAGTGCACGCTCGGCTCGGGCGGATTCGACACGGCCAGTTACGCCGTCGGCTGGAAGAGCAGTTTCAGCAACGGCACAGAGTTGTGGACCTACTCCCCCCCTGATCTTGCCGGGTAAGAAGGGCCGAATCTCCCCTGCCCCGGCTACCCTGCAAGAAACGCCTCGGGCGCCGCTGTGGCCGGTTTCCTGCTCCCCCGACTTCCTCGCAGTCCCCCACAGGCTCAGGCAAAGGCAGGCGAGGGGCTGCTCCTGCCGCTCCCGCCTCCAGAGGGTCTTTTCCGGGCAGCAGACAAGCGCGGGTGGCAGGTCGCCTGCCCTTCCGTCCCCGGAGGCCCCCGCAGGCAGCAGCTTCCCAGCGCTCCCGTCCTTGATCACAGTCTGAGGGGGGTGGGCGCTCAGGCGCGCCGATGCCCCGGGGGCGAACCGGGGGGGGGCGGGCCCTGCCACGTGAGCCCCCGTTCGGTGTCACTGGAAAGTCCAGGAGGTCCAGGCTGCCCCTCAGTGAGGACCAGGGTCTGGCTGAGTGTGAGCAGGCCAGAGAAAGGTGTAAAAGGGTGGTGAACGTGAAAGGGCACATATTGGGAGTGCTGTGAGTGGTAGTCCGACCCACATCGGACGCGGACCGCACATGGCGTGGGCTCGGTCCGTCCGTGGGGAAGGAGCGTTTTAATGCCGAAGAAGTGCAGGTGCCCACGGCGGGAGTGGGTGTCGGGGGGCTCCTGGCCTGACCTACCTCTCAGGGCAGCTGTTGTGAGCGTGGACCAGAGGAATCTTGCAGAAGCTGGTGCGGCTCCCTTGCAGGAAAAACGGGGAGTAAATCTAATAAATGAGTGACCGGCGGGGAGGCGGCCCGCCCAACCTAGTTCTGACCAGGCCCCGGCATGTTTCAGAGCCTGGTACTGGGGATACCTGTCCTCCTATGATGGCGGTGGCTACATCCAGGAGCTGGGCACGAGCGTGGAAGAAGGCCGCGCCCACCTGGACGCCCTCCGGCAGCACAGCTGGATCGACAACAGGTGGGCCGGGGGAGCGGCCGGCGGGCGGGCGGGCTTGTCGGGGGGAGGATGGGGCACTGGCCGCCAGACCCGCTCCTTTTCTGAACCAGTTTCGCCTGGCCGCAGCGGCCACCGCTGAGCCCGGTGCGCGCTGAGCCGCCTCTCCACCCCCGCAGGAGCCGTGCCGTCTTCGTCGAGCTCACCCAGTACAACCCGGGCCTGGGTCTCCACGCTGTCATCACTCTGCGGCTGGAGTTCCCCGTGGCCAAGCGTGCCTTGCCGGCCGTGGCCGTGACCGCGCTGCCCCTGGCCCCTCTCGGCCAGGCGGCCACGCTGCAGCTCGCCATGATGGTCAGTGTGCGCCCGGGGCCTGCCTCGCTGCAGCTGCTGCGGGCGGCAGGGGGCCCGGGCCCTGCAGCCGCCCGTGTCTCAGCCTGCCGTGGGGAGGGGGCGCCGCAGGGCTCGGTGCCGGGGGGGGGGGGGGGGAGGCGGGGTTGCTGCGGACCCCCCGGGGCAGGAAGCGCTCGCTTCCCCGCTCGGGGCACTGAGACGGCTGCCATCGGGCTGCCTCAGGTGCTCCGGGGAGGGAAGCGAGGGCAGGAGGGGCCGCAGCGATTCAGAGTCTCTCTCGGTGATTCTGAACGCTTGGCTTGTTAAGACGGCAAGCACTGCACTGAGCAGAGGCACGCACAGGCCTGGAGACCCCCCCCAAAAGACCCCCACCCCTGTGCTCTGCAGGTCTTCCTCATGGTTGTGGTTGTCTACTTCGTGGTTGCCGAGTCCCTCGCCATGAAGAGGGCGGGCAGGGCCTACTTCGCGCGTGTGGGGAGCTACGGGCAGTGGCTGCTCATTCTGGCCGCCACCTGCACGGGCGTCGTGCACCTCAGCCAGGTGGCCCTGGCCAGCCAGCAGTGGGCCAGGTACCTGCAGGACCGACGGAGGTTCACCAGCTTCTACCCCGTGGCTGCTCTGCACACGGCCTCGGGCAGCCTGGCCGCCTGCCTTCTCTTCCTGCTGACCATCAAGGTAGGGCTTGCCTTCCGGCGAGCGGCTGTGCAGGGCAGGGCCCTCCCTGCTGGGAGCCCCATGTGCGGAAGGCGCCGCGGAAGGCCAAGGCAGCTGCTTGCTGCGCCGTGCCTCGCCTCGCCTCGCCTCGCCTTCCGTGCATCCAGATGGTCATTGTGGCACCTTGCTCGTCTAACCGCCCGCCCATTCCGTTGTACTTAAGTATTGTCCTATACTCAAGCGAGCGAGGTCTCCTTTTCTGGAGGGGGTGCGAGGACTCCTTGCTCCAGAACTTCCCCTGGAATTCCAGGGGGCTGTCGTGGTGAGACGTGCCTTCCACCGGCTGGAGTTGGCATTGGCCCACCAGCTGCGTCTTCCTTGGCTAGATAGAGCCAGGCCATGGCGACCCACGCTCCAGGAACCTCCCATTTGGACTATTGCACCGTGCTTCAGGTGGGGCTGCCCTTGAAGGCAGTCTGGATACGCCGGTGGGCACAGAATAGGACAGCCGGTCTCTTGGCTGGGACCGGCAGGCATGTTCCTGTACCATCCACCAGCCGAGGCCTGGGTTGAGAGCGACATGCGATGTCCCCAGTGGCTCAGGCCCTCGCGAGCTAAAGGAACACCTGCCTCCATGCATGCCTGCTCTGTCCCGAAGATCTTTGCCTGAAGCCCGTCCCTGAGAGCCCTCCTTGAGGGAGGCGAGCAGGGCCTTTTCATCGGTGGCAACTCATTTGTGGAATGTGCTCCCCAGAGATTTGTCTGGCACTGACTTTCTATTCTTTTTGGCACCAGACCAAAACCTTTTTATTTAACCAGCATTTTAATTGTTGATTTCAATATATATTTGATTATTTTAATCAAGTGCTGAAAATTGTTTTGATGTTCTTAAAATTGTAAACCATCTTGAGATTTTCTATGGAAAATAATAGATGGTATAAGAAAATTTTACATAAATACGTAGAAAAGTGCCCTGGGGCATCACTGAAGTGAGGCGGTCGGTGCTGGCAAGCAGAGTCCAGGTCTGCTGCTCCGCCCTGCCGGGAGCTCAGCCACAGACAGTGGGGCCCACGGCGCCGCCTCCTCCCTTGCTGGGCAGGATGAACCCAGCCGTTTCAGGAGGTGAGCTGCTCTGCAAAGAAGAGAGTTGTGCCCTTGGGAGGGCAGTTTCCGTATGATAAACATCCCATATTTCAACATAAAACAATTCCTGAACTGCTTCTAACAGGACACGACAATAAACTAGGACCATGCAACATGGCTGGAAAAATATCACTAGCGATTTAGAAGCCTGGGTCCAGAAGTGACTACAAAGGGGAGGCGATCCTCCCCGGGCCACGTGGGGAGACCCCTGACCGCATCTGCTTTCCCAACAGGCCGCCCAGCAGCTGCGCTTCATCCGACAGTGGTCCACATTTGGCAAAACACTGCGGAGGGCTGCAAAGGAGCTCTTGGCCGCAGCGGTGGCCTTCGTGATCCTCACACTGGCCTATGGACAGCTTGGCTTTCTGGTAGGTCTCGAGTCCTCTAAGCAGGATGTGATTTTAGGGTGGTTCATTATGTCTGTCTGGAGGCCCTTGTGGATGAAGGATGGTATACACTTCCTAATACTGCAATGCACTCTGCGTGGGGCTGCCCTTGAGGACGGTCCGGATACTTCAGTGGGTTCAAAATAGAGCTGCCAGGCTGCTGAGGGGGCCGGTCACTATTTTCATATAATGCTGGTCCTCTATCAGCTACACTGGCTCCCCACTGAAGTCTGGGCCCAATTTAAGGTGCTGGTATTGACGTATAAAGCCCTAAATGGCTTGGGACCAGGATACCTGAAGGAACGTCTTTCTCCCTGCGTGCCCTCCTGCCCCTTAAGATCTGAGGCAGAGGCCCTGCTCCGGGAACCCCCCCTGAAGGAGGTCAGGAGAGGGAACACTCGGAGGAGGGCCTTCTCTGCGGTGGCGCCCCGGTTCCAGAATGCGCTCCCCAGAGAGGTCCGCCTGGCCCCAACGTTATATGCCTTCCGGCACCAGGTCAAGACATTTTTATTTACCCAATATTTTAAAGTTTATTTTAATTATGTTTTTATTGATAGATCCTCAAGTCACATTTTATCTTGTTATGGTTCGATGTACATATTTATTGGATATTTATTACATTGTAAGCCGTCCAGAGACGATTCGTATTGGACGGGATAAAAATACCCAGCTAGAGAGCGAGTGAGCGAGAGCGGGAGTGAGAGAGAGAGAAACATGGAACTGCGCAGAGCACCGACTGGCTGCTTCTCCGCCGGGGGGAATCCCACTCTGCTCTGGGTGCATCAGGCCCTTCCCAGGCCAAGCTCATGTGCAGCTGTTCCCTGCGAGCTGCCGGGGGCTCTGGGAAAGCAGAGGCGAGGAGGGATGCGCGGGCCCTCTGGAGCACTTCCCACACCCAGATCTGGGTCCTAGGAGTTTGTAGGAGGAGAGGCGCTCTTGCAGCAGGCAGGGTGAGCGAAGGCTTTTAGGGATGGGTGGCTGTGGGAAGGGAGCTGCAGGAACTGACCCTCCTCCTCCACTCTGCCCTCGGGTGGCAGCTGTGGGGCGGAGAGCCAGTGTACCCAGGGCCAGCCGTGGAATTCTGACCGCCTCTCCCGTGTCTCTCGGCCAGCTCTTCTCTTCCCGCTCCGAGTCCTTCCGCAGCTTCTTCCACGTGCTCCAGGTGCTCTTCACCGCCCTCCGCGGGGGCCTGAGGCTGCAGTTCTGCCTTCCTGAGCCGGTGGGGCTCTCCCACCTCTTCTGCGTCAGCTACATCCTGCTGGAGCTGTGGGTGGTGCTGCGCCTCTTCGCCGCCGTCCTCATCCACCATCACCGTGAGACCCGCTTCGAGATGTACCGGCCGGCCGTCGAGTCCCAGGACTACGAGATGGTCGAACTGTTCGTTCGCAGGCTCAAGATGTGGCTGGGATTTAGCAAAGCCAAAGAGGTGGGGGGGGGGGGTGTGGGGGGGGGGGGGGGTGTGGGGGGGGGTGTGGGTGGGGTGTGGAGGGAATCTGCTTGCAGTGCTTGCACCAAGATGGTGAAGGCAAACATGGCAGGCTAGTAGGGAGCACAGCTCATGCCCTTCCCTTCCACAGGGCTGTGATCCAAACGTAGCAATTCTGTGCCCAGACAGAAAAGTGGGTTTTGCCGCTGGGATAAATGAAGCACCGGCCAAGTTGCTCTCGTTCTGCTAGGCAGGTGTGGAGCGGCGTTCTGCCCCTTGCGCCAGGTCCTGTGCCCGTGAGGGGGGCACTCGCCATGTCCAGAATGGGCGACCCGATGCACGTGGAGCTGCATCTCGCGCCCAGGGCTGCACTTGGGTTCTGCCACCAGGGAGGCATGTTGGCCCCCGCACAGCAGGGGCGTTCCTGCGGCAGTGCCCTTGGCTTCTGGGCTCTTCACGGGGCTTGCCCGGATTGTTTTAAATGATTGTTTCAGATTTTTCTTGTTCTTTAACTTTGATTAATAAGCACCATAGTGTCCCCGAGGGCTGAAATGCCGCGCTTTGGTACATGGCACCTGCGGAGGGGTGGCAGTTTCTGTACTTATTTTCACACAGAACCAAATAGACGTTCTTTGTGCTGCACAGAAACTTGCATGGCTCTCCCTGTTGCACCTCTTGGGGATCCAGATCCCTCCCCCTCCCCCTCCCGGCAACAGGCCCCGCACAGGTGTGATGCACAGAGGCCCGTGGAAGAGCAGTAATTGCCTGGGAGACTCAGCCTCAGGGTGTGCCCCGCTCTGCTGGACCCAAGCAGAGTCGGCAGTGTTTCACCTTGCAGTGTGGCAGGCCTCCCTGTTCTTTAAAAGGCTAAAAAATGAACTCGGGAGGGACAGGGAACCCAGGGGGCACGAAGAGACACATCCGCGTGCCTGACGGCACCACATCACAGGACACACTCCAGCGGAGCCAAGCTCAGGGAACCCAGGTTCCACTTAGGTGCCAGGAAGCACTTCCTGACCATTGGGACCCCGAGGGTGTGGACTGGGCTTCCAGGGAAGGTGGCTGAGGCCCCACCAGTGACGGGGTTCAGGGACAGGCTGGACATGCACGTCGTGAGCGGAGCCAGCTGGAGCCGGGGGTCAGACTAGATGGCCTGGGAGGCCCCTTCTGGCTCGCTGTTCCCATGTTTCTGTGTATGAGAGCAGAATGAAGTGTCTGGCTCCAGAGCCCTGCTGCGTGAATTTGTCAATGTGGCTTTTCTGTTCTCCGCAGTTCCGCCACAAGGTGCGCTTCGAAGGGATGGAGCCGCTGCCCTCCCGCTCCTCCAGCCAGGACTCCCAGTCGCTGCAGGGCCCCACCCCCAGCGCCACCTCGGACAGTTCTCGCGCCTCCACTTCCTCCGGCCAGCTGGAGGGGCTCAGCCTGGCCTCCAGTCCCTGGGACGGCTCCGAAATGGACGCTGAAGTCCAGCGCCTCCTCTCCCTCTTCGAGACGCTGCTCGCCCGCTTTGACCGGCTCGGTGCAGCTACGGAGGAGGTGTACGACCTCGAGTGCCAGCTTGCAGGCATGCACAGCTGGTGGGCCAAGAAGAGGGGTGGGCAGGGGGCAGGCGAGGCAGCGAGGCTCGGGACCCCAGCCCAGGCTGCTCTGGCCCCCACCAGCAACAGCCCCCGCCCGCTCTCCCAGCCCGTGAGAAACTCTGGGCTGGCCAGGACAGGCCTCGGCCAGGGCACTCTGCTGGCTCCTCCAAAGACGCACGCCTTGCTCATGCCACGAGCCAGAAAGAAGAAACCGTTACGGGCCAACAACCGGGTCCATCCCAGCGGTCAATAACCGCAGCACTCGGATGCGATCGGTTTAAGCGAGGCTTCTCCCGTCTCCAGCTCTGGTGCCGAAAGCAGCCACGTGCTGGGTAGGAACAGCGTCTTCATCAGCTCGGTGCCAATGGATTTAAAGGAGGGAACGTGGCTGCTGCTTGGAGCCGTTGGGGCTCCTCATCATCACAGCATCTTCCGCTTCCCTGCCTGGCGGCACAGCAGCCCTTTTCCAGTACTGTGGCTTCCTCCAAAAAAAAGGGGGGAAAAAGCCCCTGCTGTGTTGCACAGGGATGGAGGAAAGCCAGAAAAGGCGGGCGCGTGGCTTTTGCCTCGGCAGCCCTTAGGGGGAAGCCAAGGCTGTCTTGATCAGGGCAGTTACAAAACGGCGAGGAAGGAGGCGCACCAGGAAATAAAGCCAGCTTCTCTGGGAAGAGGAGAGGACGGGTGGACCTGTGTGGGGTCTGATGGAGCTCCAAAGTGTCTGCGGATTTTGCAGACATGGTGCATTGGAGGAAGAACTAAGCACCTCCCTGGCCACCTCCTCCAGAACATCACCTTCACCATATTCAGAAGAAATGCAACATGGTGTTGGCCCGAGACTCTGCAAGCAAGCAGGAAAAGGCCGAAGGTTGGATGAGGCCCCCAACACGCCAGTCTCGAGGATGGTGGCCACACTTTGGAGGGGGCCGAGAATGGCTGGTTTCCAGCACCTATTTTGGAAACGGGGCGGGCGGTGGGGGAGTTGCTATTTGGATAGAGAGCCCTGTGAGCTGGTTTTATGGGGTTCCCAGTCCAGCATGTTTTTTCCCCCGTGGAAGCAACTGCATGGGCGAGTGTGTGTTGAGCTGGTTGCTCCAGTATGGGGAATATTGATTGAGTATATCTTATGTCTGGGGGTGTGTGTGTGTACATCTGTGTTTATCTATTATTTATATATGGTTTACTATTTGTATTTACTGCCCAGCACTTTAATCAACGCTTGCCTTAGCTAACAGTGACACATGCAACTTTTAAATAAGAACAGGATAATATATCAGGAAAGCAGTATTGTTTGTGAACCATAATTTGAAACAGGCCACTGGAATATGACCACAGACATGCCACCTGATGCTGTCTTACTGGAAGGTACCCCAATGTGTCAAGTTCCACCCAGCAAGTTTACAGTTCTGGAAAAGTGCCTGGCCTCTTAACAGCAGGAGAGGTGAAAATTTTAGTTCATGGATTTTCATTAGTGCCTATAGCTAGCTCTCCAACTTAGACAAGCAATGCGCTCAAATGCTAAGGGCTTAGAAGCAGAGCAGTCAAATTAATTGAATTTGGCTTCAAATCATGGTCTGTAGTCTCAGAAGCAGCACCTCATCCCCCTTATAGCCAGTATTCCTCCCAAATCAGTTTAGGCTCCACATCTGCCCCCCACCCCAGGAAACTTCACATTAATTTGTACTACAAGCAGAAAGGCATGTCCGAAAGGTTACAGGGCTGCCAGCCCTACTTGATAGTAGCAGCTAGTGAAACCATGCACCTGAGTGCTGCGGAATGCAATACCGGCAGCATCTGGAGTGCCATTAAGTTGTCCTTTTTACACAAGAAAAGGGGCTTTTGAGGTTAGGGGAGCAGTCCCTAGCCTATAGATTAATACTAGCTTACTTAATACTAATTTTCAAGCCTGCCCCATCCCCGCCTCCCCTTTGAATGAATGACGACAGCCTCCCCTTGAAAGCTGCAGCGGGTCTGTACGTTTTCGGGAACCTCAGCTACCCTTCATTAAGCTGTTACCCTTCCCATTCGCTCTGGCATGCCTCTTGTCTTCATATTCCATGGGCCAGTTTAATGTTATGTATATTGTAAGTAATTTATATGGGATTTTTACAAGAAGAAAAATGTATATTTTTCTATGTTTGCTATATTTTTATAGCATTGGTACTGTGCTCTACATGTGTAGATAGGAGTTATTTAAAAAAGTGTGTTAAAAGCCTTCCTGCTAAAATGTATAGAGGTGCGTCGCCAAAGTATCAGGAGTATGGGATTTGTGCCAAAGGAAGTCTGGGAGATATATACATTCCCCATATCCAGGGCAGGGGGCAGGAACTCCCCGCAATGCACTAGCCATATTTTCTCCCAAGACTTTGCTAAGAAGTCTAAAAGGAACCCGGCTATCAAGGCACCGTTTCTGGGTTTCCACAAGTGCCATTTCAGAATGTTGCCTGCCTACACACATCTCCAGCTTCACTGGTGATTTAAAATGTAGAGAGATCTTTTTTCGTGAAAGATTTTTTTTTAATTGCTGTTCTTTGGCTGTAACCATTATCCTAAAATTGGGAAAAGATGGTTACATGCATGTTTTTATTAAAATTGAATTATTTATATGGATGCTGTTTTTGAATAAAATCTCTTTTTAATAGTATTCCCAGCTGCTCTAGCATCAGGTAGAAAGAGAAGAGGGAAATGTACTTGCTTCGTCCTGTGATAGAAACAGGAAAGATTATTAGGTGGTAGGGAAAATGAGTGGATTGAAAAAAGGGATTTGGATTAAATTTGCCAGGAGAAGGCCTTTAGGAGAGGTTTTTCCACAGCCTTCTGCCATCTGAGGGCAAATTGCACACTTTTGGCCTAATAACAAGCTGGGCAGCCCTCCTCCCTCTTTTGTTGACCAGTACAGCAAATTTAAGGAAAACCGGTACAAATGTGGGCAAGAGCAGGCCTCGGCTGCCACGAGAGAAGAAGAAATTGTTGGCTTTAAAGAATATAGCCTAAAATATGTGCATGGCAAGTAACTGAAGCAAGCAAAAGATGGATATGGCTTGAATCCGATGAAGGTTTTTTGCACTTGTTAGTCAGTTAAATTAAAAGTTCTCAATGTTTGTTTTAATGAAGGTATTTGCAGAGCTGCCCGAGTCAAGCCTGGGAAGCAGGTGGCTTAGCAAATTAGCTGTGCTTTTATGCTACGGGTCCTTGCCCTCCTCCTCAGGAGGAGACACTCTGGCGCATGAACAATACGAAGAGCGGCAAGGATGGACCTGTTTTGGAGGAAGTTGGTACACTCAGTGGAGCAGAATGTCCCTGCTGCTTTGCTACAGACTAAGCCTAATTAAGCATGGGGTGGATATGCCGCTCCCCATGAGCAGCAAGCCCAAGCCACGTCCTACCTGCTCAACCAGTTCTTGAATGTATATTTTGGCCTTCACTCACAGCTAGATGGTTTATTTATTGTTGCTTCCAACCCCACACCGTGATGTGCTTTTTAGTAAAGAACTCAATCAGCTAGACAGATGAGCACCCCCTCCCCTCAAAAAAGCCTCTTTCGAGGTGGGTAGCTTTATGAAGGCTTCCTGCAGTAATGGCAGAACACGTGCTTGATGGTGGTAACACTTGCAAACTATTTTCTTTTGTAATGATGAAAAAAATTGACAAAGTCAAATTAAAAGAGGTAATGGACGGCTAAAGGATTTGTGTCTTAGTACGTGAATGCACATGTCCCTTTAAGCGAAGTTAAATAAGCATTTGGAAGAAAAAAAAAAAAGATTTTGGGCACTTGCAAGTCCTGGTTCTGAAAATGGCATGTTCTAATGCTCTGGATGCTTCCTGGCAGCCCACTGGTGACAGTCAGTCTCGGAGGTGCGGTGACACAGTGTGCCCTCAAGCGCTTTGCGCTAAGGCTTGGCCACCCGTGGCAGTGTCCCACATGCTTCCTGGCAGCTTGATGGTTAAATCGGCTTCCAGTGAGCATCCCCAGACAGCCCAAGCGCTCACCTGCACCCTCCCGGCCCCACGACACACGGGCTGCCTCAGGCAGGCGTCCCCTGCGTGGGGCTCTCCAGCCAGCCCTGGCAGCCCTTCCAGGGGCTCTGCCCCACGCTCCAGCCAGAGGGAGGGAGGACAGAGAAGGGATGGGAGGCCCCTGCAACCCGTCCGAGCACAGAAGTGAGTTGCGCACAGTGCTGGGAGAGGGCGCTCCTGGGAACTGGCAATCCGGCAGCCATACAAATGGTTCATTCCATTAACAGTGTTAGAAAACGTTTGCCAGATGAAGCAGATACACAGAACTGGAAGGGCGTTTGACCGTGCTTAGGTGACTGCCCCCCGCCCTTTAGGGTGGCAGAGGGGATTTACCCCTGCTCTCTCCAAAGGGAAACCATGGCAAGGCTCGCGGGAAAGCGCACCGCCGTTCAGTGGGCAGCACCCGCGACTGTGGAGCGGGAAGAAAACCAGGCAGACGGCCCAGGGGCGGTTCACACGCTCCCCTTCCGGCAGAGCGTCTTGCCCTGGGCAGCCCACACAACGCTCCAGGAAGGTCCGCACGGCAGGGCAGGGACAGGCAGCCCGCTCCCTCCAGCTGGTCTTGACGGCAACTCCTCCGCCCCGTCATTTGGAGCTTCAGTCCTGCCACGGCTTGTTTCAGATCGACCAGGCAGAAGGGGGACTACCAAAGCAGGAGGGTGCTGTGAGATTTCTCTTGCCCTCCCCGCCATATACTCTCCTCTGGACAGAGTAAATCTTCCATGCCTCCTGCACTGGGGAACAGGTCGGACACACGCACACCGGCCCCTTCCTATCCAGACCGACTGCCAGAGCATTTTGGCCCCATGAGACAAGGCATTCCACCACTGGAATTCAAAAACAAAGAAATGATCGGTTCCTCTCCGTTCAGCCCTGCCAGATGGATCCATTTAATCAAAGAAAGACCGCTGCCTGCCTGCCCTCCCTCCCTGTAAACCTGGTGGACGTTTTGCTCTCAGCTCTACCCAGATCAGAGCTACTGTTCTGCTTCTGCTTAAGACTGGCCCACGCTGGCTCCTGAGCCTACTCAGCTCAGTTACACAATCTCCACAGGTTGGCATCTCGACAAAGTCCACTGGCTTAGGCAGGGCCCTTTCAGACTGAATCCTGCCTGACCCTCCCAATCCGCCAGTCACCCCCACCAACTCCCTTTCCCATCAGGCAGAGATAAAGTGCACGTGAAAATCCACGAGGATGGCCTGTGAATCGTCCAGCCAGGAGGACCCTGGCTGCCGGGGGGTTCGGCTCAGGCTGCCGCTCAAGCATCCTTCCTCTCCACTTTGCTCCACTCTCTTCAGAGAACACGATGGCTAAAATCACAAAAACGAAGAGCCAACAGGCACTTCCAGTGAGCCGCGTGTTGCAGAATTAGGGATCAGGAGCTGCTGAGGTCGCCGTGAGTAAAACCGCAGTCACAAATCACAGGTCAAGAGGAGGCTGATGTGCTGCTGTCGTACGCAGAGGGTGCAAAGATGGGATCTTCTCTGTGGGGGAGGAACTGGAGCCTGGGAAAGGAACAACGCCTGGCACACCAGACAATACAGGCAGGCGGCGACGGAGCTACACAAACTCTGTGAAGTCATCCACTGAGGAGATCAGGCGCTTCCTCTGTCCGGTTTCATAGGTGGGAGCGGGATCTTGAGGGGCGTGTGCAGAAGGCTGCTTTGCAGCGGGAGGTGGGTGCATGGTGGGGAAGCCAGAGGCGTGGTAGTCGGCCTCTTCTCGGATCTGGAAGAAACATGCTTATTTCAAGCACTCCATGTAAGCTTTCATTTTTGTTTCACATGCTCCAGCACTTTACGAAAGGCTTGTGTTTTTATTTCCCTGAAGAGAAGAGGCCTTTGGCAAGGAAAATGCTACTTTGAGTCCATTTTGGGCAGAAAGGTGGGATGATAAAACTAAACCAGCTGCGGCTGAGGTTTAATCCGAGACTGTGGGCTCAGTGCTGCAGACGGCCATGGCTGCTGGAGACCGTGCTGCCACCCCAAGTGCATCCACCTGGGAAAGGAGCTCACGGAGTGTAGTAAAGGCCTGGTCCTGAGGAAGGAGGCCAAGGCAGGGCTGCAAGAGGTCTAGGGGCCGGCCAAGGAGCACACCCACTGTAGGAAGATTGTCAGGCCTTGTCACAGGACGGGCTCTGATCAGCTCGGCCCTGCAGCATGCAGTCCCGTCGTGGGGATAAGACTGAGAACAGCAGGAGGAGAACGATATAGGCCACTTTCAGTTCATTGGAAGGAAAAAGCGGGGTAGAAAGCCAAGGAATGAGCCAACCAGCCACAAGCAACCTTCCCGCTGCTACCCGCTTGGGAAAGTGCAGGCCCAGCCCCACCCACACAGCTGCTGCAAGGTGGGCCCTGGCAGGTTTCTAATTCAGAAGAGGTGGCATTCCATCTGCATGTCCGAACACAAAGGTGCAACCCTCTGAGGAACAGGAAGGGGTGCAGCAAAGGGCACAGGCTTACCCTGTGCCGGAGCCTTTTGATATGGCGTAGCCGAGCGATCCATTTTGACGGGTAGGTATCTGTGGGATTGGAGCGGCTATGATGGACTTGAGAAGCCATCTACAGAGAACAAACACAAGGAAGAAGAGCTGAGTCGGGAACGTCAGTGCACTGCTCGCAAAGAGCAGCTGGCTTAGGTGGAGGCCTCCAAGGAAACGCTGTCTTGGCTGCGTCCTGTGTGCAAGGTGGCATCAGGTAACTGCACCCTTTGTGTTCCTAACCAAGTAAATAGGATGACACCACGTGCGCTTGCGTAGACACAGGCACGATCACGGTGGTTCCGAGTCAAGCGGGAGCAACGCCAGCCCCTCAGCCGCAAGGGGGTGCAGGGGCTTCACAGAAGGGGCGCGAAAGAGGGAAGGGGGGGCCACGTGCTCTGGGAAAGACCCCGTGTCCCAGCCCCTCCCAGCTCAAGTTCCTGTACTGCCCAGTTGGTTCATGGCAGTGTGGGAGGGCTGGCCTTGTGAGGACCTGGTGCCTGAGCAGCAGCGGCGGCACTCACATTGGCATGCAGGGCCATCTGGCGGGCAACAAACGACAGGTTTTTATCAGAAACGATCTTCGCCACGCTGGTATCCACAAGCCCTTCCATATCTATATACAGGAGAGAAAGGGAGCAAGTCCAAAGTCAGTTCACGAGAGGAGGCAAAACGTTTGGATTCTACTGCGGGCAGACTGCTCCAAACGAGGAGCTCAAGGCAAGCCCCCTTCCAAAGCTCTGCAGTGGTCAGCCTGGCCATGTCGCCGTGCTCCGGAGGCGGCGGCTGGAGGCTCTGCCTACCTTTCCGGCACTGAAGGGTGAGCAGGTGGCAGTCATAGTCCAGGGGCTTGATGACCACGTGCACAAAGTTGAACTGGCCCTGGGAGGGAAGGAGCTCTGGTGAATCGGAATGGGTCCAGCAATTCCCGCTCTGGGCCCCCCTCCCTCTGAAAAGGTTACCTGTGCCCCAGAAGCCACCTGGCCACTACCACAGCCTCTTCTTGCACGAGAGTTCCACAGTCTCTTACCTTTATGGTCCCCAGCTTGAAGTCCTCCCCTGAATCGTTGTAGATAATGGAAACAAAGTCGTTCCCAAGGTGCCGTTTCTTATCACAACGATGCTTATCCAAGTCCTTGGTAGGCATCAGTGTAGCAATGTGGAAAATGGCTTCAAAACCACAGAACGGGAAGAGGGAAAGCTGGATGAGCGGAATGCCAGGCCCCAGGGTGGAACTAGTTCAGACAGCAGACATCCAGGGACAGTTTGGCAGGAGAGGGAACGGAACTGCTAGCCGGATCCTGATTGGAAGAGCTCTCCCCTTTTGCTCTGACCCCAGGCCCTGCAGAACTGAAGGTGCTGCTGCTGCTGCAGCCCCTGCCCCTTCCCCACCCCGGAGATGGCGGGGTCCTGAAAAGCCTGGCCGGCACATGCAGTGGCCAAGACATTTTGATGCTGGAGGTGGCACCAAAGTGATGGGCTTGCCTGTGAGGACACTGCCGAGCCCCAGGGGCTCCTTCTGCAGTCTCCCCGAGAAGAAAACATCGGTTCATCCGTGCCTGATGATGGGAGACGGAACACTCATGCGAGCACCTGTGGGGGCTGCCTGTGGATGCCGAGGGCAACGGACACCTCCGCTCCTCTAACCCTTGGCCCGCCTTCACAAGGCTGGCCTGGGCACTGTTTTCGCTCAGATGCTTCACTGCATTATGCCGTGCACGGGCTGCAAACACTCCAGGCTGTGCCAGGGAGCACAGAGCCAAACCCTGGGATCTGCCCGGCACAGAGGAACAGAAGGGCCCGTGTGCCGGTGCCATCCTGTGTTACTCCGGTTGGAAAGGGTCAACAGTGGCTCCCACTCTGCGGAACAGCAGTGCTGGAACAGGCCTGCCTCCAACTTACCCTGCATGATGTCGTCGTGCCAGCAGTAAGTGAATTGCCCATCCTCCCCACACACATCCAGGCCACCCAGGTAAATCTTGTCTGGCTGGCAGTCTTTGAGCTCGATGAGCTTGCCCAGGCCAGTCAGGAACTCTGTGTACCTGTAGGAGCCGTGCTCGTTGGAAAGGATGGCCAGCTCGTTGCTGCTCTGGAACCAGAAGGGGGCAGAGGCGCTTAGCAGAAGCAAGGAGGGGGGCCTGGGGAGCACGCTTGCCGTGCAGGTCGGGGGGGGAGGCATGTGAGCGCACGCGTCAAGGAGGGCCCGGAACTCAGGGAGCATCCCGGCTGGGGTTAAGTGGTTGCCTTCCGCAGGACAGCTTCATGCGACTCTGGCAAGCAGAGCCCCCACAGAACGGCAGTTTCTACATCAGGCGTAGCCAAGCAAGCACGCGGCCACCCCTGGAAAATTCCCTTCCCGGAGGCGATGACCATCCTCGGACCCCATGTCTGTCCTTGGGAACATGCTCCCCACATGTGTGCAGGCCCCTTACCTGTCCTTCCCCAACATACAGCACTGCGATCTTGTGCGTGTCATATGGAGGAATCTGATCCAAGAGCTGAACAGATCTCTCAAAGGTCTAGCAATTAAAAGGAAGAGTCTCGGTGTGGCAAGCAGAGCAAAACCCACCTGGATGTCTTACACAAGACCACAGGCCCCCCAACCATCTCGCACTGCTTTGCTCGCCGCCAAAGACGACAAACCGATTTTTGTGTGAGAACAGCGCAAAAAGCATCACCCGCACCACGCGCTCGGACCAGTGCAGCGGAGCTCCCTTTCCCTTTCTCTTCACTGAGTACAGGGCTGGGGGGCACCCTGGGGAAGTGGGGGGTCCTCAGAGGTTTCTCGGGGGTTCCTTAAGAACTACAATTACAAGTGTAATGACAGGGTGGTTGGATCCAGACTCACACAGGAGCACCTGGCGGCCTGGCAAGCAGTTGCTTGAGCACCTTGCTCTGCAGGGAAATATGTAACAACCCCTGGGATAGATTTTCCTTTCCAGGGAGGGCTCCTTCAGCGTCCTCCTTCAAGATAGCCGGGACCGTTCCGTGCCAGAGTGCCGCTTTTAGCACTTCCTGGACTGAGCCAGCCCATCGCACCCTCGGATGCATGACCTAGCCAGGCACAGCCTGTGCGCTTCCTGTGGCGACATTCCTCTCATATTTAAGGCAACGGGCTCAAGCCGACCTACCTCATTTGGCAACAAAAGGGGCTTGTTGGATTCATCACCGAAGAAAGGAGAGTGGTACAGCTGCAGGAACACAAAGCTAAGCAGAAGAAAGGAAAGGAAGCCCCTTAGCTCCACCAGGGCTGAAGCCCAAGCAGCTCACCCTGCAGTCGGCGGTGGCCACCCACACAACTCGACGGGCTAATTGGAAGGACCTGGCAGGGGACATCTGGAAAGCGGGGCACCCGCCAAACTGGAGGAAGGGGTTGAAAGCACTCTGGCTTGAAGGCCACACACGCGCTGCTTCACTCGAATTCCCAGTCTGAATTTGCAGGGGCCTGCCCCACAGAAAAGTTAAGAAAATCTTAACATTGAACTGGCCCGTTTCAGTACTTCCCAGTGTTGATGCCTGCTTGGGTACTAATCCCATCAGAACATCCCTCCTTAGATCAGGTCAAAAAAGCCATCGGAGCATCCCATTCCACACCATTTGCTCGCCCTCAGTATCTGGAACTCCAGGTAGACTGCCACTGAACCCAGAAGCTCCACAACTAATTGGTATTTACGAGCCCATCCTGCAGGAATTTGATCCTTTTTAAAAGCTGTATAAGCTGAGGCCCATCATCACCCCTTCTTCTACCAGCAAATTCTATAAATTGAATGAATCTTGCAGAATTAAATTAATTGGCTGGCAATCCCTTGTTCTACTATTGTGGCTTCTAGATCAAGAGAGGTATTACTACCACTCTGTATGACTTTAGTGCATCCACAGCTGGAGTGTTGTGTTCAGTTCTGGGCCCCTCATTATGGGAAGGATATAGCCAGGTTGGAGTCAGTGCAGCGTAGGGCCACAAGGTTGGTGGCTGGTTTGCAGGAAAAGTTTTATGAGATGAGACTGAGGGAACTGGGTCTCTGCAGCCTGGAGAAGAGGACACTCCGAGGGGATCTGTTGGCGACCTGCAGGTATGTGAGGGGGTGTCACATGGAGGTGGGTTGAGACCTGTTCTCCCCTGCAGAGGAAGGCAGGACGCGCTCCAATGGAGCCAAGCTCAGGAAGCCAAGGTTCCCTTTGGATGCCAGGAAGCACTTCCTGACAGTCGGGACCCCGAGGGTGTGGAATGGGCTTCCATGGGAGGTCGTTGAGCCCCCAGCGGTGCGGGTGTTCAAAGATAGGCTGGACGTCCACATGGTGGGCATGTTGTGAGCGGAGCCGGCTGGTGCCAGAGGTCAGATGGCCCAGGAGACCCCTTCTGACTCGCTCTGTTTCTATGGAATAAAGAAAATGACCCTCCCCCTGCACAGCCGCACTTCTGGCCATCACGCACAACTTCCCTTTCAAAGAAAACACCTCGCTACATAGCTTCATAGTCCACTACCACCTTGGGCCACTTGCTCTCCTTGATCTGCTGTGGCACAAACACCTGCACCGCTCCTAAACAAATGTACTCTGGACACAGAATCCGGGTGTGGCTCCTTCAGCAAAAAGCACATGCTCAGGCAAACGCGGCTCAAGCACATGACTCACCTTGGATTGATTCCTGGCACCTTCTCTGCGTTGGAGGCTGCCGCTCGGACCTTGAAAGGGTCTCTTTCGACCTTCTTGCCCCGTCTCGAGGGTGCCGAATCAGAGATCGTGTAGCCACGGGGGCGGTGGCCCGTCGGGGAATGGGGGGAAGCGGGCGTGCCACGCCCCAGCCTGGCTCCCTCGGAGGCCCCGTCCTCATCCCCTCTTCCCAGCCAGGCCCCTGCTGCTTCACCTTCCAAGTGTCCAGACTGGGACCTGGGCTTCACGGTGCTGCTCAGCCGCCCAGGGGGCTCTTCACTGCTGGCGTCTTTGAGCACCTCCTGGAGGGTCTGAAGTTCTGGAGAGGAGCTGGACTTGCTCAGGGGCTGGGAAGGCTGCAACGAGAGGGCCTCAAAGGCAGGGCTGTCTTCCAGGTTCCTGGGCCTTTCGATGGGAATGGAAATGGCAACTGAGTCTTCTGGCTTCAGAGCTTTTTCCTCTTGACTAGACGTTGAGGAGGACTTGAAAGCAAACGAGGGAAGAAAAGCCACTTGAGAAGATGCCCCTCATTAGCAGCCCTGTTGGCTGGCCCACCAGTAGAGCAGGGCACGGCAGGCAGATCCACCCCTAAGGACACGGCTCTGTTGGCATGGACCCCATTTCCGTACCAACCTGCAGCTGAAGCTCTACCCGCTGCCCTTCACCTGAAATGTCAGGGATGGGGGGATGCATCGCAGTCAAGGGAGGGGGCTCCAGTGCCGTTCCCTGCCTCGCACTCACCTTGATTGCCGATTTGCATTTTTTCGTTTTTTGCCACAGTGATAAACACATGCACGAATGATACAGGAGGAATCCGTCTGGGAATGGGAGTCCATTCCCAACCTTAAACACCAGTGCAGAGCAAGAACGGCTTCCGTGGGTTTGGATGGAAAGGAGAGAGTTGGGGCAGCCAACACGCTGGTGGCCCCGAATGCCAAAACTCCAGACAGGCTCCCTCAGTGGCCTCGTGGGCAAGCTGCGGGGCACGGGGGTGGGTATGACGACGCAGAGTTTCGAAATGTTCAGTGCGCCCAAACTACTCAACCTCCCTTAATTTCCGTAATTCTACTGCCTGAAGGACATCCCAAGTAGACAGCTCTTCAAGGCCACGTTACAGCGAGATAAGAAAGGCGAGCAGGGGTCACCTTACCTGACTGTCCGCCCGTTGGACTTTGCCCACCTTCTCCCTCCGGCCGTGATCGGAAGCTGCAGGTTCAAAGTCTTCAATCTCCTGCGACTCTGAAGGACCCTCCATTTCTGGCAGATCTGTGTCTGGGGGGCTTCCTTCCTCCAGAACCATGGCGGATTCTATTGAAAGACAGAAGCAGGAGTCCTGACTTGTGGAGAAAAGCGCTGCAGTGACCGGAATGCTACCCTCTGGGGTTCCAGCCTTCTCCCACATCAGGTGGGATACATGGAAGGAACCATGTTTCACTGCCAAGCATAAGGAGCACTTTTTTTTAGCGTGCATTCCTCTGGGGGCATTTCAGTCTTTTAAAAAGCGTGCCCCTGTTTGGCGGCATCCTGGAGTGGCCTGCAGTGTCTCAGGTGAGGAAGGCGACGTCGTTCCGCAACAGTGGTGCGACGCTCATCATGCTCCAGGAAGGCAGGCCAGTATGATTACCCGCGTGCTGTTGAGGCTGTGAAGGAGGCGGGCCTAAGGCTGCTTGCTCCAATCCGGATGGCGAGGAGAACACGAACGAGGGGCTCCGGGGACGGCAGCGAGCGAGCTCAGCTCTGCAGAAGGGTGCTTGTTACAAGAGGCCAGCTCAAGAGCAGCGAACGAAGGCACAATGTAAGCCTTTACTGAGGAAGGTCCAAATCCTTCTAAGCTAAAGCTAACCATGAACCCTAAATGGGGCTTTCCAGGTGGAGCGCATGGCCTTTCTGGTCCTGAGGAAAAGGCTGGGATACAGGGAGCCTACTGCAGACACCACCTACCAGTTGCGAGGGCCAAGACTTATCTCACCAAAGTAACCTTTTAAAATCATGTAAACATAAACAAAATCAACAAAAATCAGCAAAGGGGACCAGTGGAAAAGAACGCCACTGCTGCCGCTTTGGGCAAGCTGGCTGTCACTTGCACGATCAAACGGGTACTTCAAAGCAGTCATTCAGAGTTCACACTGCATCCACACCAGTGCACCCCTTCTAACAAATGTGCCGATCCATTAAATTGTCCAAACCAGGGACCCCTGCCCAGTTTCTCAAATGCTCAAGCCCAGACTTCTTCGAAGGATTTCGCTGCCTGGGTGGGCAGCAGGATGGGGCGTGAATGACAGCCCAGGAGACGGCCTGTCCTCTTGGGCAGAGTCTCACTTGTACTTCTTTTTCGCAATAATAAATTCCATACTGAAATTCGAGTTGAGATTTGAAAAGGCAAGCAAGGGCAAGGCAGCATTCTGTCTGCGACTGCTGGGAGATTCAGGACAGAGGAAAGGAAGTTCTGCACACAGCACACGCTTGAACTGCTGGATTCACCTCCAGCCAGACAGCTTTAAAGGGGACTGGACAGAGGCCTGGAAAAGGCTAGCGACAGGTGCCAGCCCTGATGGTGCCTCCAGGACTGGGGCAGCCCGCCTCCTGTGCACCAGCTGCTCAGCGACCCGGCAAGCGTGCGCACCAGGCGACCAGGAGGCTGGACTGCGCGGCCCTCGCTCTGTCCCAGCAGGCCTCTTTTTGTGTTCCTAAATCAAAGGGCCGCAAGACGTCACACATTCCACGGATAAGCAACAATACGGAGGCCAGAGAACACCATGTCGGATGGATGTGGCTTCCTGCTAGATGGCTTTCATCTGGTAATGGAGGCGACACTTCTAGGCGCATTATGTAGGACTGGATTGAAAGCATTTCCTAGCAGCTAAAAGGTGGAACTAAAAGGCACTGGAAAAGAACGGAACTAACGAAAGGCCAACAATCCATTTTCCTAATGACAGATGGTGCCACTACATCCAAACCATCTCATACTTGATGACTCAGAAATGATTGTTCCTTGTTATTTATCCTATGTATATCTGCCTTCTTCCTGCGCAGGAACTCAAGCCAGCTCACCTAACTCTTTGCATGCTCTCCATCTAATCCTCATAACAACAACCCTGTGAGGTAGATTGGGCTGAAAGTCTGTGACTGACCCAAAGTCACCCAGCTGGCTCCATGGCTGAGCGGGGACTAGGCCCTGGATCTCCTAAGTCCCCATCCCACACCCGTAACCACTATACCCCACGGGCTCCCAATTGTATGTTTGGGGTTAATGCAGAAGTTTGCTTTCTGATTAAGCATATTTATGACGTGATAATCAACTTCTGTTTAAATGTACTTCCAAACGTTTAAATCTCTTCCATTAAAAACGGTGCTGGTGCTTCCCTGCCCCTTCTGCCCCTGGCCCTGCCCTCCAGGGGGACAAAGCACCCATGAGTCGCTCCAAAATGGAACGCAGCCCCTGGGCTGGGGAGGGTCAACACCCCCGTCCCCTTGGCGGGCAGCTGCGGCCCTCCCTGGCTGCAGCCAAGCTCCTTTGCACTGCCGTGGGGCCAGAGGGGCTCTGCCTGGCTGGGCCTTATTTACGCTCACTGCGATTTCTGCCTTTAAGTGCCAAGAGGCCCGGAAGGAAGGATATTTGAACAAGCTGATGGAAGATGAGGCGAGGCAAGGCAGTTCCTGGGAATCAGGGCAGCTTTTCTTCTTGCATCCATGCTTGCTTCCCCCCACCTTTAAAGATGCCTGTAAAGATATGCAAGTGTACCTGCCCAGGAAATGCTCCTGTGCAACTTTTCTTGAGAACTGGCCGGGAACATGGAAGAGAAAGAGGCCACTGTGAAGGGAACACCGGGGAGGAGCCACATCAAAGAGGAAGAGAGGGGGGAGGGAGGGGGGAGGGAGAGAGAGAGAGACTATGTGGAGAATAATAATAACAACAACAACAACACAGCAATTAACTCATACTTGAGAGGTGCTGCTTTTAACAAAATGCACAGGGGGAAAGAGGAGGACAGGGAAGTGGATGTGGGATCACGAGAGCGGCATGGAGGGGCAGGGGACGCTCAACGCAGGGCGCTGTGGGGCTGCAATGCTGGCCGGGGTTCATGGTCCGGAGGAACCGAAGAGGCTTCCCCAAACGGAGGGAGAAAAGAGGACTGCAAAAACCAGGGACCCTGGAAGGCTGTACTCTAGGACTAGGAGAGGGGCTCCCCACAGGGCTGTCGCTGCCCCCTCCTGCTCCTCTTCCTCTGAGCGCCCTGGGCACCCCCCAGCAAGAGGCCTCCTTTCACAGGAGCTGCCTGCTCAGGGGACGTGTGTGTCCAGGAAGAGCTCTTGCTGAAGTGCGGCTCATGTTGGCAAGAGGTGGGCGGGCGCTTTGTTTCAGGGCAGCCCTGTGTGCTGGGCTGGGCAGCACAATGATTCCTGCCAAAACGGAAGTGCTTCTTTGCTAGGCAAATGGTGGCAACGCCAGACAAGGGGGCATGCACTGCTTCCCCACCACCACATTCCCCCACTCCCATGCAGGAAGCCATGTTAATTATGCATCTATCATTAGTCTGTATATGTCCCCTTTTTGTTGAAAAGCCATCCAAGTGCAGAAGTGCAACCCTGACACACCAGGAAATGAAGACAAGCAAAAGTCTGCAACTCCCCGTCACAGGTTCTAATAGACTGTGGCGGGGGTGGGGGGGGGGAGTACTGGCCGAAAGGGATCCGCATTTTTGTATCCTGGCATTGCTCGTGAATCTGAACTAGTGGCATGGGAGGAGTTTCCGCAGGGTCACCCGCACAATTGTTTGGGCAACTGTGTTGCTACTGAGTGCGGAATCGACCCTGGAGCGGCTCCGCATCGATCGCAAGGAGCACCCTCCGCGGCCGCCACATTTACAGCCCTCCTGGGGCGTCCCTTGCACCCTGCAGGCTGCTCAGATAGAGCGGTTCGAACTTGGAGCTGTGCAGAGGAGCCCGCGTGGGCGACGCGATGTGCAGAGACCAGGAAGAACACAGGCAGCCCTGCACTGGTGAGCGGACCAGCCTGCACCACAGGAGGTACAGCCTGTTGCATCCACCACCCCGTCCCCAGATAACGGGCATTTAAGTTACAGGACAGCAGCTTATGTATCTGATGTAGTGGACTCGAGCCCATGCAAACTCGCTAGCTGTTTAAGGTGCAAGACGCTACACAAAGCCGTGCCGCGAGTATCCTCGGCAGAGAGCCGCACTTGTGGATACCACGCGGAAGGACGCTCCCGCCGAGCGAAGACTGACGTGGCAGAGGCCCCTCCGCCTCGGCCCGGCCACGTCGCGCGAGCGGGCGTCCCGCTGCTTCCCGCGGCCAGCGACGCCTGAGGCAGTCCAAGGCAGCACGTGCAAGCACTCCCAGTGGCTTACCAAGCTTCCCCCGGCGGCTGGGCTGCGGCGCGCCAGGGCGCCCCGCCTCACCTGTGTTGGAGCGCTGCAGGAGAGAGGGCTTGGCTGTCCCGGCGGAGAGGCTGGAGGAGGGCACCGAGAGGGACTTGTACAGAGCCGTCTCGCGGTGCTCCTTGAAGCGCTCGGCCGCCATGAGCGCGTTGGAGAGCTCCTGCAGCGGCATGTTGTTGATGTCCGACGAAAACGGGCTAAGTGGGTTTTCCAGGCTCATCAGCCAGCTGGTGTTCCCTGCAGGAGAGGGAGGGGCAATCAGAGCACAGGAAAAGCCACCAAGGGACCAGCCAGTGCTGTGCTGCCTCGAGAGGAAAAGGGCACCCCCATTCACGGAACGCCTGCCGATGACCCTCCCTCAGAAATCCCGCGCTGCGTTCCTTCTGCACAGCAGCCATTTCCAAAATGCCTGCTGCACCAGAGCTCGGTTGGTCTGCCCCGACACCTCCCTGCGTTCCAGGGGCGCGCACACAATGCACGGTGTGCGTGCGCCGCGCAGCCTGTTGGATCCTGCGTGAGCAGAAAGGGCGCCCCAGGCGGCAGCAGTGCGGCACAGGATGCCTGCCTTTTCCCAAGGCACCGGCCGCGGGTCTGGCCAGTGCCCGGAGAGCAAGCTGGTGCTGCGTTCCTCCGGATATGCCTGGCAGCCACTTCCACCCCCCGTTGGCGTTGGCCACGCTGGCCGGGCCTCCACGCCAACCAGCAGCCTCTCTGCAGGGCGCCCTCCGGCACCAACCACTTCCGAACCCTTTCACGGCCAAGGGCTGCAGAGCGATGCTCTCCCCCAGACCCGAGCCTCGCACTGCAGTGCAGTAAACCGAGAGGGCGGGCTGCCTTCGGAGGCGTCTGCTTGTCAGGACTGGCTTTCTCCTCAGAGAGCCCTTGGCCAACTGAGGAACCCCAGGGCTCCCCACAGTAGCCTGAAAAGCAGAGCTGGAAGGCCTGGCTTTCTGCAAGGGCCAGCTGCCCTCTAAGTGTGGTCACACCTTCTCGCCAGGCCGCCAGAGCTGAGTCAGCCAGGGCTGGGGCCAAAATGGTCCATGAAGAGATGCCTCTCGCACTGGCCCGCAGGACAGCCGTGCAGGCTTAGCAGAGCCTACCTGTTGGTCTCCGCACCAGAATTTCTGCCCAGCCTTGGGTCAGCAGTGGGACATATGCAGCCAGGTTTGCCTTTTCCTTCTGCAAAGCACTGGAAACAGTTTTTTCCGTCCGGGCAGCTGAAGCAGAACTCTGTACTCCTTGGGGCAGTGAGCTGGCTGAGAAGTGGGAGGCAGAGCTATCCACTGGCCCAGCCCGCAGAGCGTGGCCACCTGCGGAGCACAGGAGCAGTGGGAGGAAGAGGAGCAATGAGCACGTTTTGCTCAGCGCTCTAAGATGGGGAGAAAGCAAATCAGTTACTGAGAAGATGCAAAACGTAGCAGAACTACGTGGCCTCATCCCTCCCTGGAACTATCGGGGTGGGCAACTTTTTTGGGTGGAAAGCTGCAGAGGCAGCTGGGTTTGGACACTCCCCCCTGGACTGGCACACACACACACCCCCAGCCACCCGCCATTCCCACACACGCAGTCCCATCAGAGACAGCCATTCTCTCTCTCTCTCTCTCTCTCTCTCTCACACACACACACACACACGATTCCTTCCTCAGAACCCATGCACCCCCTTCCCTGCTGTCTCCCCCTCTCCCAGTCCCCACCTCCAGCTCCCCATGACACTCAAGGAAGTACCCCAAGACATCTGGGGTTATCTTGTGGTCCCCAATATCCAAGTGGTTCATACACAGAACCTGGGGAGGCACCTTACCAGACATTGACCTGACACGGCTGCGGGTTCGAGCAACCTGTGGACCAGCTTGAGACTCGAGTTTGGCTGGGGCCTCTTTTGTCTGTCTCACTTCCAAGATGTGGTCTGAACTGGAGATCAAGAGAAAATGCACAAACTAATTGTGAGTCCCTGCTGGCTTGAATATCAGATTTTATCATGTCTGGGAAGGACCCCACAAGCCACCTCTGGAAGAATCCTCTTTGGAGGGTGACCTAGAGATAAGTATCTCCACAACACAGCCTGCTCCAAGGAAGTTGGAAGGCAAGTGGGGATTTGGTCCCTCTGGAAAGGCAGCATCCAAATCATTCTGCCAAGACACAGAGAACCCCCTGCTGCTGAACCGGCCGGGGGAGTCAAGCTGCTGCCTAGCCTGGGAGAAGGGGCAGGATCAGCCAGCCGCCAGACAAAGGCCTGCCTACAAGCACATGGGCCATGCATAGCTCTGTGCATCACGACCGTTCTCAACTGGCTCTGATGACCTGCAGCTGTACTCGGGCAGGGCTCTGAACAACACCCGGCTTGCCAGCACAAGGTTCCCGGCCGCCTTGTTCCTTGTGGAACCCCAGGTGCTTGGACTGTCTCTGCTCTCAGCACTGGCTTGCGCTAATTTCTGGTTTCTCTGCCCTAGCACCACCTGAAGTAGGTTGGGGCCGAAGCTCACAGGCAGAGAGCACACTGAGCCCTTCCCCCCAGTCTGTAGAATGTAATAGTGACTACATCGTTTTCCATCCTCTCATCCTTTTACCAACAAAACAGAGTGCTTACAAAGGATCAGAGACGCACCAGGCTTACCTTGTCTCCATGCTGCTCTGCAGCTCCCCAGAATCCAGGCCCAGGAGTGACCTGGTTCCTGTCCCAACACTTGTAGTGATTGTCACTAGCTTGTTACCCACCAGCCAGGTCTTGGTTCTTCCTCCAGCCAGGAGGAACTCTCCAACAGGAGATCTAGAGGTGCCAGGAAGACATGGACAATGAAAGAGCCAAGTCACTGCCTTGCTGGGTCCACCAAAGGGCCTCCCCAGCTGAGCACTCGTGCAGTGGTGGCCAGCCGCAGGCCCTCTTCCCAGCAGAGGTGTGCTGCCTCTGGACGCGCCACTACCATAAACTAATCAGCAGACTAATGTAGGGACAGGCCTCTCTCATTTACTTCTACGTACTGCTGCATAATATGCTGATTGTCAATGCATCTGGAGGCAGTGAATTCCAGTGTGCAGAATGCTTGCCTGCCAGTGCTATGTAAAAAGGATTAAATGGGTAAAATGGGGCTATGTATACAAGTGCAATGTGGTAGTAATAATTTCCAGTTTAACTCAAGTGGCTGTTCAAGTTGCTAAGAAATAACAGTCTAAAAAAATCAGATCCAGCAAATAACCGGCAGCATGCAAATATAAAAATAACGTCAAACGCATGCCTGAACGCGATTTTCAAGAGCCACTTAGGAGCAAGTATAGCAGACACTGGATCACCCCAGGAGGAGAATCCACCACTGAAGTCTGGCCGGCGAGATGCTCCTGTCCCTGTTACCAGGTGGCTGCATTTCTAGCGAGAGTCAGGTCAGTAAGGCCAGGCTCCAAGGCTGGTGTTAAGTTCCATCAGGGAAAGGGCGAACCTTGAGGTCACTCTCAACGTCGTAACAGCCAGGGACTGGCACGTGCACTGAGCCCGGAACAGACGGACAGCCAGCACAGTTCGGGTGCTATGGAACTGACTGTGGGCCAGGTGTGGGGATCTCTGAAGGAGGGGGCGTGAGAGGGAAAAGATGACACACTGCAGAAGAACCCAAACGCAGGAGCAACAATTCCAACCTTTTGGGCACAGCAGTGAAGTTTGAAAAGACGTATCGGGCCATCATATCCAGGCAGGTCTCTGTGAGCTCCAAATGGAGGTTTTTCAGGCTGTCATCTGCCTGGGCCATCGAATTCTCATCAGCAGATCCCAAGCTGGAGCTGGTGATGGAGGTCTGTATCCGGCTGGAAAAAAGACAGTTGGAATTTTGCCAAATCACCGCAAATGGAAAAGGTCACCTAGTGATCTCTAAGGCATGCAGCAGGCAGGCGAAAGCTTAGCCGTTTTGCTCAGCAGTCCATGTAATTAATTACATCATGGCCATACCCCTAAGTTGACTGATCAGGCTACCCTGACATCTTGAGTCATGAATGTGAGGAACTGTGTGCCTCGAAACAGAGGAAGGAGAATGATGAACTGCTATTTCCATGTGCTTAGAAGAGTCTCTCCTGGCCCCTCTATGGCCCAGAAGAGGGAGAGGTTATCGGCTGCATCCGACCACTTGCACGTGTGGGAAGCCAGCCTTTGACCCCATCTTAAAGCAGATTTCCAAGAAATACAGCTGCTGACGAGGGATTTGAGAGTTTAAGATTATGCATCCAGATATTTACTTAGAAAATGTAAAAAGGAATGTCGATCAAGAGGAAGTTAACGCCAGCACAGTGACAGAAGGGCGAAATGCTTCCGTGCCCCCCAAAAAGATGCTGCACACACAAGCCCCCTGTGGCAAGTCCACAGATCTCCACTGGTTGCCCCCTGTGGCGCCTCCAGTCTTCTCCTCTAGGGCTGCCGATGGCCCCATGCCGGACAACGCCTCTAAAGGTCGTGGTCTGAGCTGCCTGGACTAGGCCTGTCTTTGGCTGCATTCAGGGGCATGGGGGCAGTTGGATCCGGTTCACGCACGCTGCTGGTGGGGAGGATCCCTTGCAGCCCTGCGGCTGGGCTCAGGCAACGTGGCAAGGCGTCCTCAAGGTCTCAGGATGGGTTGTGTGCACCCTGCCACCGAGTGTGGCTTTTAGGGTTGTGGGAGCCCAGCTGCACGACTGACCATGGTTGGCTACCCACAGAAGACGCACAGCCCACAACCAAAAACATGCCTTTTCTTCACAGGTTGTTCATGGTTAACAAGCTTTGATCTGATGGCTGCGTTCTGCTCCACAAGATAGAACATTCCAGCAAGAACACAGTCTATAGACGGAGAATCTATACTCCATCCTTAAGTGTGGGGCATCACATTCTCTAAATCTAGCATTCTTTCCAAAGGAAACCCAATAGCTAGCTCTTCCGTTCTGCTGTGATAAGAGTTGCCAACTCTCCCCAGACAATCGCTAACCAAGGCTGCTTGGATCCTGTTTAAAACAAGGAGAACAAAGGAAAGAGAGACCAATCCTATCACAGTTCATATGCAGAGTGGTGTGGCCGCCCTCTCATGCTCCCACTTTCTGAAGACTGTGTCTGTCATCCTTGCCCAGTGTTCATCCAATTGTGTAGTTCCTTTATTTTCCATCGAAATAAGCCTTGCCAACACACACTCAAGAGATCGAGGGTGTGCAGCTTTCCAAGGCTACATCTGCAACACGGCGGTTCCGCTTACTGTGGAAGTACCATCCCCACCAAGGAAAAATATCTGTGCTTGCAACTCAGACGCAAGAATATGCATTTTTGCCAAAGCCTGGCTCTTCCTTTTCAGCTACAACTACTCTCTCAATAACGTAGCTTGAACATGGAAAGGAGAAATGGGAGGACCAGAGCTGAAACTATTTTCAAATAATATTCTCTGAGACATCCAAGATATAACGCTGACTCAAGCCAAGGACTGTAAATTAAAACCTAGCCTCAAGAATTCGGATTCCTTTCCCCACCCCCAGCGCAAGCCCTCCCATTATTAACATGGGTTAGTTGCCATGACAACTGCAGCAACACCAAGCTACCACTAACTACAGTTTCTATCATGGCTTGTGTGCAAACCATGGCTTCAAAATCTGGTTTAGGAGTTAATCACAGCAGCTTCCACTCTGGCGTGCAACCGAGGAGATCCGAAACAGCGGAAGAGGGAGGAAGGCGCCCCCCGGGGCTCTCACCTGCTTTGTGAGCTACCTGTCCTTGCAGGGGCCGCTCTTAGGGCTGCACTGCACCATGACACAGATATGGGCTTGGGACCGGGATACCTGAAGGAACGTATTTCTCCCCGCGTTCCCTCCCGCCCCTTGAGAGCTGCGGCAGAGGCCCTGCTCCGGGAACCCTCCCTGAAGGTCAGGAGAGGGAACACTCGGGAGGGCCTTCTTTGCGGTGGCGCCCTGGCTCTGGAATGCGCTCCCCAGAGAGGTCCACCTGGCGCCGACATTACATGACTTCCGGCACCAGGTCGAGACCTTTGTACTTACCCGATATTTTAAAGTTTAAATATTTCAGCAACACACCAAGCTGCAGAGGGTGACCAGACAGCGCAGAACCAATTCCTTTTCATCAAGAGGTCTCTCATTCCAGGGGTGGAAGCTCACTTCTATTTCACCCTGCAGCTAAACTGCTCGTGACGACTGGCCCCTAAAGCTGGCATTCTTAGCCAAGAGTGCCAGCAAGCTGAAGACTTTAAAGCCCACCTTTGAATGGCCACCAAAAGCTGACCACAACCTCCCATACCTACAGCAATGGGAGAAAGATCTGGGCCAAACTGCAGCACGGAGTCATACAACCAAACCAACAGAGAAGCAGTGTAAGTGTGGCCCATTTACCCCAAACCATGCAAAATACCCTTGTGAGGCGAATAGGATGAGTGGCCCTTGATCTAAGGAGGACATGCAATAACCCCAGCATGCAAATCCCCACCCCATCCCCAGCAGAGCAAGCAGTGAGGCCGCAAGGCCCCACTGCTCCTGGCCCTCCCTCTTCCAAGCATCACTACCTGTGGACTGCATGATCAGACACACTGATGCTGCGAGACCGGAAGGCATCAACGGCAGAGGGTTCTTTCAGCTCTTTCACTGGAGGAGAGTTATTCAAGCTTTGCCTGGCATTTTTGGCTATTTTAAAATTACTAAGATGAAGCACCACCAAGACCCCACATAAAGAGGTGTGATTGTACAGGAAGAAAATCATTGGAAGATGGAAGTTGAAAGGCCAAAGTCCCAGAAGGTGATGTAAAAAACAAAACAAAAGGAAGGATGCCAAAAAAAGAAAAAGAAAAGAAAAAAAGTGGGGGATTAAAAACAGTAAGCAAAACTCAAGCACATAAACATTTCAAAATAAATAAATGAAAAAAAAGGCAACAGAAAGCAAACACCTCCCATCATTACCCCAGACTGATGTTACCAAAAACAAAAGTTAACCTAGACAAAATTAGCATGAATTAAAACCAAGGCTGGAAGTGGCAGTTGGAATGCTGCAGTACACGGGGTGGGAAAATCAAATGCTGAGGCAGGTGCCGGGCACACTCCACAAAAACCATCCTCGACTGACCCACAAGGCACAAAGCTACGCCCGACTTCCGCCAAATTCCTGTTGTTAAGTGTTTTGCTGCAAGCAATATCACCTAACTGCAGCATATGCAATGACCTTGGATCTCACCGCAGCCAAATATGAGGGAGCACCAGGAGCAGAGCAAATGCGCTTCCTGCCCAAAGCAGACAAACACACTGTGCATTAATCCATCACACGTTTTGTGCCCGAGCTGCCTTGAAGACGAGAGAGAGGTTCCGACACCGAGTTCTGGCTCAGATTTATTCCTGGCTTCACAGGGCAGTGCTCATTCAATAATTTCTTATAGAAGCAAATTAGGCAAATAATTAAAATCTGAGCATGAATGCCTTTTAGGGTTTCTGAAGCTTCAGCTCAAAGGTGCCTTGAGTCAAAGATTCACAGCTTCTGGCTGCTCCAGCATCAAGACAGTGGTGCTACTCTGAAAAGTGCTGACAGAACATCTCTACAAAGCAAGAGTATTCCAGCTTAGAGAAACAGTGCACACCTGGGTGAGGTGGTGGTGATGGAGTCATAACAGAAAAGAATGTGGTAAATAGAAGAAGGCTGAATGGAGAGGGTGGAGTCCTACTATTTTAATCTTCAGACTCAGAATAATTTGCAGTGTTGCACTGAAAGGCGAGTTCCTTTTGGAACCTCAAAGAAATAAGAAGTATGCTTAAGGGGATTGGTTATCACTTTGAAAGACATGGCTAAAATACTGCTGGACCTCACGTAACACAGGTTCCACAACTCCTCCTCCACAGACAGACAGTGATACGAAGTTGAGTTACCCGGATTCGAACTGGTCTTCGAAGTGTAATAACACTGCCAGATTAGGAGATAAAAGTGGAATTGGGATAAAGCTCTCGATTACTACTGGCAAGTGCCAAGTCGGAATGCTTAGCCCAAAACCCATCAGAAAGTTCAGCAGAAATGTTGGCTGAGCCACTGGCTGGTGCTCAGCCATTCTATAATGAAATGGGGCAAAATAAGCTACCTGCAACTAGACTGAGTGATCAGTGGACTGGAACTCGATCAGACTAAACTCTTTCAATGATATGAAACTGCACTTTGGAATTACAAGAACTGTTCTAACAACTCCATTAAGCCAACAATCAGTGGGAATAAGATGTCGTTATATAAGGTATACTGCCTACTGCCAAAGAAAGCACACTTTCCTTCCTGCAACCAGCTTTTTTACCTCTTTGGCCTTTCATTCAGACTTGTGCTACGGGCCCGGAAGCTGTCTTTCTCCGGGGTGTCATCAAAGGAGAGGAGGACATTGGAACGCAAGCCCTGCCACAAAAGAAGCACGGACACAGTTCACAAAGTTGGGTGCAACCATGGAGCTCCTCCATTCCGGCCCTCCCAGTGTATTGTGCTACATCGCCTATCAGCTCCAGCCAGCCTTGTTGCAAACACTTCTGCAGGATGAGGGAGCAGCAGCCCCAGGCCAGTTCCTCCAAGCCTGAATCCACACCTGCTTCTTCTTAATGGTGGCAATGCATGAACAACTCCACCCTGCTAAGTAATCCGGACGGAGCACCATGAAGGCGGCCCTGCAACGATGCTGCTGAAAAGCTGCCACGCACACCCTGCAGGGGCAGGGCAAGCAGCCTCCTCCCGCGGGTGGCCCCGCAGGATGCAGCCCAGGCTCCCATCGGGCACACCACCCCCTCCCCCGTATTGCGCAAATGCAGCCTACCAAGCTTACCTTGGTGATATAGGGAACAAAGTCTTTCCGAAAGGGGAGCCGGCATTTGATAAACCACATGGCTATGACATGGTGCGCCAGGCAAACAATGTATTGATTAAACCTGGAAAAGAGTTAAAGGAATATTTTGGTGGCTTTAGCCAAATGTTGTGTATGGCAGACAAAACTCCCAATGAAAGACTGAAAGGACAAAAGGAGCCACGAAAATAGATGCGACCTTCTGAATGGGCTGGAGAACCAGAGACACCTCCCAGCAGGACGCTTTGACACAGCTCTCCCCTGTCTTCCGGCTTAAATTTCCTGGCTGGTGCTTGTGCCCTCTAAAAGCACCACCTAAGGGCTGCCAGGGGATCCCTGGCACGCCTGGGCTTCTCTTCCCACCACCACCTGCCGCCACCACCTGCCCCGTTCTGCATCGCAAGCAGGAATCTGGGCTGTGCCTCTGTGGCGCTGTGGACCCGATACGGAAGAGCCGGGACCGACAAGCTGAAGGTCCTGCCTCGGGGTCACGCTGAGGAGAGGCAGAGGGGGACGAACGCCCAGTGCAAAGGGACCTTCACATATAAAGGACTCAAGCGCTTTATTTAAAAAAAAGTACTTCATCCAGGGCATTCCACCCCCACTCAGCTTACTTGGAAGGGTTTGTGTAGGGCAGCGAGATGGCAAATACACTGGCATACTGCTCGGCTGCAAAGTTCCTGTAGAGGTGAGGCAGTCGGGCCAATGCTGGGAGGTGTCCGTTGGAAGAAGAGGGAAAACAGTGCAGTCAGCTTGCAAGCAAAGCAGCGGCCTCCACCCGCTCCCGCCCACCACCCTCCTGATTGCCTGGGACTATTTGGGGCCAGGTTCAAATGCCATTTTCTCCCACTCTTGCGTTGTGTCACAGGCCAGGCTTTTAACTACAGATATATTTATTCATATTGTATTTTAATTTTATTATGTTTTATGCCTTGTTTGTTGTTGCAATTCATTTTTATCTGTATTTTAAATATATTTATCTTGCATATGAGCCACCCAGAGAGTCTTTGGCTATGCGACAGATCGCTCGATCAATGCCTTGATCCAAGAAATGGCAGAGCTAGTTTCACGTGCCAAAGAGGACCTCAACCCAGAGATCCTCATGCCCCCTCCCTGTCCCCACTCTTAACCAAACCATTTGCAGAACCAGGAATACTTTCTAAAGCAGACTGCAGGTGGCACCTGGGTGTTCAAAAGGCTCCAGTGTGAACTGCTGGATGCACTTAAAAGAGCCTGTGTCTCCAAAACCTGCAGGTAGCTGCTCTGGTGCTCTCCTCCCAACCCAGAAGAGAGAATCAAACTCCGTAACTTACTTGAAAGAAATTCCAAGAGGGGAATGGCCATATTGGCTGTGGCTGAAATATGAGTCAGCTTGACTATCAGGACTGGCAGGGCCTTGATGATAATTTCTGGCATCTCCACACTGCAGATGGACAGGGCCACGACACACTGGCTGGCGCAGCGGTAGATCAGGCCGTGCTCCAGGCAGTACACCATCTCCCGCTGGGTGGGGGGAAAGAGCAGTTACGCAGGCAGTAACACAGCATGAGTCACACTCTATGAGCCAGCGTGGCGATAAATGGTATCATTTGTTTCGGTTTGGTGCTTTTAACCTGTTAAGGAAAACCCTTGCTCTCTTTTTAGTGTTCTTCTCACAGCTTGGAAAAGCAATACGCAATGCCAAAAGCCACGGGCCCCTGCAAGCCCTGCTTGATTCCTCACACCCACAATACCTGCTTAGTTTTGTCCAGGTAACTGTGGTAAGAGATCAAAGCCGTCAACACTGGAACCACAGCCAGATGCAAATCATTACGAGACAGTCCTTCGGGTATGCCCCGCAAGCGTTCCGTCATCTTTTTGTCTGTAAGCTAGCAGAACATACGCCCAAGGTTACGGTGCATAGAAACGACTAATGAAATGACCATCTTAGCTGCCCTCTTCTGCCCCATTTCCCCATTCTGTGGGGTGAAGCAACCCGCCCTGTGAAAAACTTCGCTCCTCTAGACCAAAATATTGCCAAAGCTAGAACGGCTGCACCGGAATTCTACGCTAGCTCATGTGCTTTCCCACCAGTCCTGCTGACAGAGCAGGGGCTCGCGCTCAAGGCCAAACTGAGGGTTTGGACCAGAGCCGACAGTGCAGCAGGCGAGAGGCGCTGCTCCACCAGGCACGGGGCAGAATCGCTTCACACACTGTGCAATTGATTAAGAGGCTTGCCTGGCCACCTGCAAAGCCCTTCAGCGTCAACAAGTGGGGCTGGGCTGGCGTTCGACCGGTTTGCACAGGCGAGTTCCACAACAGAGGTGCAGCCCCAGCCCCTCCTTACGCAGCACCACAACTGGGCAGTGGGGATGGAGATGTGGAGGTGCGGCTGAGCCGAAGCCGGGGCCCCGTGGAGCAGGCAAGCTCTCACCATGGCACAGAGGGCAGACGACAGCTGATCCATGTTGCAGGGGGACGTCAAGTAAAGCACTTTGCACTGCAGAGACTTGGGCAGCTTATTCAGAACCAGCTTCAGCACCTTCCAGTCCGTCTCCTCAGAAAGACAAGGAAGACATGATCAGATCCCAGATCACACGCTTCCCACCAATAAAGTGCCAGGCTCGCTCCTCAGAACATCCAGAGAGCAGGGCTGCGAGAGGGCTGCACTTGAGTTTCTCTGTCAGTCTCCACCTGAGACCGAGTCCTTTGAGTTGGGTTCATCACCTACTTGTTTCAAGCACTGCAGGAGGACTCCAAAGAGCAAAGAGTAAGGCAGGTGGCCTGCGCGGATGGCCGGGGTCTGCGAGGGCGCACTCGGACTTCCAGAGGGAGGGGACAGGGTACCAGGTTTTTTTTCAGGTTCCCTATGAAAAAGGAAGAAAAGCATCAGAATGCACCGTGAGAGTGCAGCACACAGCTCAAAGCAGCCTTTTCCAAGTGGCAGGCAGGCAGGCTTCCCTCAAGCACTTTCCCAGAGAGCCTGAGGTAAAAAACTGGAGCTATGGCCAAACGCTTTGGCCACTACAAAGAAGAAACCTACACAAAGCTGCAGAGGCAGTAGGGGCTGAATCTCACAAGGCCATCTTTGGTGGGCAGGCCTAGTCGGTGGAGAGTGTCGGCCCGCAGCGAGAGCAAGAAATCAAAAACCTGAAGGAGAAAACCAAGAAATCATCAACACTGGATTTCCAAAGCAAGCCAAGGCCAGGCAGGCTACATGCAAACATTTTCTTCAAACAAACCAAGTGATCTTGCAACGAATGGACTCCATGATGCTTTTAAAGAGAAGGGAGTTCCAAGAGAACTACGGCACTGTAGGTTGAGAACACCCCTTCGACTTTCTTTCACCCATCCATGTAGGAGGAGCCAAGGGAGCTGGTGGGGAAGGAGCTATCTAAGCTCCCTCTGCAGCCAACACAGAAGGAAGATTTCTGGGAAAGTTCAATTCAGAGCCTACCCCCCTTGCTGCAGGGACCTCCCAGGTCCCGTGGTGACTTGCAGGACTTGCCCTTGAGACTACCCACAGTTGATCAACCCCAGAATTGCTCCTTCTGGCCCACTTGAAGCTAGTTTGCTAATCAGGATACCCCGGGGCAAGCTGTCAAAAGCTTTGTGGAAGCCAAGAGATATTATGTCTGCAAGGAAGATCACTCAGTCAAAAAGAACCAAAATCAGATTACTCTGGCAATATTTGTCCTTGACAGATCTATGTTGGCTTCTAGTAATCACTGCATTTTTAGGTGTCTGCAGCTTAACTGCTTTACATTCTGCTCCCGTCTGACTGACAGACACTCCAGTGAAATTTCTAAAAATGCTCCCTCCACTTTGGGGCAGGAGTCACTCATCAGTGCATAACCTCTCCCATCAGAGTGAAAGGTATTTTGTGATGGGGAAGACGGAAGACGGATAGAAGGACGCCTTAACAGACAGGACTGTGGTAGGATTCCACGGGATTGGAGCAAAAACCACAGCCTGCAAGTACTGAGCAGGTTTGGCTTCCCCAAAAGATCAACCCTCATGTAAAAGAAAGCACACATGTAACCGGCAGCGTCTCGTTCCAACCAGCACAGAGGAACACTTGGGAGTGCGGGGGCCTCTTCCCAGTACTGGCAAAAGGAGAAAAACACGTGAGCAGCAGCATCGGCCAGTGAAGCCACACCAAGCGCCATCGGCAGCCAGTTCTCCCCTTCCTTGGCCCTCTCCCGAGTGCTTCCTACCCCAGGATGGAGCAGCAGGATGCCTTCTCACCTGCAGCCGGATGCTGCTGGCAACTGGGAGGCTGTACTTGTACTTGTAGTGCAGCTGAACGTGCAGGACCAGCATCTCATAGACACGGGTGGCGTGGCTCGCAGGCAAGCTGTACAGCTTCGTCTGAAAGGAAGAGCAGCAGCGTTTGCCAAGATTCCGGAATGGTGAGCTCTCTATACAAGCACAGAATCAAAGAAGAGTGGAGTTGGAAGGGGCCAGAAGGCCATTAGGTACAACCCCCTGCTCAGTGCAGTACTCCAACTTAAACCATCCCATTCAGATGACTGTCCAGATGCTTTTTGAATGGAAGGAATGGAAACACCTCTTTCTTTACACTGAAAAGTCAGAGGGAAACCACCAGATGAAAACAGTCTGGCTGCACAATGTGGCATCTACCTGGAGGATAACCAGTAAGCCCAGAACTGCAGTCTTCACATCCTCTAAAGAGGCAGAGAAGGAGAGTAGGTCTCGCTCCTCCAGTTCAGCAGGTGGCGACAGGGAGTGCGAAGCAACCTGTTCAAGACAACAGCAAACAGTCATGATGACAAGGGTTACAAAGCATTAGGCACGTAAGAATAAGTCCAGTGCTAATAAGCTGAAGCTTCACCCAGCAAGGGGCAGAGTACTGCAAAAAGTATGGATGTGCAAAGCAATGGCTTATTTTCCTTTATGTTCTTTTATTTTAAAACATTTCTTCATCACCTTTCAGAGCAGAAGCCCTTCCAAGGAGGCTAACAACAATAAAGCTGAACCATTACATTTTTCCTATTTTTAATATCTTAAGTGCAAGGAAAACAGCAAGTAAAGCAGCAACAAAGGGATCTGACCCTTGGTGGGATTTTACTCCAGAGGAATATTCTCTTGCTGATACTGAAGTGCAGGCAGGCAGATATAGGAGCAGAGAGTAAATTGATCCCAAACTATTTATGGCACTAAAGGTGAGAAACAGTACCTTAAAATGGTCTCGGTAGCTACTGCACTAGGTACCTTGTAGGAATTATATGACTTTATCCCCTTTCCCCTAACAGCCTCAGGCAAGAGCAAAAGATGTCACATACCAGGCCAGTGAGGGCGAACCTTGTAGAGACCCAGTGCCCAAACTGCAACCCAAAACCTACTTATTTATCGCAAAGTGCCAACACTATAATAAAACCTGAAAACTGAGGTTTTAGTTTAAAAACAACAACTCACAGCCAGTCCAAGCAAATGCATCCATCCATCCATCCATCCATCGATCCTTGGCAGCGCACATACCGGCCATGCAAAAGCTCGGACCAGTTGTGGCTAACGAGTCGCGGCTCGTGATGTCATTGCATGGAGCCGCTACTCCTTTCCAAGCATGAGTGTGGCCCCTCTGTGCGCTGTTATCTGATGCTTGGCTGCTGGGGCGATGCTGGGGTGACTTGGCTCGCGTGCCAACAGAGGGTTCTGCGTGCCCACTGTGGCACGCATGCCATAGGTTCACCACCACTGCACTAGGCAAAGATCATTAAACGACTACCAAAACGACATTCTGGTTCTCCCTTCATGAAATATGCCCAGCCTTGCAAACTCAAACCAGCAGGTTACAGTAGCAGAGCTTCCTGAGTATATGACACAGACCCCCTGCCCCAAGCGGTATTTCCCCCTGGAGCTGCTGGGAATCTGGTGAAAGCTGGGAGGCCTCACCTTCTCTATGATATCCAGCAGGCTGTTGAAGTGATGGGTGTTGCAGCCCTCAGCCAGGTCCACCAGCAACTGGGTGGCCAGTTTGCGAACTTGGTGATCTTTGTCTTCCGGGATGTGGGCCAGTTGGGAGATGACCACTAGATTGATCAACTCCTCCTACAACATGACAAGGTCCTTGTCAGCTGGCTACAGGCACCAGCTTAACCGGCTGGCAAAGCAAACAAGAGACTTCTCAGACCGCGTGATGCAAACTGGGCACTCTCGGCATACTTCTGCCTCCACAGAGCGCTGGGCAAAGCGGCTCACCGGGAAAGCAGCTGGCAGCACCCTTCTCATGTGCCAGGAGCAGCCACCGTCGGGCAGCTTTTGGGTCACTGCAGCTGGTATGAAAGGAGGCTGGCAGTTGCCCAGCTGGGGGTCCACAAGCATTCACAGACTGCATTTCGGCTCGGCTTGGCTCAACTTGGAAGACAGGGCCAAGCACAAGAGAAGGTCCATGAATGCAGGGAGGGACAGAGGCTGGTGAGGTTTGTCCCTACTCTAGTCACCATTTTGATTACATTTTTATAGAAGTTTTTATCCATGAGTGATGAATTTCTGAAAGTATGTACACATCTTGCTACACCAACTGAATTTACAGAATAAAAGGAAAACCCACCTCATAAAATTGTCTGTTTACACTCAGGACAAATGACAGGACATACAAAACTTTATTGCGAACAGCACTTCGACTCTCATTTCTAAGGGGAAAAAGCAGGCAATAATATGTTTTAGAGTCCAAACCTTACTTTGGAATGTATTATACAAACAAAATCTCAAAAATGTTAAGTTCATATGAACAACTTTTCTCAATACAAAATTTGTAAAAAGGTTTGTGGAACCTGGAAGGGATGGAATTCCAGGAAAAGGTACACACATGTTCACAGAATCTTACCAGCGAAAGATACCTAGCTCAACCACCTGACAATGAGGAAACCTACTTCTGCTGCAACCTCGCCTGGTCTGTGCTTGGGAGCTCTCCTGGAGTTGTCACGGGGAACTCAGGGGCACAGAATGCATTTTACTAGCCCTCTCTGTCCAGAAACAACCTGGGTTCACCAATCCATGCTTGCATCTTCCCTTCCCTCAGCTGTCTGTGGACAGGTGGAAGATGAAAGTGTCACAAGGATGCACTAGGAACTCATTATCCATTTCATGTTAGTTTTAGTTTGACTTCCGACAAATACCAGGTAAATGAAGCTTCCTATCCCTGCTCTCTCCTCCTCCCCTGAAAACATGTGACTGGATCCAGACAGGCTTCCTCCGAGCCCTACCACCACAAATCAACGAGTGCGAAGTTTATTTATCGATTTATATCCTGCCTTTTTCCTACAAAGGGCTCAAGGCAGCTTACATCTCCTCCTCCATCTTATCCCCACAACAACCACCCTGTGAGGTAGGTTGGGCTGAGAGTCTGTGACTGGCCCAAAGTCATGACGCCAGTCCTCAGTGGCGAGTGGACAGGCAGAGTTATGAAGGAGGAGCCACAGGACCCTACCTGAAGAACCTCTCCATCAGCCCCTGCAGGTTGGGGATCCAGCCATCCTTCGCAGGGTGAATGGACTGAGCTCGGTAGGTTATCAGGTTCAGAACTGAAGGCTCCTTTTAAGCAAAACAAAGAGTAAGATCCAGGCTTTAAAAACATCCAACAGGAAGGAAGATCGCAAACTGAGTGCAGTAAAGGTTGGCCCATAAGAGGGAATGACGGGCATCTGTGATCAATTGACAGGAACATGTCCCCAAGATACTTTTGTGTCACAATGGATTCTTTGGTTTGTATTTCATTTGGTTTGGATAAATATATTTGGATTTTAAATGTCTCTCTCTCTCTCTCTCTCTCTCTCTCTCTCTCTCTAATAACTGTGATTAAAACAAACTTGAGAAAAGTACTGGTATTTATCTTTTTTATATTAATCTCTGAAATTAATATGTTTGCAGGCTCTCTTGATCCACGAGCACAGCTGGTACAAGTTGCAGCCACTGCCAGGGGATGCTTCCCAGGACAAATACAAGGTAAAGCTTTTAATTTTAGACCTTTCTGTGTGCAGGCACACATTGGTGAAATACCCATTTTTATAGATACCATCCGTGCAAATACCAAGACCCAAACCAACCCCCCCACTATGAAAGTGTAAATTACCACCATCAAAAATTGCAGAAATCCACATATGGACCCCTGGTACAAACCTAACAAACTCCAGAGGGCCAATCTGGAAAAATCCATCAGGCTTTCACCCCACAAATGGAATTTCTGTATATCCCTGAAAAAATATTAGGAGATTTCTCTGGTTCTCCCAAGCCTTACTGGTCTCTGATTAGCACATCTTTCCACAAGCTCAAAGTATCTCTCCTTAGAACCATGGAAGTCATTCTGATCACACAGCTCCTCCACAGTGGTCAGCAGGTCATGGACAATGGTTTTCAACTCCTGGCTTTCCAAGGTCTGGAAGACAGAAACGGTACTGGGCTCAGAACCAGGCCACCCCTGACAGCTCCCAGTACCCCTGTCTGCCCTCCTCTTCACAGCAGTAATCTGGAACTGTTACCCTGAACCTTCTCATCCAGGTAACTCATCCATTACTGTCTTTCAATCAGGATTCTACAGTATATGTTTCTAAGTCCTGCTCACAGAACAGGATCCCCTCTGGAAAAGATATACAGCTGATCAAATTTCATGGCATTTCTCTGGTGGAAGTGTTTTGTTCCATATCAACAGAAGAACAGGATCAGGTTCTTCCTACGTATGAGACGTTACAAGCTAAATTCTGACAGCAAGAAAGACAAAGAGTGGCGAGAAAGGGGGAGGATTTATTTCAGGATCATTTTCCTTGAAGCCACAGAAGATGCAAATGCAGGCGTTTGGTGAGAAGAAATGATATACAACCATTTTACAATCCTGACATTGGACCAAGGCCTGTTCCACTCCCAAGGTAGCAATCAGAGAAAGGCTTTGCATTTACCTGAAGCTGCTGAAGCAAGCTCTCGATAATATCCAGGAGAATGTCCCAGGTGACTGCCTGGAGGTCCTTTCCATACTTTTTGATCAACCTCGTTATGGAGAGGACAATTTCATAAGATACAATGGCATTTGGGCACGTCATGGCCTAGCAGGGAAAAACACTGTGAGCAGCTGGCATGCCAATGCCTGTCTAAGCTAAGAGGATCCTATTCACTACTTGCGCTTGGCGAGAGATACTTCAAGAAAAAAAAATATTCAGGAGAGGAATTTATGCAGGTGACTCCTGCGGTACTGTACATATCAGGCACTGCACAAAACTCAAGCAGTCAAGTCAACCAACAGGCAGGCAATCCAATGAGCATACGCCACGCCGTGCCAACCCACAGCAAAGAACAGCAACTGCGCTCCCAGTGCACACTTTACCAGAGAAGAATAAACGAAAGGATTTTAAAGCAAGAAGTCAGAAAAAAATGCTTCCAGAGATGCTTCAAATGCACAAGTGAAGGTCAGAGCAAGCCGACTACTAACACCAACTAAGCCAGGAGCTTCCGAGTCCTGAGACAGAACCGGGCAGACAGGGAGGTAGACGGGGTGATGCAGGTGGGCCCTGCTGGGTGGCACTGCTGCCACAGGCAAAGTGATGGGCGATACCCGCACGTTTCTCAGTTGCCTGCCACAGACCGATGCAACCCCACTCCAGCCACTGCGAGGCTTTACAATTGGTGCAAGCGCAACCTTTTCGGCCTCTTAGGTGGTGTGACTGCAATCAGTGGCCCAGGGACTCTGTTCCCCATTCTGGGTGCCCAAGGCCTGTGTATTACACTTCTACCCCATCCTTCCCCCAAGGAGCTCAGCACAGAGCTGCCCTTTATCCTAAACCCCTCCCTGTGAGGCAGGCCAATGCACTGAACTTCAAAGGATTTGAAGCTGGGCCTCCACCAACCATCCCCTACAACCACCGTGGCACAAGGGGGCATTCTGGGACTCATATTTACCTTCAGGAAGGAGGGCAGCACTGACGTGGGTGAATTTTTGAGCGCCTGCAGCCTGTGAGCGCCCCACAAGGCCATCCCCACAAAGAACACGGCCCCTCTCAGCAACACCGCGTCTGACACGTAGGTCCTGAAAATTGCAGCGGCAGTGAGTTAAGATCGCACTGCTGCCCTTCTGCATATGTGAGCATCAGTGGTGGCTCTCAGGCCTGGGCTGCGAGGACTTTCTTCAGTCAAAGCAGTGCAGAGATGGCCTTCGCCTTCGTGCAGCTCGAGCACTGCTCCCCTTCCGCGCAGCCCTCCTGCAGCGCACACCTGGGTCTCTGCAGCCAGTGTCTGCCGCATCCCTGGAGTTTCACCAGCAACAGCACGGGCAGCACCTGCACGCCTCTCCACTGGGGAAGAAGCCCAGCAGGCGGCTGCTGCAGCAGACACAGCCAGGCCTTCTCCAGCGAACCACCGCTGAGCACTGGACCCGAAGCATTAGTTGCAGTGCCAGCTGCACGAAGTGATGCTTGAACATCCTTCGCTTTAAGGCTCCTGGCTCGAAGCGCCCCACAGCCCTGCACAGTCGTGCCAGCCCCACCTCCTGTGGGCGTCAGGCGACACCCAAGCCATGCTGACACCAGGGAGCCCTCGCCCCAGAGCAGTTTTTCCCTGGTCTTGCCATCGCTCCTCTCACTGCTGCTGCTTGTTCTTATCCAGGGCAAAAAAAGACGGCATTTTAGCACACCTGTCCTCCATGATCCGGCACATGTTGTAAATGGCACTGTGTCCCAGGTGAGTTCCCAACAGGTTCCGCATGAGCTGTAAGGTGAACAGACACACAGTGTTAAGCGTTGAGAGGCTTCCTGAGAAATTGGCACAAAAGTACTCGAAATACTGCAACAAGGAAAGATGTAAACTGAACGTATGGCGTCTGGTGGTAAACCACCCGATGAAAACTAAGGCAGCGTTCACCTAAGGCAGCTTTCTCAACATGTTTTAAACCATTCCATAGATTCTGTCTCTGGAAGCATCTCTGATTTAAGAATTGGAAGCAGCAGACCTGAGACCCGAGAGAAAGGCTGTCAGCCAGAGTCGACAGAGCTGAGCTGCAAGAACAAATGGTCACACTGGCAACAGGGCACCCTCTTAAGATCCACCAGACCGGCATTTTCCTCCCCAAGCGTTTGCTTTCCGAGGTACGTATGCTTCCTCCTACTTACAACTCACCTTCCAGCAAGGCTCACAGAGTTCCTTCACATTGATGGTCCAGCACAAGGTGATAATAAAGACCGGGAGGGTTTCGGAAGGCAGGCAGTTGTAGCACACCACGGCATCCAGGACCTGCAGGGAAACCTTGGAAGGACAGAGGGAAGGGAAAGGTGATTCCTTTGCAATGGCAGCCTTTGTGACTTTTGTTACTGCTGCCACAAAACCTCTCGATGTTCATACAGAGCAAGCTTAGCCAAAGAGATAGCTTCCTGCCCCAAGGAGGCGTTAACCTACATTCTGACAAACACAATTTGAGGTAGGGGTGGGAGAGGCAGCCACGGCCCGCTTAGAACTTTTTCTTGCATGAGTCACATCCCCAGTGGCGCTGGGTGCCCCCTCTCCACTGTTCATCCTGCCCCCAGACCACCAAAGACGTCTGTGTGAAGAAGCAGCTGCTTGGGGCTGAAGGGCTTTGCAAAAGAACTGCAAACAGGAGAAAGAGAGCAATGACACCCTGGAGGATTCCAGAGGTGTTTCCTGGCATGAGAGAAGCAAGGAAGATCGTTTTTTTAAGAAAGCAACTCCATCACTCAGACTAACATTTACTTTCATTAATAATGACACTTTTTTAGCATCCACAGTATTTATGTAATTACTGACCTCAATGTCAACCGCAGATGACGTCTGAACGCACAGGAGGCAAATCATGCTACAAAAAAGGAATCCTGGTTAGTGTTTTATTTTTTAATGATCTTTTATTTAGTTTCTTTAAACCTAATGGCATAATGTCTAAGTCTAAGAGCTCAAGCCACATGAAAAACATACTTGTTTCACAGTTATTTGATTAGGTGAATTCTTTATTTTCAATGTTTTAATTTTTATGTTATTATTGCTGCTACCAATGTTATTTTTTAATTCTGGACTTTGACATGTACTAAATTTAAATGTTTCTTGACTTATTTCTCGAGTTTATATATATATTCTAGTATTTTATTATTTCTATTTTGCTTATTTTGGTTTTATTTTGATAGCTTACTTGTGATTTTGCTGTTATTGGTCTTTGTAATTGTGCATGATGATATTGTTTATTGTATTGTTTTTACGATGGATTTTAATACGATGCAAGACACCCAGCGAGCCGATGGCTAGTGGGGTGGCATGTAAATCCAACCAAGCCAATAGCTGGGAGCCATTTCACTCAGGCCCAGATCTGTGAGCAGTACTCATCCTAGCTCAGACCTCTGAAAACGAGCTGCTCTGGCCAAGCCCTCCTCCACGCATTTAGTTACTCCGCTGCTGCTCGCCAGCATGTGGAACATCGCGGTGCTTAAGCGACGCGCGCTGAAACCCCATGCCCCCATCCCTGTCTATGCTGCCCACAGGCATCAAAACATGCTAGTTATAGGAAAGCCAGACAGCTAATGTAAGATGGAACTGGAATTCTTGAGAACCAAGAAGAGATCTAGAACATAGACTTACTGGACCATATTCGCAATATATTCATCCAGGTAGCAGCTGTTGAACTTGACCAAGTTGACCAGCACCTGCAGGAACTCTGAAGTTAAACCGACTTCCATCCATTGGCGGACAAATTCAGCTGAGGGAAAATGCGGGGAGAGGTGCTCAGTGAGAGGTGCTAGATGGGAGACTCCCTTTGGCCACAGGCTGGACTGGTTCTAGGAAAGCATCTCACTGGGCCAGCCCTGCTGCTAACGCAGGGTCCCGGCAGGCTTGTCCATGCACAGAGAGAACGAGATCTGCGTTTCTCCTTGCAAGGCAAGTGAGCCAAGCCACATGAGCAGATGAGGAGGGCTCCTCAAGGTAGCAGTTAAGGAACTTCGGGGAGGAAGAGAGGCTCTCCGGAGGCAATGTGGGTCAGATTGAAAGACTGGTGGGATAAATTTGGCTCTTGGGCTGCAAGTTGCCCATCCCTTCACCACTAAAGGCAATATTCCATCACGGATTTGAGATATTGTGGGCTTCAAGCACTCCCCTCTCTGTGCCAGAATTCATTATTGTTAAATTATTGCTTAAAAGGAAGCATACCTAATTCCTCTTCCAAGTATGTTATATATCTTCCATTATCTGTAAGTGCCTTGAACACTTCAAGTCGTTCGTGCAGGTCTTCATTAGAAGGATAATCTTTAATCACTTTAAAGAAGTGAGCTCGGAGGATTCCTAGTCTCTCACCCTTGAAGAAAAACGTTGGATTTCTTGAAACATTATGCCTGATTTTTTTTTAAAGCAATGCTTCCTAGCAGCACACGTTAGCCCCATCTGGATTTTAGACCTCAGATGTGTGCCAAGCCTTACCTGTCCTTGGATAATTGCCTTCAGCAGGTAGAGCACGGCGTGCCTGGCCTCCGTTGGCCGATCTGGCTGCAGCAGATCTCCTACCACCTTCCAGATAGCTTCCACTGCATGCTAAGAGTACAGAAAACGCAGTTACCCGCAGGTGTCCCTTCCTGACTATAAGTAAGAAATACCTTTTCCAGGCACAGTTAGAACTGGCTGGGAACCCTTGATCACCACCAGCCACCACCACTTACGTACCGGCTATCAACAGATCAACAGTATTTCTCTGCTATCTAATCAGCTGGGCAAGCTTGATTCCATCTTAGAACTGTCTGATACTAGCCTCTATCCAGTTTCTTCTCCCTTACTTTTGTCCTAATAAAACAGATTTCCCTTCCCACCTGAAAACTCCTCATGCAGCAACAACTCACTGGAAATTTCAGAAAAGGGGCAAATTAGTCCTACTTCAGGGCACTTTTTTTCCTGTCCTGGCAGAGGGTGCCAGTGTACCACTTTGCCGTAGGTAAGCCCACATTACAGACTTGGAAATTATCTCCATTCTTACACTGATGTCCTATTTTTACAATTTTACTCCAATGCTCATGCACAGGCTGGTCATTTTGAGGAGAAAATGAAGGACAATCTCTTCACAGAAAAGATTTTTGGTCAGACAGATGTGTCTTCCCATTAATTAATTCAAGCCCTCACCCATAGCTTGCTCCAGCCCCCTCCTATACTTGGGTAGAGAATTCCAAAATCATTTCTCCATTTCGCAGCCTGGCCTCCCCATCACCACCTTCCCCAGCCAGCCGTCCAGGGCCAGGTACACCCCTAGCGCATGAGCAGTCTTGCTGGGGGGGGGGGGTCGGGGGGGCGCTCCCAGTAGATGTTTTCCTCGGATGCCTTGGTTGCTCAATCCCACACACTCACCTCTTCAAACTTTTTCGTTTTTGCTACCTCACAGATCTGACCAATTGCCTTGATCCGACTGTGCAACCCACATTCAGGGCTCAGTTCCTGAAAGGCAAAAGGGAGCATTAGACAGACAAGGGATGGGCCAAATCTGCAGAGTCAGGGAAAACTACTAACCTGTGACCAAGGGGAGTTGGCTGTACTCTCCCTGTGCATGCTCTTCCCACCTCACCCACTCCCTTCAGTCCACTAACCAGATGCTCTGCTAGCAATAGAGAGCATGACTGCAAGGAGGAGGTTCTTCCAACCATGCTTCCTTCACTCCAAACAGCTGCTGCTTTGCGGCCTGATTCTTCTCACAACAGTGCTGGTACAAGGCTGATAAACCACTCTGGACACCATGAATCTGGACATCTTTGAGATGTCTGTCCATGCAGGGTCAGAAACCAACCCCGTACCATAGGTGAAGGATGCTGCAACTGCCAACATCTGGTGCAACAGATGGCGCAGAGTCAAGTCACAAGTCAAGTCGCCTGGCGCCGTAGTTATTTGTTTTTCGGCGCCAGGCAAAGACCTTTTTATTCAAGCATAATTTTAATTGTTAATGTTATTTCTATTTTAAAGTTTTTTGGCCAGGGCGACTTATTTTATACAGTTACGTGTATTTTATATTGTTATTTATGTATTTTATTTATTTGTAAGCCGCCCTGAGGCTTCGGCGAATGGGGCGGCCTAGAAATTTTCTAAATAAATAAATAAGTCAACTTGTGGCTCTCTGGGTGTTTTGCCCCACCACTGTCAACCTAGCCAATGGTGGCAGGAGCTGTCACAACTTTTCCACCCTGCCGTAAATCAGAGCATCAGGTAAAAAGCTTCAAAATAAAACACTCATAGAATCATAGAATAGTAGAGCTGGAAGGGGCCATGAAGGCCATCGGGTCCAACGCCCTAATGTTTTCAAATGTCTCTAGTGTGGGAGTTCACCACTTCTCTAGGCAGCTGGTTCCACTGTCGTATTGCTCTGATGGTGAGGAAGCTTTTCCTGATGTCCAGCCTGAATCTGGGTTGTCACAGCTTGAATCAATTATTCTGTGCCCTGCACTCTGGCACCAGCAAGAAGAGACCTTGGCCTTCCTCTTTGGGACACCCTTTGACTTATAGAGGGATACCATGTCCCCCCTCGGTCTTCTCAATGCCCAGTTCTCTCAGTCTCTCCTCACAGGGCTTCCAGCTCGAGGTCTCCAACTCCTGCACCATGAGTTAATCTGATCTGGTAGTATTTGCAGTATGTAACTTCCAACTCCTAAAGTACGTTCAGGGTTCCAAGATTTCAAAATGTTACCTTGAGTATTTCTGCTGTGATGATAAACTCTGTTTGTTTTCCTTCTGATGACTTAGAATTAGACCTGGATTGTCCGAGTCCCAGGAGACTCTTAAATTTCTCTTTCAGGCCAGGATCTTTGCTTGGTGGCTTTGCCATCATTAACTAATGAAGCATCAAGGACGCTGTATAAACATAAGACAGACAGCAGGCTGCATCAGCAAAGCACAGGAAGACTCTTTCTTGACGCAATCAATCGAATGCACCCAGTGCTCCATGCAGCCAACGGCTCCTGCCCACTGCCACAGCACAGATCTAAGCCCTCCAGGGCATCTAGGCGATGGGAAACCCATGCGCACCCAGAGTCCTCACACACTGGCTGCAGCATTGACTGAACCCTGTGCCTCTTGCACCACAGGTCAGGGGGCCATGGGGCATCATCAGTGGATATTCCAGGCCTTTCACACTAAGAATGAGGGTGGCGCACTGGTTGCAGTATCAGACTAGGACTAGAGGGACCCTGGCACAAACCGTCTCTCTGCCACTGAAGTTCACAGGTGAGCATGGGCAACTCTCTCCACCTAGCCCACCTTACTAAATTGGGAAAACTATATATGCTGATTTCAGCTCCTGAGAGAAAGACAGTATCAAAAAGCATTATGTAAAATAAACCATACTTCCAGTGAACTGTAGTAAGCAGACACTGCAACAGACAATCTTGCAATAGTTAAAATTATGAGTGGCATTACTGCCTAGTCAGAAAACCTCTTGGCATTCCATATCATGAAGAAACAAGAGGCACATGAAAGTGAAAAGATATAATCCTGTTATACAAAAAAGGCAGATTATTCTCTTTCTCAGTAAAGATATTAGATAGCATTTAAAAGTTTGTTAAGATACAAGATATGCACTGCACAGAACTAAATTTGGACGTTCTCACTACAGTCTTCATCTACCCACTTCACCACAGGGTCCCAATACAACCCCCAGTTTCCATTACCAAATTATCAGTATTGGCGTGTGGCAACCTCTCCTACCTCCAGAGCAAGGATGATAAACCAGACTGCAACCTCTCCACCAGTCCATGCACTTAACCTGCCCGGGGGACAGAGTATTAAAGGGCACAATTCTATCATGTTTAGACAGAAGCACCCCCACACCTCCCGGCATGTCCTGGACAACCATTTTTCTGCTAAACATCCATAGGGTTATATTTAACCCGCATATAAATCACTTAACTCTGGGAAAGAGCCTGGGTAGGAAACAGGGTGGCTCAATAGCCCCAGGCCTGATGCTGGACCTCAGAACCTGTCTCCCTAGTATGAACCCCTGAACAAACCATTTCTGCCTCCCTTGCCCATCTATACATAGGGAAGCAGCTCAGACTGCAACACTTTATGCAGATTATGCTTTAAGGCGACAAAGTAATACAATAGTTATGTGTAAGCTTTGGCTGTGGGGTGCCACAGAAAAGAAATAAACAAATAAGCTTTACTCCTTGTAGCCAGCCGTCACAACCACAATACATAAATAGACTGTATACGACATCTGTATATGTGAATAGCATTCTATACCCACCGGCACAAAATTCAAAAATGCAGTAAATAAGGGGCGAACCACACTCAGAAATGCCTCTAACTTAAACAGTAACTGTTTGTTTAAAAGTACAAGATCCCCCTCTTTAACATGTTAAACTTCAACTTCTCTCAGCTGTCAAATGTTATCAAACTGCAAAGAACCACGGGGAACCTAAAGATTAGCAGGCGTCTTATGGCAGAAGCTCTTCGTCTTGGAACCCACTAGGTCAGGCTGGTGCTCGCAGGCTCCTGTTAAAATGATGGGCTGGATCAGGAGGCTATAGCACCTTGCAAACCAACTTGATTTATATAAAATACTGCTACCTGATTTTCACTCTGGTATCCCCAGTGCATTACAAGCCTGTGCTATACAGAGATGCAAATATGTCCACTACACCAGCAGACCTTGGCATAGCCAAAGATACAGTGGTGGAGTGAACTTAGCCTCCACAACCTCCTTGAGACAAAGGCACCACAAGACTGACTGGGGTTTTTGCTACAACGGATTACCAGACAATCCTACGCCAGTCCGGGCAGGAAAAACTGCTACAACCCCCAGCATTCCCCAGCCAGCCTAGCTGGGCAGTCATGGGGCTTCTTCCTGCCCAAACACGCACCAGACTGCACCCCAAGGCACTCCGAGAGCCCCCGTACCACCCGCCCAAGATGGCCCGTGAGCCTCCGCGGCACTCCCTCAGGCCAAGGCAGCGCTCCTAACAGCCGCCCTGCGTCGCCTCAGGGCCGCCGCGCTTCTTTAACCTCCACAACAACCCCGCGAGGGAAGCCAGGCTACGAGGGAGGGAAGGCCGACCCAGCCAGCGCCACGGCTCGGGGACGGGCGCTGGACCGGGGCCTCCTCCGCCCCTGGCCCGGCCCTCTCCCCTCGGAGCCCACTCGGGCGGGGCTTCGCCACCAGGCGCGTCCCGTCGTCAGCACAGCCCTGCGAGGGGGCAGGCGCCGGGCCCTCGGAACGTCCCGGCGGGGCCCCCCCGGCCCTGGCCCGGCCCTCCCACTAGCGCACCCCTCTCCCCAGGGGTGCTCGGAGAGGCGCCGCCTCCTGCCCACACCCCTTGCCCCCCATCATCCCCACCAGGACCGGCGCCCCCGCCCCGCGGACCCCGCACTCACCGCCCGCCGCCGCCGCCGCCGCACCAGCACCCCGCCCCCTTCGACCGGAAACGCGGCTCCACTTCCGGTGCGGTTGAGCCCGCGAGGAACGGGGCGCCCTCGCGCGGGGCACTGTGGGGGTTGTAGTCCCGGGCTGGCGCCGAGCCATGTGCGCGGGGCGGGCGGGCTCGTCCAGGCTGCTGCGGAGCGGGGCCGGGGGCCGGGGCCAGCCGGCAGGTGGGTACGCCGCGCAGGGCTGATCCCGGGCAGCCAGGGCCTTCTCGCGCGTTCCTGCGCGCCCGTCCTCCGCTCCCCGCGGCTGCGCGTGCCGGCCGGGCTGGTTGCGTGTGCCGCGCTTCCTCGGAAGGCCCTCAGCAGGAGGAGCCCCGCGGAGCCGCCTCGGTGCCACCCCTCTCTGCCCGGGGCGGGAGTCCCTGGGTGAGGCGCTCTGAAGAGGGGCTTCGCGTTGCCCCGGCCGCCCTTTCAGGCTTCAGCCACATCTTGCCCGCCCGTTTCCTTCGCCTTGCGCGCTCAGTGGCGACTGCCCGTCTTTTGCACGTCTCCTCGTCTGGCGCAGACCCTCCCGTTCTCTGCATTCGATGCGTGTTGCGGTTCCTCGATATTTGCCCATGCCCGTGTTAGCCACCCATTCGGCCGAGACGTTGCAGCGCCCTGCCATAACCCCCCCGCCCCAAATGTTTCTCTCTTGCTTGTGGCAGCTGTGCCGAAGCCCAGGATCTTGTGCTCCCGGTAGAACTGGGGACCCGTCGCACCACGCAAGGCAGGTCCCCGCGGCGAATCCCGAGCGTGTCTTGCATTCTGTGCCCTTCCTCTAAAGAGGCAAAACCACCTTACAAATGACTAAAATGAATATCGGAGTGCCATCTCAGACACTCCAACGGGTGCTCCATGTGGCGGCCCATAGCTGGCCGTGGGAACTGGATGGACCCCTCTTGGCCTGATCCAGCGCAACTCTTACGCTCCTGGGATGAAGGCAACTTCGTGCTTCCCCACCTTTTCCATTTTCTGCTGGAAGCATGAAAACACCGCACTTACCTCACTTGATCAGATGTAGAACTTCCCTCTGCATGCACTGCCCAGCGCACAGGCAATCCATGACCCTGCCAGAGACCCCCACAAAAGCAGGTGTGCAAATGATCTTGAGGTGTGTATGTTTCGAACCAGTGTAGGAACCCATTTACCTGGCATGGACAGGCCCATCCACGTGGCACTCTCTGTTCCTTGTTTTTTCCAAGATAGCAGGCACAGGAATAGAGCTGTCATAACTCATGGACTAATGTAAACTGAGTCAGAATGTAAAGAAGAATTGCGGCTGGCTGCTTCTGACACCAGTGTGGTCTAGACAGACTTCCTCACCTTGCTGCCAGCTGGATGCCTTGGGCTGCCATTCCTATTGGCCCAAGTGAGCATGCGCTGGAATACCAGGAGACATCATCCCCAAATTCGGAGGGTCACCTAGCTGGGGAAAGCTGGTTTAGTAGGCAGAGTGCCAGACTAACGCTGGGAGAGGCAAATTCAAATTGTTACTTGCTTCCAAATATACTTGTTTCCTTCTCGATTCTATTTGAGAGAGCTGTTCCTCATAAAAGCAGGAATATTGAATGCCTGCCTCATTGTCATGACACCAGCCAGCCACCCGCACACAAAGATACCTTTGAATTGGCCAGTCAGAAGAAGCCCTGATGGGAGAAACGGCCCAGTGGCCTCCCTCAGCGAAGCCAAGCACAACCTGCGCACCTGGAAGGGCTCTTCTGGTCACTTTGAGCCTCCCTGAGCTTCCGGTTCATTGCTCACAACCAGGCACTTTGCCTCCTTCGCTTTGAACCCGGTCATTGCCTCGCACTCGGGGAGGTTGGTGTTTATTTCGTCTGCTCTGGCATTCCTCGTGTTTAGTTGAGGGTCTCGGCTGCTGGCACTGTGCTTTTGTTCAGGATCTTAGTCTCAGCTTTACTCTAATGTTTGATATTGAGAGTTCTTGGCTGCTACTGCAGTGCGCTCCTGGTCTTGTTTTGGCAGTGAGAGTACAGCGTCTCCATTTTTAACTTGCAGTTGCATAGTCTGTATGATTTCTGTATTGGCCATCTGCTCATGTCCTTGTGTACAGTCACCTGATTTGTTACTTGAAGTAGGTATTTTGCAACGAACAGATGGTTGGCTTCACAGTGTTCTGTGAGTCTAGATACATGTTGGTTGCACATCTATACATACAAGTTGAGTATCTATGTGAGCAGGGATATGCAGCCACAGTCCCAGGTGCTTTTTCTCCTTGGCCTGAAAAGCAAACTGCAAAGTTGGGAAAATGTGCAGATCTGGTTTGTTGGCTGCTTGGGGGAATTAGTGGCAGAAATAGCAGAGACAACACAGGATGGTCTCTCTAATCGCACACAGAAGAGAATGCCACTGAAGCCTACCATTGGCAGAGTTTCCTTTATGTTTGCTCTAGCAACAAATGAAACCCTGAACAGGAGGCGCTGTCGGGGAGAGAGGAAGGTCACTATTGCTTATGAATCTTCAGAAGAAAATGACACGAGGGAAGCAACTGGAACAGAGGTCAAGAAACAGAAGTGGGAGCCCAAGAACTGGGCGCAGCACCTGGCCAATATCCGGGAAATGAGGAAGGGGAGAGATGCCCCTGTGGACCAGATGGGAGCCGGCCAGTGCTTTGATGGAGACGCAGCTCCAGAGGTGAGGCCAGCAGGGCGGCGGAGGACTTTGGGGCCCAGCGGGAGCTTGCAGGTGGCCAACTGGCCCGCCGCTCTCCTGGAGGATGTGAGGCGCTCACCTTCCGTGTCTGCTCTGCTCTGCAGGTTGTGCGCTACCAGATTCTGTTGTCCCTCATGCTCTCCAGCCAGACGAAGGACCAGGTGACTTCGGCTGCCATGATGCGCTTGCGGGAGCACGGGCTGACTGTGGACAGCATCCTGGAGACCGATGACGCCACCCTGGGACAGCTCATTTACCCCGTGGGGTTTTGGAAGGTGGGTGAGTGGCGTGAGCTTGATGGTGTCAGGCCCACCCCCCCTTCCTTCTCACGAGGAGCTTGCGCAGCTCCCTCTTGTCCTCACGACCGCCACCCCGTGAGGGGCCTGGCAGCGCCAGCACCTGCCCCGAAGCTGCCCAGTGAGCTCTGTGGCTCTGCGGAGACCGGAACCCAGGCCCGACCTGGGCCACAGGGCTCAATCTGTGCTGTCCCAACAGCAGAAGTGTATGAGGCACGCCACTGCTGGACACCCCCCCGCAGCAGCCTGTTGGAGCCGCCCTCCTCCCAAGGGAGGGTGACTCGCATCTCGCAGTGGCGGGTGCCGATTCCACCGTGGGGCGGCCTCTGCCGTGGCAGGCTGCCCCGCTGCTCCCAGAGCGCCCTTTTCCCTGTCAGCCGCCAAAACCTCCCAAAGCGTATCCCTCTCTCGCCGACTGTAGCGCAAAGTGAGCTATATCAAGCAGACCACCGCGATCCTGAAGCGGGACTACGCCGGCGACATACCGAAGACAGTTGCGGAGCTGGTGAAGCTGCCAGGGGTTGGGCCCAAGATGGCCCACCTGGTTATGGACATCGCCTGGCAGAGCGTCTCTGGGATCGGTAATGTATTCCTGCTCTGGGGAACTCGGTGCAGAGGCCGGGGCTTTCGTCAGTTCGCTGCCATTTCGGAGCGATGACAGTGGCACCTTGGCTCACGAACTTGGTCTGTTCCACGACTCTGGTCGTGACCCAAGTCAAATTTCCCTATAAGGTTCAATGTAAATAAGGTTAATCGTTCTGTAACTATTTTTTTAATCAGAAATTTTGAAACAAAATGACAAAGATCAACAAAGTAACAAAGCACTGTGCAGTAAGGTGGAGAACACTAACCTAGGTGGGGGGGAGGTTATTGTTCCGAGGGAGAGCCCCCCTCCGTAAGGACACTGGGGAGACCTCTTTCAGGGGTTTCCTCTCTTCTGTGTCTCTCAGTTGCAGGTCAGTTTTGGTGAAAAATCTGTCTATATTCGCTTGTTTTTTCCCTGCTGTTTGTTACAGTTATGTTGGGGGTGGTGCTTCTCAAAGAAATCCTGGCACTCGTTCCATTTTTCCATAATGGATTGTATCACATCACCGCTAACCTCCTCCCTGCCTTCCTCTTCCTCAGTGGGATCCTCCTCAGCAGGTGCCTTCTGCTGCTCACTCCAGAGTTCAGCGAGTTCTTCTGCCGTCAGCTCCTCCATGTCTTCCCTGTACTCGGGGTGGCGGGGTGGGGAGATGGGCACAATTGTGCTGAGTGCGGGGGGGAGAGATGGCCGAGATCGCGCCTGTCTTTCCTGCACGAACACAACTGTGAACGTGGCCATCTCCCCACTCGGGGGGGGGGGGGGGGGGGGGGGCAGATGGCCGCGATCTTCGTTGCTACCCAATGCGGAGTTCACGACCCGAGTCAAAATTTTCATGAAATTTCCGTCCTGAACCGAGGCGTTCGTGAGCTGAGGCGCCACTGTACTCTGCTCAGGCCTCTTAGCCTCTGCTCTTGCTCGTGGGGGGGGGGGGGCGCTGAATCCTGCAGTAGCCACAAGGGGGCGCTGCGGTTCCATCTTCTCTTTGGAGGAGCTCCAGCCGCCATTTAGCAACCCCTTTCCTGAGTCTTTATTGTTAAAAAAGTTTATATGTTGGGATTGGAGAGCATGCGAACCCCGATTCCTGATTAATGGCTTTGCTCGTGGGCTAGTCGGCAGGAAACTTGGGGCCGGGGGTGTTTAGAGGCGAGCAGCTCCCTCGTTTGCTGCGCTCGTGCTGGATGTCTGGCGGGCCCTTCCAGTCCTTCCCAACTGTCCCAGCAGCTCCTGGATCCCGTGCAGACACAGTGGAGGAAGCTGCTGCAGCCGCCTCCCTTTCTGCGTTCGCTGCTCCCCTGGTAGCCTGGAGGACATTACCCAGTGCCGGGAGAAGCATCGCAGAAAAAGAGTTTGGGGGCTCATGCTGTATGCAGGAGGCAGGCCTGGAACTTGCCTCCCTGCCCACAGAGCCAGCCTAACGTTTCACTCAGCAGGCAGGTAAGAGGCGTTCCCATAGGCTGAGGGCGCCCTCGCAGGTGAGCTACACCTTTATGCCACACAGAGAGGCAAATGCTTCTGGGGCCCATGCTGGGCATGTTGGGGGAAGTGTCCTCCCTTCTTCGCATCTGGCTGCTCCCTTCCACTGATTCCAAGCACCGCCTTCTCCAGGCGTGGACACACACGTGCACCGGATAGCCAACAGGCTGAAATGGACCAAGAAGAGAACTAGACTTCCTGAAGAGACCAGGCAAGCTCTGGAAGAGTGGCTTCCCAGGTAAGCCAGCCAGAATTGAGTCAGGTTGCATATTACTCAAGTCTTAAAGGAGATGCCAAAGACGACCATGGCCAGGTTGCCATGTCAGAGGAAGCCATGGTGGTTTTTTAGCTTTGTTGGTCTGTCGGGTTCAACCCAGTCACAGAATTTCAGCATGGTGTGTTTGGTTTCTGGAAATCATGGAGAGAAACAATGGCTTGTTCACCGGACCTCCTCATGATACTTGGACCTGAGACTTCCATTTTTCTGTTCATGAAGAAGAAAAACTGCCATAGAGTCCTGTGGAAAGAGTGGCAACAGAAGGGGGTGGCTCTAGGCGTCCAGTTACTCCTGCCCGCATTTTTCTGGCAACACACACATCAGCTCATGCTCCCTCCAGTTGGTTAAGTGCTGTCCCCATCATCCTGTTTACTTTCTGTAGTGGAGAAGGAGGGTAAATACATGGAGAGAGAAGGGGGAATTGCAACCAAAGTGTTCGTTTTAAAGCAAAAAGTGGCTAGGAAGTATTAAAGGGGCAAGAGAGAGACCCTGCCTCAAAATCTCAGCAGACCAATCGGGAAAAGGCAGCTGAGGGTTAGGGCTAGGGAACAGTGCAGTAAAGAAGGATTCTGCTTGTGGGGCCACTGGGATGCATGGGAAGAGTGGGAGGACGGAGCAGGGGGTGCGGAAGCTGCCTTTACCTGGGAATCCTGTGCGGCTGCCTGGGGATCCCTGGAGAGCTGGACTGGGGCAGCCGGGGGGCCGCTTTTGCCTTCTGGACCGGGAGTTCCTCACCCCTGTTGGAGAGGAGTGACACTTGTGCTCGTGGGCAGGCCGTTCTTCTACCATTTGTCTACCATTTTTCTCACTTGAGATTCCCCATAAACATGCAAACTGCCAGTCGGAACACAGTTTGAAAAGCATTTGCAGTAAAACAACTTTCTGGGTGCCGACAGCATTTCTTAATTCATTTCTGAAACAGTCGGCTTTCCTTTGTAATCTCATCACTTTAAGTGGGGCTGCCTTTGACAAGTGGCTGGAAATGACCGCCAGGGCAAAATGCCACGACCAGGTTACGTACTGGGAGCATCTCAGCAGCTGCTCCATTAACTGCCGGCCTCCAGTTAATTTGCGACACTAGTTAAAAGAGCTGCACGCGCCTTCTGGCGCTCCTGGGGCTTCTCCCATGCGTGGCAGGGAGGACACATGAACCTGGGGCTCCGCAGGAGTGAAACTCCACTGTAGATGGTCTGTTAGGGTTCCTCTTTCCCTGCTTATTTCTTCATTATGCTTCTGTACTGCCGAAGAGCAGAAACTTGCAGGGTGAGTCACTGCAATTAAAACTGTAAAGTACCACATGCTGAAATGCAACATCGGGGCTTAAAACCACAGTACAAAAGAAAAGTGATCACCAAAGAACCACTAGCAACAGTGTGAAGATTTAAGATATCCAGGAGATTTAAAATGACAGACAGGAAGACTAAAATGCCTGGAGAAATGAACAGGTTTTCCCATGGCACCAGCGTGAGGTGCCAGCTGAGCTTCTGCAGGGTGGATAACTGGGATAAATGGAAAGGGCCTCGTCTAAGCAGCCCGCGAGCTCTTGCAAGGGTTTGAACAGGTTGGGTCTCCCTGCTTAAATGCCTGTGTCCCCTGTTTGCTGCGTATGTGGCACTGCACCATGTTGATACCCGCCAGTTGTCACCTGGTTAACTTTGGCTTTATGGGCGTGGTGGTATTTGTAATTGTGAAGGTGCTGCAGAGGTGGAGGTACTTTAATCCTCTTCCTCCACCTGCCACAGAGAGCTCTGGAGTGAGATCAACTGGCTGCTGGTTGGGTTTGGCCAGCAGGTCTGCTTACCGCTCCATCCACGCTGCAGCAAGTGCCTGAACAAGGGCATCTGCCCGGCATCCGAGAAGCACTGAAGACTGGAACTGCTTCCCACCCAGCGGAGCAGGTGGCCTTGCTGATCTTCCATTGCCCTGAGGAAGGGGACCCCCGTGCAGACAATGCTCGCGTCTCACCCCGAGGCTGAGGAGGCTGTTTGAACTGGCTCCTTTGGGATGGCGGTTGGGCACAGGGGGCTTTGAGGCTGAAATGGAACGGTTCCTGAACTGGCAGCCATGATTTCAGAAGCAGCACTCTCCTGGAAGTTGTTTCGGACTGCCCTGAAGGAGTTCCTCTTAATAAAGGACCATGCTTTATGGAAAGCTGTTTAATAAAGAAAGTATGTTAAAATGGAAGGGCCTTTCCCATAACAGTGGCTGGAGAAAGGAAGAGGTCTCTGTGGAGGAGCCACTGGTCCTCCTCGGTCTCGCTCTCCACAGCCACACACAGCTCAGCATATTGGGGAAGGACAGGTTAGAAGGGGGAATGTGGCTTTGTAAGCGAGCATTGCTACGAGTCAGTTTCCCTTGTGCGCCGCTGGCCCGTGTTTCTGGCTGCTCCTATTGCCAAGGTTTGGCTGGTGACGTTCCTTGCAAACAGGCAGAACGGCACGGTGCAGGCCCCGCTTGCAAAGGTGCTGGTCCTGCCGGGTGTGCATGTGGCACGGTTGGGAGCAGAGCTTCACTGCTCGACCAGAGGGAGGCTGCAGTACTTTGTCCCAGGCCAGACCCTCCAAGAAGTGCTCGTGGATCCTGTCAGTCCGCCGAACCTCACCGAGTCTCCAGCTGAACGGCAAATGAGCTCGTTACGGAGCAATCGGGGTTGCCCAGTTCCACTGCACGATGCGATTCACACTGGGCAAGAGGCATGGCAAGGCTGTGACGGAGGAGCAGGTGACGGGCGGCACCGGCCGTTTGCGCTCACCCAGCCTGGCGACATGGGGAGTCCGGGCAAGAGCAGCATTGGAATGTCCTGAGTGAGGACAAAGTGGCCAAGACCAAGCAAGGTTCATCACCCACGCAGTTCTCCAGTTTTCCATGCTCGGCCCAGTGCTTTTGATGAGAAGCCCATCTAGGCCTCTCTCTTGCCTGCATTTCACAAAAGCAGTTGTGCGGGTGGCTTGCTTGCAAAGGGCTTTTCCCACTCATGAGCAAGAGAAGTTGAATGGCCGAGAGCAGTTTTCTTCTACAGCAGCTCTTCACTTGAGAGGCGTTTAATAGCTCTAGCAACTTGGGGACGGTGCCTGTTGATTGTTCTCCTTGGTGTGTGAAAGCAAAGCACCTGCTTGTCCAGAATATTCTGTGCAAATGGACTGGGAGTGCAAAGGCAGTTTTAAAGAGAATGCAAAATGAGCACAGTCCTCAGGTTTCTTCCAAATGTGTGAAAAGGAATGGTTTCCCAGAGCTCTGGAGTCCATTCCGTTGTGTGGTCTGCAGATCTCTGTTGCAAGATAAAAATTCACGCTCTGATGTGGATGTCAGATAGAAAAGTACACATTTTGGCGACTCCGCACGAAAGCAGAACTTGTATGCTGCACGTGGGCCGCCTTGTTAATATTTCAGCTCTCTGGGGGCAGCCCTTCATTGTGAGTGAAGTACACATGTCTTCAGCCTTAGGTTTTCCCATGAATACCTGCTGTGTTGCAGTTCATGTTTAGGATGAGGACTGTTCACAAGTTCTGAGATCCAGGCATGCAGTTTGGGGAGGCCCATAAGGGTTAGGGTTACATCTCATACAGGATTGCCTTCTACTAGCATAAACAAATATGTTTGCATGCATGCAACCCTATGTCTGTTCTCCCTGAAATCAGTTAAAGCTGGGAGTGGGGAAGGATACCAGAAGGAAGAAACAAATTTGGACACCGACATTGTAAGGCTCACTGTACATGGGAAACAGGTTTTATTATTGACATTTTAGTATACATATATTTTACACAATGTAGTTAAAAGCTCTTGTATAACCGTCTAGGGAATTTCTAAGTTAGAGGTGCAGAAACTGAGAAAGTGTTACAGGGCTTACAGGGTAGCAGAAAAAGAGCCAGTGGTGCTTTTGAGTTACCTAGTTCAGTCCAATGGCGATGTGGAGTGGAGACAAACCTTTTGGGCAGAAAGGAAAACCAACCCCCTTTGAGACTTGGGCACAGATTTTCAGCTTATCCTCAGAGCCTTGCTTTCATTACACATGGCGGGCGTGTCGTGAACGGAGCCGGCTGGAGCCGGTGGTCGGGCTAGATGGCCCGGGAGGCCCCTTCTGACTCGCTCTGCTTCTGTCTCATCCCTTACACCACGTGGCTCTGGACTGACTTTAGACCTGCTTCTTAAGGCATTGGATGGCCACTATTGTATTTGTCAGTGCTCTCTCTCTCTCTCTCTCTCTCTCTCTGTATAACAGTAAAATAAGAGAGCAAAGGAAGCAATCCGTATTTGCTTCTTCTGAGACCAAGATGCTTCTTCAGCCCAGTTTGAAAAAGCAGGTCACTCAAGAACAGAAATCATTATGGGCACGATCCGGTACAAGCTCATGTGGAGAAAGGTCTGTGACTCTGCTGTGCTGCCAGGTGTGGGCTTCCTTTTCCCTCCCAACGCTCAAGATTGTGCCTCAAGCAGCACTGTTCAGATGACTCAACAAAACACCCCCAAAAAGACCTCACTCAGCATTGAAGATGCAGGACACCTTAAATCATTCCTGGACTTCAATCACCACTGGTGGGGACAATTTTTGTGTTGCTTCCCACAGTGTTGCTCTTTCCCAAGTTACGTTTCCACTCACAGGCATCCCTGGCCTAAAAGCAGCTATCCTGGCACTGAAACCCACGCAAGGCTCACAGCCCTTGGACTGCTGTTTATCCGGCCCAAGTTGCCTTCAGAGGACTAGTGGTTCACCAGGCAAGCAAAGCCTAACAGGCCAGAACAGTGCATGTATTCTGCAACAGTTAGCTCTGTAGATGTGATTATGCAAATAATTTGATCATTTTCAATGTTCCAGGCTTTTAGATAATTTGGAATGTTGTAGTAAGCAAAGCATGGCTGTTGAACGCTTTAAGGAAAAAGTGGAGCTATTTCTGACCAGTTAACATGCGGACAAGGAATCTTTTTAAAAGCAATAATTGTCATGATAATAGCCAGGCAGATATTCTCTGGTTGCCAACTCTTGTGATTTGCAGGAAAACTTTGTACCTGCACTGCTTATAAACATAGCACATACATATGGAATCTGTACTCTGAAGATGAGGTTTATACTTTTAAAAGCAAGTTTCTAGTCATTATGGTTGCAGAAATAAATTTCAAGATGGTAGAAAGTCCTGGCATCAGCCCAGAAGACAGAGAAGGCAAACCTCCCACGGGCTGGGATTGTAATGGTGGTCTCCTGCCAATCTGAGAAGGGAATTCATACAATTCTGGAGAATCCTCGCTTTTCTCTGGGGCACGCAGCCAACATTGCCCCCACTTGGCTTTTCCCTTCTTTAGGAATGGTTTCTGTACCCAGACTCTCATCAGAAGGAAAAACTTAGCATGCTGCTCATACTAGAATCCCTGGTCTCTGTCTGCTAACGCCAGAATCAAGCCAGGATTTGAAACTGACAGACCGTTCCTGGTTTGTTTAAAGTAACAAGCCATCAGTCAGGTTTAAACATACCACTTTTTTTTTTTCTTCCTGGTGCATTCTGGCTACTGAATCTTGCTGCTGAGAACCAAGCTTCTGTGGCATTGCAGTAAAGCCAACCAGTTCTCCGTACCTGAATGAAGCTGGATGGAAATGTTTCAGTGCAGAACTTGGATGGGGTTCTTTAGTGCAGGCCCGTGGGCAGGCAGTCATGGGCCTATGCCCTGGACACTCCGCTTGGCGCTTGCCCCCCCCCCTGCTGGGACCCCCCACACACACACACTCTGGCAACCCTTTTGGTGGCAGCTGAGGCCACTTCGAGGCAGGCCAGCAGCCGGCCCAGCCCCTCGGAAAGTGCGAGCTCGGACGCTCCCGTCAGTGAGCGAGCGGGAGAGGGGAGCTGGGAAGACCAGCGGGAGCCCAGCTGAGGACACAGCTGGTGGGTTGCAGGTGCTGGTGTGCCTGTGGTGGGAACGGATGCGGGCAAAACCACAAAACATGCTTGTGAGAAAGGAGAGCGCGAAAGGGCTGGGGGGGTTTTGGAGGGATTCTGAAAACGTGCATGTTGGGACGCTTGAAGGGATGAGGGGCATTTTCACGCAGGGATGCGAACAGGTGTGTGTGTGTGGGGGGGATGCGCTGTGAGTGCGGAAGTGGGTAGAAGAGGTCGCCCTCCTGTGAAATAGGTTCCTCTTGGAGCTGAAACCTGAGAATCCATAGAAATGTTATTATAATAATAATTATTATTATAATAATCCAGAGGAGTCTCCTGTTGGGAAGGTCTCCTCTCCTCCGTAACTCGCCCCGGCAGCCATATTGTGCCAGCGCTCCAGGCGGTTTCTTACCTTGCTAGAAGTGCCCAAAGAGGCTCCTTGGCCCTCTGGGCTGTGCTCAGAGGCCTGTACCTCATGCTCATCGATCCCCCAACCTGCCTTTTTCCTCAAGGCCTTCAGTCAGCACCATACTGAGCCTATACAAAGGCCTTCCTGAAAAGAAGCCACATACAGTTTACCCAGGCTGCTTTGTGGAGCTGCAGCCGTCTCCCAGAGGAAACCGAGCAGTCCAAGGCACCTTATTCAGCTCAGCCATTTACACAATATACACAAAGCCCCAGAGTGTATTTATATCAAAGGGCACTTGTTCAACTCGCAGCATGTGAGAACAAAGCCATTTTTCTTCTAAAATGCTAATATTCATTGTTCATTTGTGCCCTAAGTGACAAGTGGCAAATGCTTGTTTACATAGTCTGGGTTTTTTTGAAGAAAGAACATTTGAGTATCATCCAGCTCACTTATTAATACTGTTTTTTCTAAAGTAGTTATCAGAAAAGAGAGTGAAGTTATATTTTAGTAAAGGAGGTGGGGAGAATTGTTCCAAATCTTCTCCCACCCACCCCCACAACACACCATGTTAAGATCCGATCAGTATAGCTCTACTCTGTTTGCTTAGCAGGTTCCAGTTAAGAGTCTGGGCACCAAATTTTCTGAAATGCAGCTGTGATGCTTTTGTAAGGACACATTTGACGGATCTCCACATGGACACAAGTACTTGATGTCTCCTGGAGTTTACGCAATTATGCAGGAGCTCATATCCATGCACGTCACGCTGTCTAAACATACTCTGCACAAGAGGCAATATGATCCAGAATGAAGGACCGAAATCGGGGACTGCACAGGAGGGATATCCCAAAATGCTCTGCTTTCTCTGAGGTCCGAGTCCAAAACACGTTTGCGCCTGTCGCCTGCAAATGCACCCCCGACCCCGGCACAGACTCGGGCTGAGATCTCTCCCATTCTCACCGCTTGTGCTCCTGCCCCAGGGCTTGCCAGGCACACTTCCCCGGGCCGAGCCTCGCGAGGCCAACCGGCCTCACACTCCGCTACCCCAGGATATCCTGCTGCGGGTCTGGCCGGCCTTGTGAGCAGAGCAGCTTCTCATGTTCTAACCCAACACAGTCCTTCCTTCTGCGGTGGAGGGTGTTGTCCTATTTTATTTGCTTGGATACACAATGGGGAAAACGTAGTGGGCCCAACACCCATAATGTCCACATGGAACATGCAGGAGCAGGTGCACGAACTTCCTCATCAAGGCAGGAAGCTCCTTCCTCAGAAAGAACAGTACAAGAGCGGGAGGGGATCAGAAGCTGGTGAAATGCAAATTGGCACAGCATGGCTAAAACTACGATTTGGCTTCTGCATTCAGGAATCCCCTGCCCATCATCTCCAAAGGGAGGCTTGTGGGAAGGTCAGACGCATCTACAAAAGACATGGAGGTTTTGTACAGCAGGAGAATCTCCCCACTTTCCGCTGCTGTGCAAAAAGAAGCTTGTTCAATGATATGAATGTTAAAAGAGCAACAAGATTATGAAACTAAGGGCCTTGCTTTTTTTTTTAATGCCCTTGAAGAGGAAATAGCAGTACAATTGGAGATGAAACTGATTTGCTGGGTGAGCTGTTTTTCAAGAAGCAGCTCAGCTTTGCTGAGCTTTGCCCTGCAGGAATTCCCTGTGCCCCACCCAAGTTGTGAGGAGCTCACCCAGTGTGAGGAGCGGTCACAGGAACGCCATATCGCTCCCTGGATGTAGCGGTTTCCCTGTGCTTCCCCAGGTTGCACTAAAAGCCTTCTTTCCAGTTACTGCCACAGTGGAATTGGATTACGATCGCTTGCAGGTCTCGGGCTTCACTGGGTCTCTCCCCGCGGTCCCCAGGTGTTGGCAAGGGGGCCCGCCTACTGCATCCCGCCAGCCATCATGGCAGCATTTTGCTCCCATTTCCTACGTTCCCAGTAAGGCCGGCTCTTGCATATGGGGAACCTGGCCCAGGAGAGGCACGAGGCATGGAAGAGGGCTTTGCGAAGAGCAGGACTTGCAGTGCACGCGGTTTAAAGGGAGGGTGTCTCAAGCACTAAAGAAAAACAGATGAAACCCTTTCCCCCACTCCATTAAAAAAAATCTCCACAGAGCACCCTTGCAATCTTGGAGTGGTGAGCCAGCCGTGTATGAGAAGGTTAATACTGTAACCCACCCTGAAATAAACCATAGCATTCCATTAATTGGAAAGAAAATGCACTCTGTTTACAATGTAAAAATATTTAAAATGTCTAAAGGAAAGGGAGTAGGGAAGAAACTTAAACAATTAATTATATAAAAATGGTCCTATAAATAATATTGCAGGTTAAGTGATCCAAAATTAAAACAAAATGGGAAAGATTTGCTTTTCCTGTTTGTTACGGCTGGAACTTCAGCTACCTTTCCGTGACATCTGAGCTCTGCAGATTCCATTTCTCTCTTTCACCACTTTTGTACAATAAGAGAGGCATTGAAAATCTGCCTTGCACGAAGCAACACAAAGCTAGGAAGAAGGCAGCATGGGAAGTGCCTCAGAGCTATGCCCATAGCGGGTGGAACACGATTCGAATACATTGCAAATGTGCTGTTGCAGGAGCAGCTGGAAAGGAAGAGCAGCTGCCAGACTGGCTCAGAAGTTGCTGAAAATCTCCCGTTTCTTGTTCCAGTCCATCTGCGGGGCCCTCTTGTTCACCCGCTTGGCCCGCACTTTCTCTTTGGCTTCTGCTGCTGTTGGACTCAGGTTCAAGCCACTTTCTTCAAATGGATCCTTTTTCGCGGCTTCTCCCACCTTTAGGAGAAACAGAACAGAGAAAATTGTTCAAGGCGCGTGCATCTTCCTTGTTCCTGTTGTCTCTTTTCAAACTTTTTTTGGGGGGGTTTTGGAAATACAACAAAGAACTGATCCAATCAGCAAACAAAAATGACAGTATGCCACAGCGACAAAGCTAAGTTTTCCTTTCAATGCTCAAATGGGTCTCAACGCTTTTGCTTCTGAGCTGGGCAAAATGGAGGCCCCTGCTCTGAAGAAAGAAGTGACAAGTGAGATGCGTCCTTTTAAACTACTGCAGAAATGAATTCTTGATGCAGGTAGTTATGCATTTTGTTCTACCTGCCACAAGAAAGTCTACACAAGAACTTGTGCTGAGCCTGCCCCACAAAGGGGATAAATGGTGGTTGTGTTTTATTGCACGTCTTCATGATTTTCCTTGGAAAGGAACCAGAACCAAATCTCTGTATTAGCAAACAAATTGAGAAAGGTTTTCTCCTCCGCATGAGGGAACTGCAGGCAAAGAAGGAAAAAACTCAGATATCTCAGAAAGGTTTTCATGCTGCCCAAGGCACACAGAGGTTCAAGACGGTACAGTGGCCAGGGATGGACTTGGGTTGGACCCAGTGACTTGAAGGACCACCTTTTCTAATTGACTCCCACCCACCTGTTGAGATCTGGGAATGACGTTCCTTCTGAGAGAGCCATTCCGAAAGGAAGTAAACAGGACAGCGTTTAGAAGAAGGGGCCAGAGGACGGCATGTCCTGAGTGCAGCTGGCTGGAGCCGGGGGTCAGACTGGATGGCCCAGGAGACCTCTTCTGACTCGCTCTGCTTCCGTGTTTCTACATTTCTAAGAGGGGCCCTCTTGGTGACGGCCCCCAACCTTTGGAGCAGGTCGGAACCTTCCTGGCACCATCTCTACTTGCATTCCCATGCCAGGCCAAGGCCATCCTCACTCGCGGATTTTACGAAACCTGAATTTAAAGCCTGATCGCAAGTGCTCCCTCCTCCCAAGGATTTCCCCCCTTCTCCCGCCTGTACTCGTACCATGGGCTGTATATTGATTTCATTAGCTGCTCAGAAAGTCCTGTCAGGCTATTGAGTGGCATATAAATTTGAATGAATGAATGAGTGGTATGTAAGAGCTGCCTTTACTTTTCATAGGGCTCCAGTATGAGCTAAGAACAAGCTGGTTTGCCCACCACCGCATGCAGAGTGGTCTATGCAACTCAAATGTGCTTGTTCCACTAGCTGAGCACAGATGGAGGGCCTACAGTTCTGTAACAGCACAGATGCTTTAACACAGAAACTCCTAGGTTTGGTTCCCGGCATCTCCAGTGTAAAGCTTTTGAGAAGCAAGGCTGAAGAGTTAATGCCAACGGGAGCAGGCCGTGACTGTGGGTCAAACAGGACCCCCAGTGCAAGATTCTGCAGAAGCCATACGCCTTTCCCACAACCCCACCCCTTTCCCCCGAAGGTTAACGCTGAGGTGGTTCCCTGTCTCCGAACAACCTCCCCCTTCTCTAAGATGCAAATGGGTCTCCCGGGGCAGCAAGGAGCTTCAAGCGCAACCGGCTGCCTCTGGCCGATCTCTTTGGCCTGCAGCTTCCCTGATTATGGGGAGTATCTCCAAAATGTGATTTGGCTGTTGGGCTGAAAGAAGACTGGCACTCCTGGAATACGCAAGACTGGGCTGGATGGTTGTGTGACCTGATTCAGCCTGAAAGAGCCCCGTGCACTGAACACAGCTGGTTCACACGGGTCACCTTTGCTTAGCTCAGTTTGCAAACCATCTTGCTTGGACACTTAACAGGCTCCTCACTGTAATGGCCAAAAGTCAAGCTGCCTGCCTTTACCCATCCTTTTCAGCACTACAAGGCCAAGCAACTGAATGGATGGGATTTAGGGTATTCTCTTCGGTTCATGTGGGTTGACAGGGAAGTCCAGAGCTTCAGGGACTCATATATGAACAAATACGATAAATTATTCCTGTGAGCAAGTCAGGCCATATGCACAAGGCCAAGCGAACCCAAAGCGACAGCAATTTGCTAGTCTGATGTGAGGGAATTTTTTCTCTCATATCCAGGTGTGGCAGAAATAACTCTTTTTCGGGACCTGCAGTAACGCCCAACTGCACCGTCTGAGGGTTGTGGATGTGGAGGAAGAGGGGACCGTGGGCTGCGGCCTGCCCCTCCCACCCCTGCACAGCAGCCCTCCGGGGCTCGGTGGCTTCACGTGCTCCTTCTGTTCCCACTAAATGCCATTTGTCTCTGGCAGGACCAGGGACCAACACAGGAAACCAGGAAAAACGCTTGCTGGAACCATTAGCCAAACAGGGCCATTCAGCACGGCTGGCCAAGGTCAGATGGAACCAGCAAAGTACTCCTCTTCCTCACTGCCCACCTGCTCTGGACAGAACGCATAGTCTGGATGCCAGCAAATCAAGACCCAGCTGCTCCCCGGAAGAAGCATGAGCTGCCTTCGCCCGCGCAGGCTCTTTGCGGCCTTTGCCAAGCCTTCTGGAATCAAGGCCTGCACATTTCCCCTTGACGAAAAGGGCAAGGGAGGAAATAACAAGTTGCACTGCGTAGAAGTACTTCCCCTCACATTTGAATGGCATTATTATTTTTAATTATAGGCTCTGGGAGGGGTAGTCTATTATTTGCTGGCTTTTTTGTGGAAAAATGTCTGTTCTTTTTGCATCTGCCTATTTGGAGCAGCTCGTCATGGTCTCGATCCCAGAAGTTTAAATCAGGGAAGACAGTGTGATTCTGGTCACCTCTAGGTAGAACATGGCAGGTGTTTAATCATTTCCAAAAAGGATGAATGATAGATTAAAAATGCTGCATCTAAACCTCAAGGATGGCAAGTGAAAGGAAGAGCTTTTCTGCACAAGGTTATTAATCTGGCATTTCTGCAGAACTGAGATCAAGGCCTGACACTGAGCATATTTTCTGTCCTGCTTTTCCTCTGTGTGACAGTAGCGCTGTGTTATTATGACACAACAACTTTACATGCATGGAAAATGTCTTCATCCGCATCTGCAAATAATACATTTCCCCACTCTAAAAAGCTTGCTGAAAGCGCTGCTTAAAAATAGAAGTGAAACCTGGAAGATGACGACATCCTCTAAAGCAGGGGTCCTCAAACTTTTTCAGCAGGGGGCCAGTTGAAAGGTGCCAGTGCTAGCTGCGGGCCGGAAAGGTGGCACTGGCAGTGCACGCGGGCTGTGAGGGGGCGGGGTGGGCAGGCGGGCGGGCGCGTGGCGAGGCGCGCGAGGCCGAGAGAGACGCGTGCGGCGGGGCAGGCGCACGAGGCAGCGGCTTGCTCACTTGGAGGTCGTTTTCTCCGAGCGAGCGAACCGCTGCCTCCTGCGTGCGGGGCGAGGTGGGCGGTGGCAGGTGCGCGCATGGGCGCAGTGGGTCCAATTGGGCATGGCGGGCCGGATAAATGGGCATGGCGGGCCGAATCCGGCCCCTGGGCCTTAGTTTGAGGACCCATGCTCTAAAGCGTCTGCAAACAACCATTAGTGAGGAATGCTGAGTGGGCAGTAAAAGGCCTCATGGAGAAAAGCTCGCAGGAACAGGGTGCTGAGCGCTTGCTTGGAACAGAAGTACAAGGAAGATAACAGGCTTGATTTTGGAATGGAAAACCATAAACAGGAAGGACTAGTAACTTGGAAAACAATGCAGATAGGAGCAGCTAACCAATGCAGAAACAGAGATACAGACATCTCTGGGATTCAGGAGGGAGGTGGCAGGATGGGAGCTCAGCAAGGACAAAAATGCATCAGTCCAGGTAAATTACAGACCAAGCAGAAAAGAGCAGAAGGGCAGGCGATGCCTTAAGTATGTCGTGAGGGGAGGAAAGGTGGAACTTGGGAGAGCGGAGAAGACAGAGCGGAGGTCAGGGAGAGCTCCAGGTTGGCACGCCTGGAAGGACGGTGGCACTGTGCCCGCCCTGAAGGAGAGAGCCCAGGCGCTGCTCATTCAGTGTCGGGGCTGGATGAGAATCGTGCTTCTTTTACCTCTGATCCCTTCTCAGGACTTTGGCAATCACTGTGAGATGAAGACGTGGATCCTCCGTTCAGCTGTTAGGGATGGAAACAGGGTGTGTATTTATTACCAGAGATGGGTTTGGGCTCCTGGGATGGCTAAGGTGCTTTGGTCAGCTGGAGAGCAAAGGTTCTTGCAAATGTGCTATTGCCAACTGGAAGCGCACGTAAAGAGATGGACGAAGAGGAGGGCAGCCAGGCCAGTGCAACCCCACCCGCCCCGGGTACCAGCTGCACCTAATCTTCAAGCTGCTTCCCAGTCCGAGAGTCGTGGAATCCTTTCAAGAGAGGCAGTGCACTTCACAGAACCGATTCTCTCATCAGGTACGGCCCCCTCACTTGATCTGCAGCAAATGATTTCATGTTATGGCCCTTCAGCTTGGGAAGAAAGAGCTGGAAGTGCTGGTGGACGCTTGCTGAAGTCACAGAAAGATGGGGCGGAGCAGCCAGATGGGCTGCGGACAGGAACACTTTGCGGACTCGGCAGCCATGCCTTAAGTGCGTTGCCCAAGGCAGAGGCTTGGCCCTCCCCTCTGGGCACCCACTCAGCCAGCCAAGCAGGTGCGCCAGCTACTCACCCGCCTCTGCGCGGAGCCATTGGTCACAGGCTGAGGAAGGCCGCCTGGGGAGAGAGCAGACACGGCACCCACGTGAAAGTTCGTCCTGCAGAAAAGCTGGTCATAGACCGCGCCTGTCGGCCCGATATGCCTATCCCGCCATTTTCCCTTCCCACCCCCTGCTCTCAGTCCTGTCCCCACAACAACAGTCCTGTGAGGGAGGCTGGGCTGAGAGAACGTGTGAAGGGGACACACCGGGCCCCAAGTCCCCCAGTCGTGCCATGGCTGAGTGTGGAGTAGAACCCGGATTGCCCGAGGCCAGTCCCTAACTGCTGCACTGCTTTCAGCCTCCGGGAAGTGGCCTTCTGCTCTGTGATACCCTTAGCAGGTGGAGCTATTGCAAGGAATGGGCCTGTGGCACGGAGGGACGGGGACCTCAGAACATGCCTCTGACTGTGTCAGGTAGCCCAGTGCTGCTGGCACGGACAGGCAGCAACGGCTCTGGCAGCGGTTTTCTGAGCCCTGGGTTGCCTCCGAGACCCTCTTCATGCCAAGCAGGGGCTCTGTCCTTGAGCCATGGCCCCTCCCAAACACCCCCTCAATCTCTTCCCCATGGTTCTGAAAGGTCTTCCTCTGCTTCCATGATGGGCGAGTTCTCACACTCTGCCCGAAAATCTTCCCTTGGCAGCTTTGAAACTGCAAAGTCATGTGCACCCATCTCTATCCTTTGGCCTCCTCAGAACTGGATCAGTCCATCCCGCAGGTGGCAACTGGCGTGAGCTGGGCCCCCTCTCATGGTGGGCATGTTGTGAGCGGAGCTGGCTGGAGCTGGGGGTCAGACTAGATGGCCCAGGAGGCCCCGACTGACTCGCACTGTTTCCATGTTTCATGGGGGGATTTCCTAGCCTTCCTGGGCTAGGTGTAAGAGAAGAGCTGCCTTCGAGGCGGGGGGGGGGGGTACGTGTGAAGTGTTCACATGGCGATGGAGCAGCACTCTTTGCCTTAGTACCTGGAGAGCTGTTTGAGCACAACCAGGGAGGCAAATCTCTTCCAGTTTCCCTTCCCACATGCCTATTTCTTATGCTTGCACTCTGACTGTGTAGGAACTGTGTAGTATCTATGATGTTGAGGGAGGGAGGGAGGGAGGCCAACCAGCGACCAAGGCCTCTTGAGAGCACTGCCAATTGCGTGGTGTTCGTATTATTATGCCTGTAACGGGTGATGGATACAGGGCCATCCTTGGAAGGGCAGCTCCAAATACTGGCTGGGGAACCTTTCATCCACTGGGTGGAGGGACCGTTTGGGCTGCAACCGGGAGGAGGGCCTCTGCTGCAGCCGCCATGCCCTGGACACCTGCAGGCTAGAGGGCGGCGACGCACGCCACGTGCGGTGGCCTTCACAGGCGGCTGGGAGGCTCCGGCTGGCGCAGTCATTGCGCATTTCACCACATGCGTAAGCACTCGGATGACGCCTTGCCTCAAAGTGAAGGAAGGAGCTGGGTCCTTAAGAGCGTCTGCACGCAGCTCAGAACGGCAGAACTGAGCTCCAGGAGTTTCAGCGGGACCCTCAAATGACTTCCCCGCTTCCTCTTGCCTGCAGCTCAGCAACGACTTGCACAGCAAAGCTGAAGACGCGCCACAGTGAGGGAGCGCATTTGAGCGCTGCCGTCAGCATCTTGAAGCTGCGTCCCAACATTCGCGCTTGCTCTGCCTTGCTGACGGCTCCTCCAGGGGAGAACGGGCTGCTTCTACCTCAGCCGTCTCTGGCCCTCTGCACCTCTTCTCTGCTGCTGCGCCCGGCATCTGACACCTTCCCCGGCTCCGGACCCCTGAACCACCCCAAGCCATTCTTTGGGATGTTTCTCTCCACTGAAGGCCAGGAAGAGACAGCCCAGTCTGCAGGCCAGCACTTGGCGAGGAGAGGAGGGGAGGGGAGGGGAGGGGAGGGGAGGGGCGGGGAGGGGTGGGCAAGGCCTGCTGGGTGACATGTGGTGACCTGCCCTGTCCAGACACCAGACTCCAGTGCTGCAAAGCCAGCTGGAGTGGAGTGGGATCCACAAGGGTCATGGGCATTCATGCTCATTAAGAAGGCTAATTACAGTGGCACCTCGGCTCACAAACGCCTCAGTTCACGACCAAATCGGGTCGCGAACAGAACTTTCAGGAAAAAACTGCCTCAGTGCATGAACTCCGCATCGGGTGGCGACCGCGATCGCAGCCAGGTTGCCACACGAGCACAGCTGCGATCGCGGCCACCTTCCCTGCGTGAGTGCGCCCGCGAGCACGCCGGGCTCCCCCCGCCCAGCACAATCGCGCCGGGCTTCCCTCCACGAGCGCGATCGCCATCGCAGCCATCGCCCCCCGCCAGCACGATCGCCGTCACATGATTACGGTTTGGACTCTCCCTCCAAACAATAACCGCCCCCCCACCTAGGTTAATGTTCTCCCCTGCACTGTTCTTTGTCACGTTGTCTCAAATTTTTGTGATTAAAACAATATTTATAGAACGAATGAACCTTATTTACATTGAACCTTATGGGGGAATTTGACTTGGGGTCGCGACCAGAGTTGTGGAATGGATTAAGTTCGTGAGCCAAGGTACCACTGTATTGTTGCTTTGCAAGCCGTTACTCTTCACTTGCGCCTGACACCAGCCAAGCATGAGGCAAGCGACTGCTGCTTCATTTGCTGAATGTAGGGACTCCGACCCACCAGAATTCTATGAAACCAAGGGCAGTTACGCAGGCACTCTGTGCATGCTCAGAGCAACTCTCCTCTCTGACAAGCCTGGACATGCAAAGGGAAGCCACTTCAGCCAAAAGACTGCACATTTTTTTTCCAGAAACTGCTTCACCAAAGTGTGGAAGAGTGTGGATTTTGGTATATGGCTCTGTCTTTGCTCCCTTATTGGCTCAGAAGGTGTGAATTTCATACATTCATATTGAAAATGTGACAGAGCGGGTTCTCACCCATCCCGAATGCTGCCAGGTGTGCCTCTGTCTGCCTGTGCTTATGGCATTCGTGTATTACCATGTATTACATGCACCGTTAGAGCAGAACTCAACACGACAGCAACACACGTCTGCATCGAGTCCTGCTCCTCTGTGCCGTGCAGTAAACCTTTGCCCACATCCCGCATTCGGCCATCAGCACCCTTCTGGCAATCACTTGGGAGGGATGAGGGCAAGGGAGGACACTCCATGGTCACACCAAGGCACAAGTTTTATCGTGTTCCAAAGCAGGAGAATTCAGCACTCTGTCTAACAGCAGCCTTGCTTTTTGTGACATCCCGTTCCATTCTTGAAAGGTATTTTGATAGTTCTGCCATTCCAACAGGGATGGAGCATCCAAAGGGGGGCTCAGGACAGGGGAACAAACTAGCTTCTCAAAAAGGGGTCCTGGGGAACAAGAACCACCTCGAGCAGCCCAGCGCCGGTAGCGGTGACAGTCTCGGGGCATGGACTTCATAGTCTCTGGGTAACCCCAGGAACGGACCTATCAGTCTGACTGACTGCACAGGACTGTTGAAAAGACAGTATGGAGAGGGACCATTTATACCGTGACCTCTGGCATTCAGTCAGTGACAAAAAAGCAGCCTGCAGTTAAGATGATTTGTTTTACTTTTCAAACCGAGAAAACGGATCGACCCACATCAGCCTTCTTGGCAGGCGCCTTCTGTCACCCTGAATGGGGGCCGCCCTGCAGCATGACGGTCTCACCTGTCATGTTCATTCTATTCCAAAATTACAGGCCCCCTTGCCCAATTCTGAGTCCTACTGTTAAAATGGTCTTTGGAGTTATGGCTGAAAGAAATGATGGGAGTTGTAGTCAAAAAGCATCTGAAAGGGCCTCTGATGTGGGAAGCATTCTAGATTTATCTGGCAAAGAACGGCAGAGCACTGGCGTGGGGTCAGGCCAAGGGTCTCCCTGGTATAGCCGGCAGCCTACACGCAGCTTCTAGCGCCAGTTCTTCCGCAACCAGCAATGCGCAAGCATCCTTCCTCCGGCCATTTATGCATTTGCTCATTACGTTTATCTCTGAATTTATCAAGGTGCTCCAGGTAGCACACAAGAAGCTCCTCCTCCATTTTATCGTCACAAAGACCCTGTGCAGTAGGTTAGGCTGAAAGTTAGTGACTTGCTCAAACTCACCCAGGGCGCCGAACAACTGGGTGGGAGTGAGGGCTTGAGCCTCCCGCATCCCAGTCCAGCATGCTAAGCACTATGCTGCCGTTCCCCCATCATGTACAGGAGGCTGGAGGAAACAATGGGCATGGTATTTCCGCAGCCTGTGGCCCCTTCCCCGCCCCGAGTGGCTTCTCTGGAGGAAAACCTCACCTCTGATGTGCTCCTCTGCAGGGGTTACGCTGAGCTTCCTGAAGTATTCATCTGTTTCGGGGTCCACGACCAGCAGCTTTGCTTCGTCCTCCTTGGACTTGATGTGTGACACCACCTCGGAATGCTTCATGCCTTCCACGTTGATCCCATTCACCTGGAGAGGAGACCGCCGGGGCAAGGGAGCAGGAAAGAGACTGAGCACCGGACGGCACGGGTTGGGCTGGCTGCCGCACTGAGTCCACACCAGCCCAGGTGGGAGGGCACCTGGGGCTCTGCTCTGTCTGCAGCTCAGCCTCAGCTGGACATCCGCTGTCCTCTGCCCAGGGAACTGAGATCCTGGGAAGAGGCGGTTGCCCCCCAGCCGCAGTTCTTCAAGGAAGCCACGCTAGTTACACTGCAGCTGCATGCAGCGAGTGTACATGCAGGAACAGTACTTTGTGTCGTTTCCACAAAGCCTGAAGTGCCCGAGCCTGCCCAGTCTTGGACGCTAAGCCGGGTTGGCCTTGCATGAAATCTGGATGGGCGATGTCACATGTCGCAAGTTGCCTGGAGAGCTTCGGCCACAGGCGGGACAGTAATGTGCCACAACGAACATATTCAGAGAACGTTTGCTTCTCCCTCCAAACCAGGCCACTATGAGAACTTCCGAGGCCTGTCTGAGATGATGGGAAGCATTTCTCCAGGCCCCACAAACTACCCAGGTGAGGCACCCGCCAATTCTGATGCCACATCAGCCCACAATGTGCGTCCAATCTGGCCACTGTATGAGCTCAACATGGCTGGTTTCCCTGCTGATGGAATTGAAGGGTTCATTTAATGAATTCATTTTATAATGTTTTATGGATTTTTATGTATTTTACTTAATCGTATTTTTAAATTGTTGTAAACCAACCAGAGAGCCATGTGGTTATTGTGACAGTCTATAAAAGCTTGAAATTAATTATTTTTTAAAAAATACTGGGGAGTTAACATGCCTGTCATGTGGCAGTGTGGATTAGATCAAGGGGCTGGATTTTAAGACTACAGAACCAAAGCAGAGATGCAGATCCAGCTGCAGCATTTATTGCAACCCCCAAAATACAAAAATCCAACCCCACCCCCAGTATGTGCATTCAAGTATAGAACAAAAGCTCAAATGTCTCCCAGAACAAAGGAAGCCCCGGACAGAGGGACTCGCTCTGCTGTGATCAGGGCTACTTTAGTTGAGGGCTGGGGGGAATTCACTGGGCTGGGAGCTTCCGCCACAATTGCTGCTTTTTGTCAGCCAGGAGAATGGGGGGGGGGGGGGTCACTTGGCGTGCTCTGTTGTCATTCATCACCTGGCAACAGAGAGTAATTAGCCAGTTCCTCACCTTGCGTGCTGCTTTTTCTACTGCTTTTTTCTTAATTTGGGGAAGTACACATAGAAATAGTCATGCACTTAAATGAGGGGTTTGGAGAAAGAGCAAGCCACAAATCTAACCTGGGCTGTGGCCCCACACAGATCGCCTGCGGAAACCTGCCTGCGGCCAGGCTACGCTCTGCCCCCCGAGGTGCCATGCACTGCAAAAACCAAGCCAGGGCCCGAAACAAGCATCCAGCTGTGGATTTTGCGGTTGCGCATTCTCAAGTTGTCTCCATTTATGGTGACCCCATTTCTTTCACCTTCTGCTTTTTGCCTGTCCTTAAGAATTGGAGTGTGCCTTCAGTCATCCATCTAGGCTTTTTAAAATTATTATATTATTGGCAACAGGAATTGTCATTTGTGAAGTCCGAGACATTAGGAAAGAATACAAAAAGAATTTCTAGTTCATGGTCGGTTGAGTTCAGTAATGAAAACCTGTCTTCAAAATCTGTCTTATGTGGACCTCAAAATCCTCCGGAATGTTAAGCTGTATTTTGGCACTATGCTTCTCTTGGTGATCTTTTCCAGCGTTACTCTAATGTTTGTTCTTGGTCTTGTTCTGCTCCTGGTTCTGTTCTGGCAACAAGAATACTGGTTCTCCATCACTTACTGTAATTATGTAACCAACTTGATTTCCATGTGGGTCATCCAGTGATGCCCACGTGTCATCCAACTGGTTGCCTGAAGTCTGTACTAGCAGTAAGCAGAGGGTTGGCTTCACAGAGTTCTGTGAGGCTTCCTCCCGCTTCGTTTCTTACCCCAAGGTCAAATTCTCCCACAACACTGGATTATGCCATGTTTCCTGCTTGTACATTCCGGTAACCTGTGGCGACAGCACCATTTGTACTTCCCAAGCAGCAGGTTGAGTGCCTTCCTGTCTGGGAGTCTCATCTTTTGGCCCTACCCCTTGTTTCACTTTGGACTGTTTCCCTGTAGGGCTTCAAGATAAAAAGATTTTTCAGGCAACCATTCAGAAGTGGCTTACCGCAGCCTCCCTCTGCACAGGACTAACCAGAGTCAGCCTGAAAGATCCTCCACTCGTGTCGCCCTCAGCTATTGCTGCCCTTCAGGAGTTTCTCCACCCATCCCCATTAGTGCGACCCCTTCTCTTCTGCTGCAGAGACCATTCCTCCTTCACAGGGCGGACGCCTCTTAATCTGGTGCCTCTGCTTTGACCGTTCCACCGTTCCACCCTGCTAGGAGGCCACACTAGAGAGAGAGGCACTGTATCGCTTCCCTGACACTCTCAAAGCCCCTCTCCATGATCAGGTGTGCACCCAAGAGGGGGCCTTTTTCTTCTTAAAACATGGGCATGCCAGTGCCTCTTCAAAGGTTTCCTGCAGTCCAGAACGGGATGTGTCCAGTGCAGTCCCAGTGACTAGAGGGAAGGACCTTGGCTGTTGAGTTGATAAATAAATAAATAAATCTGGCTCCCAGTTTATATTCTCCTGATGATCATATCCCAAAGATGACTTGAAAAGAAATCCTGAAGTTGGTATATGTAAGTTTATTTTATAAAATTGTAACTATATATATTTATATTGTCCACGATCTGCACAGGGTTATGATGTGGTTCTCTATACTGCTTGAGCGAGTGAGGATAAATTATCAAAAGGCAGAGGCATTCATATTTCCTGGGGGATAAAAAAACAACGCCAGTCCATTAATGGTCGGTGCACTGAGCAAGTGACCACTTACAGCTACCTAGGCATCACTTTCAAGCCTCTTTTAACCAAGCAAGGCAGAGAGAGCTTTCTGTACAGAGCCATGTGCCTTCAGTGGAACAGGGATATAAAAGGAAGGTAACCAGGTGGTATCCAACTGCAGCGTATGAGTATGAATCAGGAACTGGGACATGGTCATGCTAAATGTTTGAGAAACATGTTGTGTAAAGAACATAGCATTATAATTAGAAGATGAGTCCTTTTTATAGACACATTGGTGTGGATCTGTGAATTTAAATTTGAGCATGTGGCTTCAAGCTCTCTGGCATGGATGTGGGCTGACAGCTGCGCCTGCCCATGGCAGAAGTTAATTGTTAAAGACAATCTAACTAGCTTATCACTAAACCAGTTAAAACAATAGAACTTCAGTGAGGTAAGATGACAATCAATGATAAACTATTGGATATTGATTTTCGTTGGCACTCTCAGAGGCAAACACTGTGAATGGGGCAACAGAACAGAAGTGGGGCAACTGCTGAAGTGGGGCAACAGAACAGAGATCAGAGCAGGCACTGGCAAACCACTTCCAGTTTCTACCTATAGGAAAATACCAGAAAGCATTTCCAGCTCTTCCTTTTCATTGACTTCCATCATCAATCATGGAAGGACTTTTTTGAAAGTTCCACTTGAAGTTAGATTGTGTCATCATTAATCTGGACAAGTTGAACAGTGGATCGTGTTTTATTGGAATGAAGATTTTTAAAAAAATGTTAGGGCCCATTTGTAACTCTTATTACAGTGGTACCTTGGCTCACAAACTTAATCCATTCCAGGACTCTGGTTGTGACCTAAATTGGTTGTGAGCCAAGTCAAATTTCCCCATAAGGGTCAATGTAAATAAGGTTAATCTGTTCTGCAACTATTTCTTTTACTCACAAAAATTTGAAGCAAAGTGACAAAAAACAACAAAGATCATGGCCATCTCCAGCCCCCCAGCGATGGGCTTGGGCGTGGGCACGCTCAGGCAAGGAACACAAGCACAATCACGGCCATCTCCTCCCATACTGCCCAGCATGACCGTGATCGCGCCCGTGCAGGGAAGGTGGGCCGCTCACAATTGCCACCCAGTGCAGAGTTCATGACCTGTGGCAAAATTTTTATGAAATTTCTGTTAGCGACCTGATTTAGTAGTGAACTGAGGTGTTTGTGAGCCGAGGTACCGCTGTACTTCCTGGAAGAACAAATGCATTTTATATTTCGCAGCTGTCATCTGGCAGAAATAAGACTGAACTAGAACAAAGGGCAAAATAATCTCATTACAGGAAGGATATAGCCAGGTTAGAGTCAGTGCAGTGTAGGGCCACAAGGTTGGTGGCCGGTTTGAAGGGATGGGGTATGAGGCGAGACTGAGGGAACTGGGTCTCTTCAGCCTGGAGGAGACTCAGAGGGGATCTGTTGGCGACACACAGGCATGTGAGGGGGTGTCACACGGAGGTGGGTAGAGACCTGTTCTCCCCTGCAGAGGAAGGCAGGATGCGCTCCAACAGAGCAAAGCTCAGGGAACCCAGGTTCCACCTGGATGCCAGGAAGCAATTCCTGACAGTCAGGACCCCGAGGGGGTGGAATGGGCTTCCACGAGAGGTTGTTGAGGCCCCATTGGTGCGGGTGTTCAAGGACAGGCTGGATGTGCACATGGTGGGCATGTTGTGAGCGAAGCCGGCTGGAGCTGGGGGTCAGACTAGATGGTTCGGGAGGCCCCTTCTGACTCGCTCTGTTTCTATGTTTCTATACCTTGCCCCAGCTATTAAGCTATCAAGATGAGATCACAAATAATTATGGGCAGTTAGTTAATGTTACTGAGAGAAAAATGTACTTTTTATGTGACACATATGTATGCTTTTATTCAATTTTTAGGGAGGACTCCTCATCCCATCTAGGTGTTTCATTCTACTTTGTTCTCTATTTTAATACTCTTAACCGTTGTTTAATAATGCTTTAATATCGGTTGCACTAATAACGAACTGCTTTATTTATTATATTAATACCCCGCCTTGTTCCCTTCGAAGGAACTCAAGGCAACTTGCACAATGCCCGCCTCCTCCCCACCTTCTCCTCACGCAACCACCCTGTGAGGTGGGTTGGGCTGAGGGGAGTGACTGGGCCAAATTCACCCAGTCAGCCCACGGCCAGGTGGGGACTAGAACTGAGATCTTGAATTCCTGAAAACTTCATGTGAGCTTCTGCTACTTCCACAGCCCTGCCTGTGATTTGTGGCATTTGGCCTGTTCAGTTTTGCTGCCATGGCCCCAAGAATTGTAAAATAGTAGAGTTGGATGGGGCCTACAAGGGACCACAAGTTAAAGTATCTCGAACACGTGGCTGCCCAACTGCCTCCTGGATGCCTCCCGTGTGGGTCCCTGGTTCAATTGCTGGGCTGCTCTAACAGTCAGGACAGTTTTCTTGGTATCCAGCGGGAACCTGGTTTCCATAGGACACCCACCCCTGCTTTAAAGAGATGCCTGGTGATTTCTAGAGCTGCATACGAAGGTGGCATGTGGAGGGCAAGATGAAAAGAGAGCAAAGGCCGGGCAAGGCAAACAGAGTAAATTAATATGCTTCCCTTTTCCCTAAGAGGCGAAGCCCCACCGACAAAAGTCCTCCAAACAGAGGAGCTGTTGAGCATCAAATATTTATGTGATATTTAACAGAGCAAGGCGCCTGGATCAGGTTTCTGCATTCCACAAGTCACCTCTTCCTTTTTTGTGTGCTCCAGGAAATGTGCCAGGGGTTGCTAAATTAATAATAAAAGGCCTATCAGTGACATATTGAAAGTTGAGAGAGAAATCTTTCTTCATGCAGTACCTATGCCCATGCTTACAGCCCCCCCGCTCCCGCTGAAAGAGAGAGAGAGGGAGAGAGAGAGAGAGAGAGAGGGAGAGAGAGAGAGAGAGAGAGAGAGAGAGAGAGAGAGAGAGAGAGAGAGAGAGAGAGAGAGAGAAATTCATTGATTCATTGCAGGCATTAAAGATGCAGGTGCCAGGAGAAAAAGACAGCTACACTGCAAATTCAGGGATAGTCCCTGTACCACAGGTGTTGCCACAGAGAGGGCAAGTAGAGGTCACAGCAGAACCTCTGCTGTCCAGCTGTCGCTCCATCTTTTCTCTCAGAAGGAAAGACATGAGCAGCAGGCACTGCACTTTTCATTTCCTGCCCCTTGGTACAGAACGCCTGTAAGCCTAAAAAATCAAGACAACCTAATGCATGAGTTGCACAGTCTTGCTTACCTACCTTTAACTTAGCTTTGCAGAAGTTTGCTGGGAGTGCCATAATGTTCTGGCAGAAAACCAATTCGCTAAAAATAACAAGGCCAAACTACACAGGCAGGTCACCTCAGGCAGCAGATTTTTGATGCTATTAAAGAGCTGAATTTGATCCTTTTAATCTATCTGAGCAATGGGTGCAGTTTGCTTTTTTTTAATTGCCTGGACGAAAAGATCTACCTAATGGCGCAGCTCAGTGAAACAATCACAAACAAGTGCACAGCCTCTGCAGCTGCGCCTTGTGTTCTTACGAATGCAGAGGGTCATGTTTGCAAATGCAGGATTGTCCACGTAAAATTTTCTTTATTGTTTGCATGATCATTGACTCCAGAGCCAGGATCTCCAAAAATGCCTCTTCCTCTTGTCACCCCGGGGTGTATAAGCAAACTCGGGACAGCTGACCACTTGTGGGCCTCTACTGCAGAGAAGCTGTGAAACAGCAGAGAATATACTGGTTCCCAGCAGGGCCAGCCCAAGACAAGGTTTGGTCACTGAGGTGGAAAGCCAGTGTGACCAAGTGGTCAGTGCTGGGCTCTAAACCAGAATTCTCTAACACAGAATCTCATCTAATCTGCCTTACAGGACTGTTGTAGAGATGTGATGGATATCTGTTAATTCTTCTTCTTTTTTCCACCACAAGGCAGCATCTCTCTGGGATTTGATTAACTGAGCTCTTTATTTAGGCATTTTTATCCTCCCCATCAGCAGTACCATGCCTACACAAGGAACTATACTTTGGTTTCTCTTCTGGAGTTCATTTTCCGATGGCCGAATTATCTACGTGCTGCTTTATTTACTTCCCTTCTGTGTATTTTGTTTGCTCCTTCTTTCTGCTGCTGTTTTTTATTTTGAGATGTGGGGCGTGGAGCAAGTGTGCTTGGGGTCAGTCCCTTTGTCCTGGCTGGCAGTTTAGGGGCACCTGCCTGGGCTACAGAGGCTCCACACAGGCATTTAGTATTGCCCAGTGTTACTCCTCCCCGGCGAGCCAGCTTCTTCTGTAACGGTTGCTCAAGAGCATCCTCCATTCCGCAGATGTTTGCACGTTCAGCCCTGGGGCACAGTGCTTCCTTGCCCTTTAGTCAGCTCTTGTTCTTGTGCTCAGTTGCCAGTCTCTGCTCATTCTTCTTATTTCTCTCCTTATCATTATAGTGAAATTAGCAGTGAACCTGCCCTGAACAAGAAAGCAATAAAAGGGACGTCCTGTAAGCAGGAAGCCCTTGATGAGAAGGGACGACAACCCTGCCCAGCTGGGGCTTGAGCTGCAAGCGCGTTTTCGGTGGTGGCAACGAAAGGCTGCGAACCGGGGCTGGGAGCCATGGCCGGGTCGCACCGGAAGTGCCAGGCCAGCTGGGGGGCTGCCCTGGGACAGGGCTCCCCACGCAAAGGGTGCCGATGATATCCTTGCAGAGGGCTTGTCCGGAAGCAGCCCAGCCCTCCCGCCATCCTGTTACCTCAATGAGCCTGTCCTGTGGTCGGAGTCCTGCCTTGGATGCTGGTGAATCAGGGTCTACAGAGCGGATGAACTGCCCAGGCCGGGACTTCTCACTGTGGAGGTTGAATCCATAGCCAGTGGGGCCTTTCTGGAGATGGCAAAGCCGTGGGCACAGAGGCTCCTTGGCTTGCCCATTCACATCCTGAATTGAAAGAAGAAAAGGCATTGTTGCGTGCCCTCCCTTTTACCTTTTGTTTTGCACTTCCTCCCTCTCTCTTTCCAATTAAGCATGGGCAATAGCAGTAAGAAGAAGTACAAGAGACCAGCCCTGGACAGGAGACACCCACCCATTCCCAAGGGCAAACGGACAGATTATAAATAGACAATTGGAGGAAATGCACTTGATAAAAACCAATTGTCCAACCCCATTCTGCCAGAATAAATTTAATACGCTAGTTAAATGAAAAAGGATAAAATTAGATATACACATTCAATCCCCTCACACACTTCAAGGATGCCTGCCTGAAGGTTCTGAAATTAATCCAATAACCTCTTCGGACACTCTGAAAAATGGAGGCCAGAGGAAGGAGGCAAGTACCAGAGCAGGCTGCCTGTCCTGAGTAAAATGAAACAGGTGGACACTGAAATAAAAGTGAGCTTCTGTCCCCCGTGGATTTGGTTGCCAAAGCCATTGCCTTCCTCAATTCTGTTCTCACTCCTCTTCCTTGCTAAACATTTCACATTAGGTCTAAAAGTTAGAAGCAAAATAATTGTTACTAAATTAAACTGGTATTACACAAATGTAACAAATTTGCATTACATGTTTCAATTGCAAAGGTTTATTTTTCTGCAAAATCATACACAGCAAGGCACACTTTAGAACACAAAATGTTCCACGTTCTGTAAAATCAGAAGATTTGACTGTCCTGGGTTTGGTCTTTCTAGAATGATCTGCAACAACAACAACAAAATCCGAACTGTGATTAGGGAAAAGACACGGAGGTTGGCAATCTGCGGCGAGGAGTTGCTAGAAGCAGCAGCTTTCTGCACCTCAGCCGATCTCCCTTTCACAGCAGTGTGGTTTTCCGGTGAGCTAACCACACTCGCCACAAGCAGAAAGGAACCAGGCAGCCTTTTTGCGAGGGGCCCTATCCATGCAGAGTTAGATCCACTGAGGCAACTCCTCACTCACCTGAGCTTCTGGACTTGCTGAAGAGCCACACACACGCCACCCATTTTCTTTTCTGTTTGCAGAACACGTCGCCCATGCAGTTGAAAATGGGCATCAAGTACGGCAGACAGAAAGCTTATGCAGGCAACCTCCACCCGAGGGCTGCCCAGCACGTTGCCCCCTGCCTGGCCAAGCCAGAAGGATGGTGTCTGCCCCAGCAAAGATTTGCGTCTCTGGTGTTTCCAAGGAGCAGCTGTCTCGGCTCAGCAGAGCTGTTTCTGCAGCTGCAGTACTTCCCAGCTGCTCCCACAAAGCAAGCAGAAATCTGTAAAGGAAAGCTTGAGAGAACCACACTTTGCCCCCAGGTAAAATTTCCTTGCACATATAAGCTGGAGGGGGGGGGGGGTGGAGCAACAGGAATGCATGAGCCCCTCTCGATTAAGGCAGAGCAGAAGGCCTAGCACGGAGCAGCCACCGGTCCCAACAGCCCTTGCCCAGGAGTCCTACAGACCACAGGGCAGGTTTTTCTCCTTTCCTGAACCTAGAAAATAGCACCAAGCGCTAAATCTGGCAAAGAGCAGACACTGCATCCCTGATTCAGGAATAAAGGCTTCCCGCAAGGCGGCAGCTTTCCAGCGCTTGTCACAAGCACGGCTCCCTTCTGCCAGTGTCCTTGCAGTTGGTGCTTATGGGTACCAACTTCCCCCATGGGGGTCTGCCCCCCTGCCCCAGTACGTTTTAGCTAGTGGGCATAGCAGCTGCGGGAGCAGGAAATGGACAAGCGGAGTAGCATTTTTTAAATGTCCCCGTCAATCTTTTTTGGGGTGGGGGGGTCACCTTTCCACTATTGCCATGATAGCCCAATTTCCATTATATAGTCTGGTTTTAGATCAGCATTTTGGATAAGAACCAGATTTCAGGGAGCTGGTGTTATATAGTGGTGAGGAGCGCAGGACTGGGACTCGGTGGCCCGGCTTCTAGTCCCCGCTGCTCAGCCCTGGAGCCAACTGGGGGACTTGGGCCACCACAGCCTCTCAGCCTGCCTTCCTCACAGGGTTGTTGTTGTGGGGCTATGATGGAGAGCGGCAGGAGAATGATGTAAGCTGCTTTGAGCTTGTTGTAAAAAAAAACAGTGGGATATTACTCGAATAAATAAATGAGATTTTAACCTCAGAAGAAAGCACTGCTAAGTTGGTCGTGACTGGAAAGACACCAAAGATTTTTTAAATCATTTATTTAACTTGTACTATAAACCTTCTTTCATTTAAGCACATTACACTGATAAAGTGTTTTAAGTGCAATAGTTATAACATCAGTTAAAAAAATTTCTAGGGGAATAAAAACAGCATCCACCCAGGTATGCACTGAAAGGGCCCCTCTTGGGAGGATGGAAGAAGAATTCCAAGAAACAATGGCGATTGCTCTTTCCGTTTTGTTTTATTATTATTATTATTATTGAAAGGTTGACTGACAAATGGCAACAGTGTCATGTTGTGTGGGTACCCCCATAAAGAGCAGGGAAGCAAGGCCCAGTGATTCCTAACTAGCAAGGGAGCACCCATGTCTCCTGGGAACCTGCTTTCCGCCTCTCCCAGGGGCCACAGAGGTAGAAGACTGGGCCCATCTAGCCCCGGACAGCCCAAAGCACTGGATGGCGGCCTCGCCACTGGCTTAGGCAAGAGCTTTTTATTTATCTGCTTATTTGTGAATTTATATGCCACTCACTAGTCCAAACAGATGCTCTAGCCAACGTACAGTAAACGATGGTACCAATGCTAAAAACAGTAACAATAATAAAAGCAATTATAGATAAAGTCACAATAACAAAATAAAAAATACACCAGATAAGCAGGACCACAAGTTGTTACCCTAGATAACAAATCCCAAATCAATTACAGTGGTACCTCCGCTCACGAACGCCTCAGTTCACGACCAAATCGGGTCGTGAACAGAAATTTAATAAAATTTGGCTGCAGGTCACGAGCTCTGCACTGGGTGATGATCGCGAGCGGCCCACCTTCCCTGAATGGGTGCGATCGCGGTTGTGCCGGCGGAGGGGATGGCCGCGCTCGTGCTGGGAGGGAGATGGCCGTGACTGCACCCATGTTTCCTGCCCAAGTGCTCCCTCACCTGCCCCCCCCATGCCTCCCCCTGCACGCCCACGATCACGCCCGCCTCCCCCTCCCCGCACAATCGCTGGGACGGGGGAGATGGCTGCGATCTTTGTTGTTCTTTGTCACTGCTTCACATTTTTGTGAGTAAAAAAAATAGTTGCAGAACGAATTAACCTTATTTCCATTGACCCTTATGGGGAAATTTGACCTGGCTCATGACCAATTTGGGTCACGACTAGAGTCCTGGAACGGATTAAGTTCGTGAGCCAAGGTACCACTGTATTAAAATACTCAGAGAAGAGAAATATCTTCACCTGGCACCAAGACAAGAACAACATAGGCACCGGGTGGATTTCTTTGAGGAGCCTATCGCATAATTGAGGGCAGCCACCAAGAAGACCCTTCTTCTGTTCACAGTCCCTTTCACCTCCTTAAGGGATGGCTCTTTCAGAAGGACCTCCTGCCCAGATCTTAAGGGGTGTCTGGGTGGGGACACGTGGGAGGCCCGGGAGATGCCAGGGGCTGAATCTGGGACCTTCCAGACACCAAGGAGGGGCTCTGCCACAGCCCTGGCCATGCCGTTTGGTCGCACCAAAGCCTCTGACTCAGAGCAAGACTGATGACATGCATTTTCCTCCCAGTCTGAACGGAGCTGGCGCCACCAGCCTGGTTCGCTCTGCCATGCGTGCTTCTGACTGACTATGGAGCTAAGGACACAGCTGGTACCAGATAAATATTTTAGAAACACATGATCATTGTTTCACTTTGCCAGAGCATTTTGGAACAAAAATGCTTTAATTGCAAGGCCTGGTTTTGCACTGTTGCTGTTGGACATAATTCAAAACAGTCACAAGGGGAAAGAGAGGGTGGGCAGGAGGGAGGCGTTTTCCAGAGTCCGGAAAACTTGCACGCACCATGCACCCGCACTCTTGTTCACTCACTAGCTAAGTGGGAACAAAATAACTTTGCCCCCAAGAAGAGCTCACTTAACCTGGGAATACTGTTTTAAGGTATGTCTAATAGGTCGGGTTTCTTCATTCAGCTTTTTTAAAAAACTGCAGTCCCCTGGATTTCACGCATGCCCTGCAGTCACACCACCAGTTCAGTTTTAAGAAAACAGACTGCTCCAATGCAGTGCCGTCCATGTGTCTGGGACTACAACTCCCCTCACTCCCAGCCACCATGGAGAATTGTTGGGAGCTGCCCACCCAGACGTCTGGAGGAGGCTGAGTTCAGGGAGGCTGGCCTAGAACGTCCAGCACGTCGTGTCAGACCCTGCAAATAAAGGCTGAGAAGCGGAGAGCGGCTGCCGAGCTGGTGGTCCCTTCAGCAGAGCTGCGATGGGAAGGGGGGACGGAGGGGAGCCCAAGCCACCTCTGCGTGGGTGGTCCTCTGGCCACCAACACGAAGGCTGCGGGGGGCAGTCATTGCGAAGGGGAGCGGGAGGACCGACTTTGTCCCCAGTGCAACCTTCTCCCCTTGCAAGAGGGCAAAGGGGACTCCAGATCCACCCTGTGCCCAGGTGCACAGCGTGGAAATTTGGATGGGCCACCCGCCACTGTGTACAAAAGGCTGCTGGACACACCAAGAGCGGCCGAGGGATAAAGGCAGAGAGAGCGCCAGCCCAGCAAGTATTTGTGACGCCTCTCCAGTTTTCCCCCGGCAGGCAAACCGTCTGGGTGTGAAAGTCCTGCCAATGCGCTCGGGGAACCAATGACATGCTGGCGGCAGCTTCATCTCCAGGACAATAGCACACTCAGACCCGCCCTGATTTGCACCTGATCACCCACTCCCGGCTCGAGCCACGTGCAGAAAGCAGCACGCAGGAAGACGCAAGAAGCTGTGTCGCAGGCAAAGCGCTTTTCAGCTCTGGCTGGAATTTAGATACTGAAAACAGACCATCCCTGAGCCGGGAAGCGCCTGCTGGAATCCTCACTTCTGCACAATTAAACTGATGATGCTTTGCATCTCACGGCCCCGGGCAGAGGGACGGCTATAAACAGATCTCCCTGGGACAGGCTGAATGCCACAGGCCTTCTCTCTCCAGCCTTCTCCAAGAACCAATTTCAACAATCAGCAGAATGATGGGACATTGTTGCCCGGCGGTGCCTGTTCTGCTGCAGGGGCGGGGCTGCATTTTTACAGGTTAAATTTTAACAAGGCACACAGAAAACCTACCGGGGGTGGGGGGGGGGGGAGTGAGTCTGGCCTAGCCTTCCCTGACATCCTCTTTTTCTACATGCAGGGAGGTCTGGGTGGGCCATTTGACCCCTGCTCTGCACTGTGGCAAGACGCAGCTCAAAACATTCTGTTCCAAAGAAACTGACCACCAAGACTGGGTGCCCAGATCTGGAGCGAAGAAAAGCAGAAAATGCTGCCAAGGCCAGCTGCATCTCTTTTTGCCTCCCAAACACCTAGCCAGAGAAAATAATTACCACTGGATGACACCTCCCAATGGCTTGGCCACTAATTCTCTCAGAGGAGAGGAGAGCAGGTAAACAATCCAATTACCAGGATGGTATCTAAATTACTGTCTGTGAAGGAAGCAGTTGGTACCTTTCACAGGACGATAAAGCTAATGTTCTAGTCACTTTTCAAGGAATGTCTTGCTGCTTCAAGAGGCATCAGTGAGGGCCTTCAAGTGTTTTGGAAAACACACCCGAGGAGTTGGGTCCTGCAGGACTTCCACGTTCTTTAAATGACCCCCTCACTCTTCGAGCAATGGGGCAGAAATCCCATTTCCTCCCCCTTCCAGAGTGGCACTGCCGCGACAGGGGAATCTATCCATTGCAACTGGCACCAAAGTACACCTGGTAAGGCCTCCATTCTGTAAGTCCCCTGACCATGTAAGAGGCGAGAACTCCAAATGGTGTCAATATACGTGAAAATGCCAGCGGGGGCAGGGGGCGCCACTGCCAGGAGAGCATTGTATCCCCTCTGGGTTTCAGCCTGAACTTTCAAGGAATTATCCATGGTGCTGGACCTGATCGCCAGCCACCACCCTGTTCCGCACAACAGGCATCAGGCCCAGAGCAAAGGCACTGCCCCAGCCACCCCTTCCTCCCAGGCACCAAATTCCCATCTTGAGTCTGACAGGGTGCAGCAGCTGAACGTGGGCCTGACCTGAAGACACAGAGGAGGCCGCTTCAAGCTCACAGTGCACTTGCTCCGGTTGCAGAAGCACCTGTGTACCTGACCCCTCCTTAAGGCAGCTGGGGGCCACCCTTCAGCAGTGGACCAGGTGTGTGGTATGCATAAGGCCCTGGGCAGCCCCCACGTCTCTGGGGGAACAGGGAGGAAAAGAGCTTTTCTGCCTGGGAAGGTGGCCAGCGGCTGCCGGTCATGGGCAGGTCAGAGTAACCCAAATCCTTTGAAAAGTTCTGGGGTTTTGTGAGTGGGGCATGGCAGTGCCTGATCGCTCCCAGTATGAGCCAGCACGTCCAGTGGACCAGTAACCCAAGGGCCCCCTCTGGGTGATTTCTGTGACTGGTCAGGGGAAGCAACAAGCTAGAATTGCCACGCCAGCCATGGATTTGTGAAGCTACTCCATGGCAGCAGCAGTTTTGCCCAGCCAGCATTTTGTAAATATGCGTGACCAGGCCCTGCAAACAGGGTTGGGTGTGCCTCGTGGCACGCTGTGGGAAGAACGCTCCCAGGGGCTTTGGGGCCGGCACAGCGGGCCCCAGATCAGTTACGCTGCCCAGCTCCAGGCTAACGTTGCCAACTTGCAGCAGCTCGGGCGGCGCTTTCTCTTCTGGGTGAGCGAATGGAAGGTCCGAGGACAGCGGTGGAGGGCATCTGGAAGCCACCATATCTGGTGCTGCTGGTGCTTTGGGCAGCAGCAGGCCACCACAGCGGCGCCAAGTCTTCTCACCACACGACCCTTCATTAAGAGGCAAATCAGGGATGATCAGGCAGTTATTCCGGATAAATGCTTATGTGTCCTTTTGACCAACCAGAAACTGTCTCAAGCATTACTGGGGGAATGACTTGGCATAAATAAGTAAGCAAATAAATAAAATAAAGGTGATCTATTCTACAGCAGATCCCTGTATTATATTTCACATACTCTTTGTCTTGCACATTTAACTTCTAGCAAGTCAACCAAAGCTGGGTCAGAGTCAAATTAAGTTCCACTCTCCAACATGTGACTTCTTATGTAAATGTTTGCTACTAATGAGAAATATGCTAGGCATGGAGTTGGATGCGTCCAAATCAAAAAGGAAGGGCCAAGTGTTTTCTGATGAAAGCAAATTCTAGGAAAATTTTCTCTGTTGTGTGGCCGAACAATCTCAGTTAAAGATTTAACTGGTTCAAGCTCCATCTCGCCTAGCCCAGCAGAGTGGCCTCGGAGGGGCTCTCCAGGGTGCGCAGCCAGGAAAAGCTGCTTCCCAGCACTTCTCACGCAGTCCTTTTACCTGGAGAATTTAGGGCTGGCACCTCCAGGCAAGCACAGCTCCATGTTTTAGCTGCACAAGCTGCCACCCTAGCCTGACTTTGCCACTGGCCTCCTTTGACAGCTCAAAAGGTGCAAATAGCAGGTAATTTAAAACAAAGACCAAAAAACCTAGTGAACTTCGGGTGCAGAGATGGGACAGCCTCTTATCCCATCTCAAAAAAGTGTGGAAACTTATAAAGGGGATGGAGAATCAGTAAAACTTAACATATATGGGACTTTTTAGCTGAGGAAAAAAACTAAGTGGGAGGTGGGAACAAAGGCTGATAAAATAACAACCAACATGGTGACATTTTTTTAACTCTCTCAAAATATGGGAACTCGGATCCAAAATACATGCTACATTGTCAATGCACGTGTTGCATGTGCTTCTTCCAGGTAAAACCTTCAAGCATCACCTCTCCTGCTTACGGCCTCATTTAAATGTCACAGACGCTTTCTCCCTCGCTCTGCCTCAAAAGCACCATCAGGCAGAAACTACAACTTGGCATCTAGTGAGGGTCTGGCAGACTCCAAAGCCTGCATATTTGTGTTGGCCTAATACATGGGAAATCTGGGGCTTTTTCCTCATGGCAGATATTGCTAACTTAGTTGCTGCCGATGTTCTTTTCAGCGTGCTCAAACTGGAAGCCTGCAGTCCGAAGAAAAGACTGCCACAGAGGCCCAGTCCAGAGCCAAATCAGAGGCTAGTTTTCATCAAACATGGCCATTTGCCCCAAGGTATTTGCAATAAAAGCCCTTCCAGGGCAAAGAGCCATGGGTGGATCAGCAGTGGGACCCTAGTGCAGCCTTCCAGGCTGGAAAACATTCAGGATCAAACTCCTACCGCTGCCTTTTCTTCAAAAAAGAAATGGCCAATTTAAGCACACTTTTTAATTAAACACGTGCACACGGCCCATGAATAAGGGAGTGTAATTTGGTCCTCAGAGTCCCTAGTCATACTGCTTGGCAAGAAGTTCAGGATTAGAAACATAGAAACAGAGCGAGTCAGAAGGGGTCTCCCGGGCCATCTAGTCTGACCCCCGGCTCCAGCTGGCTCCACTCATGACATGCCCATTATATGCATATCCAGCCTATCCTTGAACACCCTCACTGATGGGGCTCCAACCACCTCCCGTGGAAGCCCATTCCCACCCTCGGGGTCCCAACTGTCAGGAAGTGCTTCCTGGCATCCAAAGGGAATCTTGGCTCCCTGAGCTTTGCTCCGTTGGAGCACGTCCAGCCTTCCTCTGCAGGGGAGAACAGGTCTCTACCCATCTCCATGTGACATCCCCTCACATACCTGCATGTCGCGAACAGATCCCCTCTGAGTCTCCTCTTCTCCAGGCTGAAGAGACCCAGTTCCCTCAGTCTCGCCTCATACCCCATCCCTGCAAACCGGCCACCAACCTTGTGGCCCTACGCTGCACTGACTCCAACCTGGCTATATCCTTCCCATAATGAGGGGCCCAGAACTGAGCACAATACTCCAGTTGCGGGTGCATCAGAGTCATACAGAGTGGTAGTAATACCTCTCTCGAACTAGAAGCCACACTTCTGGCTATGCAACCACAGGTGGCGTTCGCCCTCTTGACCACCGCATCACACGGCTGACTCATGTTTAGCCTGCAACCAACTAGCACCCCGAGGTCCCTTTCAAAAGTGCTGCTCTCCAGCCACTTGTCCCCTAACCTGTACTTATGACACCTATTCCCCAAGTGCAAGAACTTGCACTTATCCACACTGAATGCCATCGTGTTGTCTCCTGTCCACTTCCATAGTCTGTCCAGATCCTTTTGGATCTGGAGTACCTGCTCCTCAGTTGTGACCACTGCTCCAGTTTTCGTATCGTCTGCGAATTTGATCAGCAGACTGTTCACCCCTTCTTCCATGTCGTTAATGAAAAGCTTAAACAGAATTGGCCCCAGGACAGAGCCCTGGGGGAGCCCGCTTGTCACGGGCCACCATGCTGATGGTTCCCCACTATTGGTTGCCCCTCTGCTTTCGGTCAGTCAACCATGCCCTAATCCACCAGACAGTGCTTTGGTGTATCCCAAAACTCCTCAGTTTCTCCACCAGGATATCATGGGACACTTTGTCAAAGGCCTTGCTGAAATCCAGGTAAACCACATCCAGTGGATCCCCTCCATCTAGCCATCTCAAAACCTTGTCATAGACTTCCACAAGGTTTGTCTGGCAGGACCTGTTTTTGCCGAAGCTGTGTAGTGTGGCTGCCAGCCTCCCTTCCCTATCTAGTATCACTAGATCTCTCTCTGTTATGAGCCTTTCTATTGTTTTTCCTACAATGGACATAAGGCTAACTGGTCTATAATTCTCCATGTCCCTTCTACTACCCTTTTTGAAAATTGGGACCACTGACGCCATCCTCCAGTCCTCTGGAACTTCACCCGTTCTCCACGAGGCCTCAAAAATGGAGGCCAGCAGGTGTGAGAGAACCCCTGCCAGTTCTCTAAGTACTCTCGGGTGTAACCCGTCAGGGCCTGGCGCCTTTGTAATGTCCAATGCCCTAAGGAACCCCTCAATCTCAAGGGGGTGACTCTAATCTGTGCCCCTAAGTCCCCGGCCTCATCTAATCTATGCGGATCCCTCCCCCCCGTCCTGCTTTGGGGAGAACACAGAGGCAAAATAGTCATTTAGCATCTGTGCCTGTTCCCTTATATCAGTCACTGGATCTCCTTCCTCCTTATTTAGTGGTCCCACCACTTGTCTCCCCTTCCTCTTCCTATTTACATGCTGAAAGAAACCATTTTTGTTGCTCCTGATATTCTTGGCAAGTCTCAGCTCATAATCAGCCTTAGCCTTACAAAGAATCCTTCTGCGACAGGCCTCCTCCTCCCAGTATACCCTTTTGTCTATTTGCCCCAGTGCCCATTTCCTACGGAGGCTCCTCTTGCATCTAATCCCTCTAACCACCTCCTTTCGCATCCATGGCGGGGCTCTCCTCCGCCTCCCCACCTTACTAACTAGAGGTATCGTCAAGGCTTGCCCCTCCAAAACCTCTCTTTTGAGTGCCATCCACCCCTCCTCAACTCGCTTGCCTTCCAGTAACCTATCCCAGGAGACTTTCCCCAGTCTGGCCTTCAGTTGGCCAAAGTTGGCCCTCTTGAAGTCCCAGCTTCTAGTGCTCAACCTGCTGCACGTCCCCAGTCCCCTGATCTCAAAGCAAAGGATGGAGTGATCACTCGCATCCAGAGCTCCCCTCATCTATCAGCTCCTCTCTATTGGTCAAGACCAAGTCAAGGATGTTTCCCCCCTTATTGCCTCTCGGACCCTCTGTGTGAAAAAGCCTCCCTCTATGGCTTCTAGGAAGCGATGTGACCTGGCTGTCACTGCTGAGTGAGTCTCCCGACTGATATCCGGGAGACTGAAATCTCCCATAATTACTGTGTCTCTCCCCCGAGATATCCTTAGAATCTGGCCTGTCAGGACATCATCCAGGGTCTCAAGTCGACCTGGAGGGCGATAACATACCCCCACTGTCAGGTCTCTTTCCCTGTCAAAACCCCTAAGTTTCACCCAGACTGCCTCTACCGAATCCCCATCTGTGCTGCATGCTATCTCACTGCATCCTGTCCCTTCCCTGACGTATAAAGCCACGCCCCCACCTCTCTTTCCCTTCCTGTCCTTTCTAAAAAGGTGATACTCCTCTAATTTCACATTCCAGTCTTATTATCCAGTTCAGATTATCGAGAAAAAGGAGTGCTTCTTTGCAGAGCTAAGGTTCTCGGGAGGGCGACTAGGTTTGATGGCTTTAAAAGAGAATTGGGGGAATTTACAAAGCAGAAAAGGATGCTAGAAGCCTTGGTGATGCTGGCTGAGGATGATGGGAGTGATCCTCCCATGGGCAGCTCAAGATATACTGCCATCTGAAGAGAGGGACAAATGCACAAATGCCGATGGAGCTGTTTCTTCAGTTTGGGCAATGGGAAGGCACCCTGCCACCCATGAAAGCAACGGGCTGGTTTAGGGGCAAATTAGTTTGGCTTGGCAGATAGAGGTCTCCCTCAGCTGCCACCACCTCCAAGCTGCCCAGGGGGACCGCGTCACTCCAGCCAACCCCTCGCCTAATTGGGGTCAGTCCTAGCATCCAATGCATTGGGTTAGAAGGAGGCTGAAAAAAGGCTGCCATAACTACAACAGATCGTTGGTGGCCGACTCCGCACCAAATATTTGGAACAGAGAACAAGGAAGAGCTGCAGCCGTCCCACCCCATTGTCAAAATGCATTTGGCCTGCTGGCGTGGGGCAGAGAATGAGCTCTGAAATATTCCTTGGGGCTGTTGGAGAAAGGCTCCTCTGACAGTGGCACATTTTAGTGGCTCTTGCATTGAAAATATTTATAGAAAGAACTAACAGACAGGATATGATTTAAACGTTTGGGGAAGGACAGAACCAAAATGTGATGGACCGCAGTGTCTTGTTCATGCAAAGCAGGAGTGCCAGGTGCTCAGCTTGATTTCTCAGTCCAGTTGCTGCAGCCTTTCTTCCCATGATGGCCTCTGAAAAGTTTGCCCCAATCACAAGATCTCTGGCAAATGCATCCACATCAAGCCACGGATGGCAGCCGGGGCTTCTGGAAAGGTCGGACAGGGGGAAGAGAAGCTCCACCAGCTCTCCGCGGATCTCCCCCTGACACTGCTCGCCTGTCTGAGTGGGAGGGCAAGCAAGCCGCAAGGGCACACAGCCCTCTCTGCCCCTGCCCCCCTGCCTCCTGTTCACCTGGGAAGAGCTTTGCCCAACTGTGTGTAGCCGGACAAAAAACCAACAGAAGGAATGGAACACAGGCTGATCCAGCCACAGGAAGAACCTGATACTCTGTTTTCTCTTCAGATCGTATAAATCATTTGCCTTTTTACCAGCAAAGCCTCTCCATCTGTCCAGAGCAGCCCCATTACCAGCCCACAGCATGTTACTTCATCCAGGGGGCTGACTTTGGCAGCTCCCATCATCCTGTGCAACACCATTCGCTCACACACACAGCTGGCTCATCTTGCCCTGACAAACACAACAAACCCAGGATATTTCCCAGGGCCTCCAAGCCAGCAAATCTGTGCATATCTGCAAATATTTCCAGCTTGCCTTAGAGAAATCTTCAGAAACTGCAGAAAACAGGAAATGATTCAATTGATTGAATAATATTGGAGCTCTGAGTTTTCTCAACCCCAAAGGATGCATTTTTGCAGGCGAGGGGCTTAAAACCTGGACTGTTGTGGGGCTGGAATCCTATTAGCACAAATGCACTTAACTTTACAAAAAGACTGACATATTTCGAATTTTGATGACGTAAGGTTCTTATTAGGATTTAATTACAGATTCAGTTGGGACTGATGGGAAATTTTTTAGCTTTGTTTGGTAACATGCAGGAGTCAGTAAAAATAAACAAAACATTAGCGCCATGTTTCCCAAAATGCAAAGTTCACACTGACTTTTAAAAAATCCACCTTTGGTCATCTGGCCACAGTCCAGTGCTCCTTTATTTACCAGTCAAGATTTTCAGGTATCTGTTCCTGAAAAAGCAGTGTCGCATCTGACCTTTGTAGAAGATATCGGAGACGCTTGAAAACATTGTTTGTAAGACACAACTGCTCCTAACTGCGATTCTTCATGTGACAGACCCTTCCCTGCCTCTTCAGAAATCCAGTTTCTGAGCTGGAGGCAACCGCATCATGTCACATTCAGTGGGCATGAGAATCAGGCCATGGTCCCGAGCACTAAGCTGCTATGATGTCACACAGAGCCCTCACCTCACACCCTGCAGCCAAACACTATTGCATTCCCAATCACAATGTATGGGCCTGAAAGCTGGACAGTGAAGAAAGCAGACCAGAAGAAAATGGATGCATCTGAGACACGGTGCTGGAGGAGAGCTTTGGAAATATTCTGGTCTCAATGTGGACCAAACAAGTGTGCCCTGGACCAAATCAATCCAGGCCTTCCCCTAGCAGCAAAAATGACAAAACGGAGGCTGTTCTACTTCGGGGACATCATGAGAAGGTAAGATTCACAGGAGAAGACAATCATGCTAGGGAAGAAAAGGAAGACCAACTATGTGATGGATTGATTCCACAAAGAAAGGCACAGCCTTGAGCTTGAAGAGCTGAGTGGAGCTATCCAGAACCGCGAACCTAAGGAGGATGCTCATTCCTAGGGTAGCCATAAGTCAGAGACGATTTGATGGTCCTCAACAAGAAGAACAAGCAACTCCTTTACCAATATTAGTCTATATTCATTTTCTTTGACCTTTTAATCTGCTGTGTTCGCACGTGCTTTTTTTCCACACAAGCAGTAATCAAAAGAAAATATCATCATCCAGAAGATGTTGCAAAAGGCAGGTTAGCAGAAGGGTGGGAGAAATGAGAAAGGCTGCTGGGATCTTGCACTCAGGATGACTGCATGGTCTTGAGATAATATGGGCAAGGAGGTTTCTGATGTTCAAACTGGACCTTGGAATATGATCCTGACTTCCTCTTACCTTCCAGAAGGGATCTTGGCCATCAGGCATTTCTCACTCCGTACAGAGCAATATTCTTTGCTGGAAGACCTTCGGTATCACCTTGCATGCATGGGAAATTAATGCAATGGTCCTGCAGCTGCTGCATTCCTTAGCATTTTCTTTCTTCGGGAGTAGACTGTATGTGCGGGATGTGGGCATTGTTTTGTTTTCCGTATTTGTGGTTATATTCTTGCTAGGATTTGGACCAATTCAGTGGCTGCAGCTTGGAACAGTTCTCTTGATAACCGCTATTCTCCAGGTGCTTTATTCCTTTCCAAGCACTTTCAGAGCAGCTTTCACTTCAGTTATTGCCCTCATAGGGTTCCTCTTTGAAGGAGTCTGTCATCCTTATATTTCTTCTATACCATTCTCCATATATTGCTTCCACCTTCTCCTTATTTTTATTTGGTCAGATAGCAGCATCCTCTGTTACTCTTTCAGCATTCCTTGGTCAGATAGCAGGTTCCCCTGTTAATCTTTGATGAATTTGCTTTCTGGGATCTTCTGGAAGAGCTCTCTTGTTTTTCTTCTTTTGTTCTCTTCTATTCTTTGCACTGACCATTGAAATAGGTCTTTGTGCCTGTATGTGATACACATTGAAATTATGTATTCAGGATTCTGACCCTATTTCTGTAACCTTTTGCTTTTGTTTCTCACATGTCCTTAGCAATTGTGAGTGGTTTTGTTTTGTTTTTTGCTGTCCACCTAGGCTTTTTCTTTCTTTTTGCTGTAAGAATTGTCTTTTTGAACTCTTCCCTAACAATGTCTCTGGTTTCAATCCACAGTTCTCCTGGTTCATACTCAATTGACTTCAGGAATGCAAATATGTTCTTGATATGTTCTTGATATGGACTTTAAATTTATATGGACTTTATACTAAACTTTAGATGGACTTTAAATTTACAATTCAAGTTGCACTGCTTTTTGCATGCTTCCTTACTAACTGCAATGTGCAATCATTCAGTTTTTTGTTCTGCCATTGCCCATTTTGCCTTGTTTCATACCGATCATGTTCCATGCTCCAACTGTATGTTTTGCACAGCACTGGACTTTCCTTTTTCCTCTGAGCACGTCAGTCACTCGACTTCCTTTCCGTTTCGATCCATTTCCATCGTTAGCAACTGGATCACTGGCAGGTGCCCTTTGCTCTTCCCCAGTGGCCGGCTGGCCTGGGATTCTCATCTTCTAGCTTGATCCCTTATTTCATCTTGGATTGCTTCATCGCAGGGTTTCCAAGGCAAACAAATCCAGAAACGGTTTGCCACTGCTGCCTTCTGCACAGCGCTAACCAGAGTCGGCCTGAGCGGTTGGTGAAACAGCCTCCGCCAGTGTGGCCTTCAGTGCTGCTGGCTGCCCTTTGAGGAGCTTCTTTCTTCGGCTGGTGCGGCCATTCCTCCTTGAGCGCATGGATGCCTCTTAGGCTGGCACCCCAGCTTCAACCACTCCGCCGGGATGAGCCTGCGACGAGAGCAGCCCCCTGAGGGAGCCCGGCTTCCTGGAAGCACTGCTTTCCGCTTCTGGCACTCTCAAACCCACTCAGCACATGAAGGAGGGCATCCCCGAGGCCAAGTAAGGCTGCAAAATGGGCTGCTGTCCCGAAGGGCCGGCCTCTTCCATCAGGCGATGGGCAACACCCCCGGGGTCTCCCGCACACGCTAACTACGACTGGGTGGTGACCGCGGGGCCCAACTTGGGGGGCTTTCCACAGAGACCAACACAGCCACTGTGTTCATTCGCTTTATGGAACAGCCAGCTCCATGAGGTTTGGACCAGGGATCCGGAGATTGGGGTTCCAGTCCCCACTCCATTATGGAGCTCACTGGGTGACTTCTGGCGAGTCGCTCCCTCTTAGCCTAACCTACCTTATAGAGTTGTTGTTGTGAGGATAAATTGGAGCTGTGTAAACCATTCTGAGTTCCTCACAAGGAAAAAGGTGGGAAATAAATGCAATGGAATAATAGTAATAATAACATGGAGTACAAGTTGCCCTTGATTCCCCAGTATACACATCACCTTCCTTGACTAATGAGGTACCATTTCAATTAACGGGTCACGTGTCAACCCTTGTGTAAAGAGAACCTGCTTTTAAGAACACCAGCAGCCCTCTGCAGAATTTTAAACAGGGAAAAGTCTATGATACGTATTTATTTTCCAACTTTCATGACTGGGAATGTTGCAGGCAGCTGCCAAGAGGCACCTGGTGTTTATAAGAACAAAATCAAGAAGTCTACAACTAAGTGTTTAAAAAAAAAAAAAAAGGTATAAGCCCTTCCAAACTTTCTACCAAAGAAGGCCCAGAGTTGCAACAGAAAAGCATTATTCACATAAAGAAAAAGACAAGTAGATTTACTAGCTTCGAAGCAACTTGGCTTCTCCTATCCCAAACCCCATCTGATAGGATTAAGAATTGGGGTAAATCAGAACTGTGCCTGGTCTTCCAGCATGAGTAACAATCACTTCCAGCCACCCAAATACTGAGCATTGTTCAGAAGCCGTTGCTGCTGCTATGATGATGATGATGATGATGATGATGATTCCTACCAATAGCAGGGTTACCCTGGTCATCAACTGGAAAGGATTTCAGAGCAGTTTACAAACATTAAATATTAAGGCTTACAATCTAAAAGACTCAACACACAAGGGAGAAGGAACAAAGCAAACCCCTTGAGCCCTTGCCATGAAGTTCTTCCGGGAAGAGAGGTACAGCCCCCGGCAGCCCATAATTCTCAGAGCCTGCAGGCTCAGGAGACACTGGGGGTTGGGAATCGACCAGCCCCTGCAGCTGCCTCTCTCACTGCGGGATGAGGGGATGGCGCAGCGACGGACAGGCAGGCCCTTGCACTGGCAGCTAGAACCAGAATTGGGTGGATTAATTTGCAAGGCTCATCTACAGTGTTGCCAAACACACACACACATGCACACAAACAAGGCCTGTGCAGAACAGATGCTTGCAAGGCAAATTGACACTGCCGGCTTGTGTGCCGAAGCAGCGGCATTAAAACAACACAATGGCCACTATTTATCAAGCTGCGGGGTGCAGAGCATTCCCTCGGAGCCCAAAATAAGACAGCCAAACAGGGCCCATTGCAGGGGAGGCCTAATTATCTGCAGGATCTTCTTCCTCTCTTCCCACCGAACAGCATCCTGATTCTTTCTTGCACGAAAACAAATTGCTGGCTTCTATGACCAGAGAAAGGGGCTGTTTAAAGAGACCCCTCCTGCCTGCGAGAACATGCAATGCTGGCAGAGTCCCTGTGATCCGGGAAGAGCCTGGAAGCCACAGCAGGCTGCGCAAGTTAGAAAACGTGGTGGCCGGGAGGAGGAAGTTGCCTTCACAGGGGCTGGGGAGGCTACTGAAGACCCATGGCCATGGGAGGCGTCTGCCCATCTGGCCTTCGCTGGCAGCCCGGAAACCCCTGCAAAGAAAGCCGCCCCTAAAAGAAACGCTGCGGTTGGGAAGTTCATTCATTCATTTATTGGATGCATACCCCCCCTTTTTTTACAGACAACTCAAAAACAGCTTGCTTCATTCTCCTCTGCCTGCTCTCCATTGTATCTCCCCAACACCAACCCTGTGAGGTGGGCTGGGCTGAGAGTGCTGTGCGATGCAATGCTCGGAGCGGAGTGGTGCGCCCTTCAACCCTTGGCTGCACTTTGGCATTTTGGAGCAGACTGGAACTAAATCCTGGGAGCTGGGGTTCTGTGGTGGTTAAGCGCACGGGACTGAGACCAGGAGACGCAGCTCCAGCTCCCCACTCAGCCCTGGAGCTCGCTGGGTGGCCCTGAGCCAGTCTCAGCCTCTCAGCCCAGCCCACTTCACAGGTCGTTGCTGCAAGGAGACTGGACGGGCCACAACCGTCTGCTTGGTGAGCGGAGACCGAGCGCAATGCCTGATCCGAGGGAGCACGGACTCTGCACCAGCACTTCCAGCCAGCGTGCACCAAGTGGGGAGGGGGCCAGGAACTGCTAGGGATCGGATTCCAGACCCGCATGAGCCCTGGCTTCTGCCCCACAAGACGCACCGCTCACACCTGTTAAAGACTGTATGCACACCACAACCTAAGGACTGGAAACTTTGAAAGAGACGACGAAGAGCCCTGCCCAGTCTGCTTCCACAGCGCTTCCGTGCTGGGTGCTCCGAGGCCGTGTGTGGCCCTGCACTGAGAGGCTGGCCCCAGAAGGGATGCGCCACAGAATCCGGCACCCAGACCAGGAAGCAACTGCTGCTAACTGACCACCATTTCAGCATTTTAAGAGAGACCCCCGTGGTATGTAGAAATTAGATACAAACAATAACTTTTCTACAAGCAAGTGGCTTAAGTTACATGTAACCCAAGACCCTGGTGTAATTTAAGAATAAGAAGCAAGTAATTTTTACATGCTCCTGTGAAGGGAAAGTCTCTCCCTTTTTCTTTGTCCATTTAGAAGACAGAAACTGGACATCAGTCTACCTACACACACACAAATTCGGTGGAATAAAATGAGGGAAAATCAAAATGCAGGTTGCTTCAATGGGCCTTCCTTCCACTGGTTTTCTAGTTGCTGGTTTTTTTTTTTAATTCTTCAAGTTAAATCCAGAATTCTGACTTTTCTCATCAGTGTATACAGATAGAAGCGGGGGTGAGGCCCACAGCACTGCAATGGTTCCACTCCTGCTTGGATGGCGGGCTCCAGAAGCAGCTTGCCCAATTTTAACTGCTCCCATCTGCACATGTGCATTTAAGCCAGCCTTCCCCAACCTGGTGCCCTCTGGATCTGATGGCTCATCACTATTGTTAAGCTGCCTCCGACTTACAGCGACCCCATGCGTAAGTCCTCCCGGATGTCCTGTGCATGACAGCCCCTCTCTGGACTCCCAGGGTCAAGGCCATGGCTCCCCTTACACACCCAGTCCCACTCACATCTGGTCCACACTTTCATCTGCTGCCTCTGACTTTCCCTACCCTGACAGCTTTCTCCCTGAAAATCTGCTGAGTTCAGCTTTCTCCCTGAAAATTTAGAAAATTTCTAAAATTTATGAACACTTCCCCTGGTGTAAAGGGGGGCTTTGGAAAAGCCATGCTGAGATGGGAAGGAGGGCAGCTGAGGGGCTCCGTAAGCATCTGTTGTCGTGCCTGCCCTAGGCTGCACCAGACACCCCAGATGCCGGGGCGGGGGGGGCTTCTCTCAGCCGGACTCGGTGGGTCGCCAGCTGTGCAAGCCTGCTCTGTGTGCTGGCCGCATCCAGTCCGTGCTCAAGACTCTTCCATATGCTTCTGGGTAAGCTTGAGAGCCTCAGAACCCATTTCAAAATATGGAACAATTACTCCTCGGTAACCTTGTAGAGATGGAAGGCTGCTTTTGGGCTTCCTAGAAGAACTTCCTCTAATGAACATTCAAATTCAGAGTATTTGACTTTTGGAGTTGGAAACGTTGTTCGGGGGGGCTGCCCTCACACTGTCGCTCCCCCACTCAGCAGTTTGTCACCAGAGCTGGGACAGCAGGCCATGCTCGTTGCACCGGGCTGGGCTCCTGCCATGGAGAAGAGCAGGCATAATTGCCTCCATTCATAAAGCGTGCCAGCGAGCCGATGCTTGTTAAGACTGGAGTCAGTTCCCCTTTCAGTGCCAGCGTGATTCATCACAGCTCTTATTAGAAGTGTCTGGGAGAGACGGTTCTGCAAGGCAGAAAAAGCTATTCAGCAAGGCGCTTGGAAGAAGGCAGGGACTGCCCAAATTAGAAACGGTCCATGAAGACATCTCGCTCAATAGTTAAGAGTTTGTCCTTCCATGTGGAAGACCCAGGTTCAACTCCTTGCTTAGCCATGAAGCTTCCTAGAGAGCCTCGGCCAAGTCCTTCAGCCAAATCTCTGTCTCAAGGCTGCAGGGGGAAATAATACCCCGAAGGGAGCAATAATAGTGAGTCGGCTCTCACAGGCCTGGTCTAAAGAGCAAGCGGTCCGGAGCTCCCCGGCTGAGCAAAGCAGACGCAGACGCCCTGGCCTGGCCTGACTCCCCTTGCCCACATACGCCCATCCCAAGCGACACCCAGCAGCAGCTGCCCACCCATCGCTGAAGAGGCGCGTGTGTGTCGGGCTTTGCCGCAGCTCCTTCACTCTTCCCTGCAAGCACTGCAGAGAGAGGCTCCAGTTCTCTCTTTCAACAGATTTACAACTGGGAGCTGATTCTCCCAGGGGCATATCCCCCTCCACAGATCTCTGGCCAGGATATTAATGCAGGCAGATGGCTGGGAAATCAGTTGAAGTCAGAGGCTCTGGGTGGGCAATGCTTCTGGAGAAGTAAAAAATGGTTTTGCAGTGATCTCCAGATGGGATATTGATTTGGGGAGGTACATAAATCAAAGAGGTTCTAAGTGCAGAGCGAGGGAGGAGGTGGCAGAAAGGGGCTGGGTGGCCTTCCACACCGCCTGGAGGAACGCAGGCCCTGGTGGATTGGAGGAAGCCCCGCTGATCGGGAAGGCGCACACAGCCCTCAGCTGTGAGGAGTCTTTTGACGCAGCTTGCAGAACCTGGAGGTGCCTACAGGCCTTTCCCTGCCAGACAGCAGATCAGCTGGCGCTGGACAAAGGTAGCTCCTTCCCTGCGGCTATAAACGCCTCCCCACCCCGTCCCAGAGACACAGCCACCCCCGTCCCGCGGCAAGGCCGTTCTGTGGGCCAGCTGCGAGGCATGCGCTGCTCAGTGCATCGGCAGGGAACCCAGTGCCCTTCGGACGTGCTCTTGGACCCAGCCTGGGAGGCGCAGCTGCCTACCTCTGGCTCTTCTGGGAAGGATATTCTAAAGCAGGTACTGACCCTCTTCCAGCCTAAGAACTGGAGCAGCATTTATCCTTCCAAAGCTGTATTGTTTGTATCTTAGTTGTCAAAGGGACATGGAAAATCCATCTACACCAAGTTTGTGTTACATTCCAAGAGACAGGCAGGCTGTTAAAAGAAAAAGGTGCAGCATTTGATATTAATTTTCTGTTGCAAGATTTACCCAGATTACTACCTCTTCCCAAAAAGAAGCTGCTATTGCACATTGTCAAAATATATGTGGAAGAGAAGAATTAGTGGCATAACACCTCCAACAATTGGCCGATTCAATTATCAAACAGATGCAATGGTGTCCGGTACTCACAAGACATCAATTTTTGCTGAATTAAATGTTGCCCAAGACCCGTGACCCCTGGCCAAGGAGGTAATACTGAAGCCTTCATGAGGGGTGCTCAGACCGTCATTCCACTGTTAGTTGAAACCCTAAGTGTCCCTGTCTAGGAATTCTCCTGCACCAGAACAAATCAGACAAAACACCATTGCTCCTAACTCTGGCTCTAGGGCTTCATGTAAAATTTTAACCCATTTCTCAGGCAAACCAACATTTCTCAATGCAGCGAAAATAAATTTCCAATAAATTTCTCTGCAACCAAAAGTAATAGCAGTTATATCTCTTCTAGCCTTATTTAATGCAATTAAATCTATAACCCATCTAAGACTGTCAGCCCTCTGCTATCTTAAGGACTCCCACCTGGTCCAGTCAGACTAATGTTCTAACAATTCACTGCAGCCTGTCAGCCAAAACTGCAGTTACTATTTTGATGTCAACACTGATCAATGAAATAGATCAATAATTAGAACAGAAGGTATGATCTCTATCTGGTTTGGAAATTACAGTAATGCAAGTATGACTGAGTGCTGATGACAATTGCCAAAAGAAAGACATGCAAACAATAAAGCATGGGAAATAAAAGGATGGAAAAATGTATTAGACCACTCCATTGGAAAGAATCCCGGCCAGGTGATTTCCGTTTTCATGCTAGTTATTGCTTTTGTAATTTCCTCAATCCGCAAAGGCACTGTTACAATTGTCTTACAGAACATCCAGCCCAGGAAGATTAACCTGACCAGACAATGCATCTGTGTCTTGCTCTGATATTTTGTAACCTTGACTATGCAATCCTGAACACAAATTTAAAAAGTGAAAGCTATCTTTGCCATGGATGAGTTCTTGCCACTATAGCCTTTAAACACTAAAATAACATTTTGATGTTTTTGTCTGAGGAGAGGTGCCAAGATCTGGATGGGCCATTCACCATTCTCCCCATATGTCTGTTTTTGAACAAGTGAATGCAAATTCTGCCTGCTGCAAAAAACAAATAAACAAACCAGTTTTATGCCACTCGTATTTAACATAGGGTGTCTCCAGATAAAGTTGTGCATTTGGAGAGGTAGTGAGCTGGCTTGAAAAGCATTTGCAACCTAGCACATAAAACTATCTGTTGTTTCTTTTCAAATTTAATTTTATGAGAAGCATAAAAATAAAAGCATGCAATAATTCTGCCTTGGATAAAACCTTTGCTAGCCTCCCCTTCAGTGGAGCATGAGCTGATTGTACTCTCACTGATTTTAAAGTATTCTTGTAACTCAGCAACAACCTGAATTGGAAACAACTCATCATTTAACAGTCTACCAGCTCCTTGAAGCTGCTTCCTCTAAACCTCAGTTCCCCTTCTCTGAAAAACCCGATGGTCCCCCAGACAATGCTGGGAGGACAAGGGTGGCGGCCTAAAAAAGTATATGAACGGATCCTGCATTCCAATGAATTCGGTCCCCTCTTACCACGCAGGCTGTCCCAAGACTGGCTCTGTGGCTTCCACGCCGAGCTGGCCAACCCGGCCCTGCCCTACTTGGCTCCAACACTCAGCTGAATAAAGGACTCTGGAGAACCCAAACACTAGCTTGCTGTTTTGTCATGTTCTTGTTAGTCCTAATAAAGCGGGGGGGGGGGGTGTCACAGACTTGGGAGATGACATAGTTTATCACTGTAGCACACACACAAATTCTCAAGTTGAAATGCAGAGAGAGAAACAGAGTAGGAGCAAGCAACAGCTTCAACAGTGGGCCATAACTGCACCTATCCGGAATTCAACACGTGAACCTTATCGTTACTCGCCTGTTTTGTAATTACACATGCAATATTTGGGAGAGGGGGAGATAAGAATTTGTTCCATGCTTTCCATATTTCTACTTTTGAAATATATTTGAAATGAACAAATAAAGATGAATAAAAGGTTCCTCTCTTCTTGAATTTGTTGTGGTCATTTGCTATTTATTGAATCATATGTAGTGCCCTTACACTGGGTTTTAAATGGGGATTTACCCAAAGTATTATTATTATGGTACTGCATCTGTATCCCACCTTTATTCCTCACAAACAACCCTGTGAGGTAGGATAGGCTTGGAGGCTCTCAATGGGCTCGGTGGCCAGGTGATGGCCAGAACCCGGGTCTCCAGAGCCCCAGTGCAGCTCTCTTGAGCACTGCACCACACTGCCTCTCATGGGGTGGAGAGAGACCCATGGCAGCGGGGCCCAGTGGCTCGGCGGGCTGGCAGGTTCAGGGGCCCCATGTCCACCAACTGCAGGGCGTGGGAGCTGCCAGGGGCCCCCTGAGGCATTTGGCTGGCGCTAGGTGAGCTGCGAGGGTGCCGGCCCAGGGGACCGCTTTGCACCGACCCGGGGGGGGGGGGGCTCCCTGTGCTCTGGTGCACACCAGAACTGGGGCGCCCATGCTGTTAAGGACAGCAGTCCTCTTGTGCTGCAGGTGCAAGTCCCACCCGCAGGCTGTCTGAAGAGCAGAGGCCAGGGCAGAGGGACATGCTGGCTACCCCCGACCCGCCGTGCACAACCAGCAGCCAAGTTCCTCCCAGTGAAATGGCCAAGCTGGAGACAGCGGCAATTCCAGACTGAAACAAGTACAAGGATGTGAACTTGTGCATCCAGAATTCCGGTCATGCCTTTGCTTAATGCAACCGCCTGGGAAAGAAGCCAGTGCCCGGAGGACCTTATCAGTGACGAACACAGTTCCTCTCCACAGATTATCTCAGAGCACGGACTGTACCGCGCGTTCTGAAGCAGCTGCCCGGCTGCAGCAGCCAACATTCCCCTGGCTGCTCTGCCCGCTTATCTCCCGAGCCAGGTCGCTAAGAGGGTACAAACTATTTCAGAAGAGCCTACAACAGGCGAGGAGGGGACGCACCAGGCGCAGCACTGAGGAGGAGTGCCACAGTGGCTGGCAAGGGTCACAGGAGCACTCCTGCGGGAGAGGTCAGCCAAGGAGAGCCCCCCAAAGCCCGTCTGGGGGGAGCGGCAGGAAGGGAGTTCTCCAAAGGAGCAGTGAGTGCAGCTAGAGGGGCAGCATCCCTTCCACTCGGGGACCGCAAGAGCAGGGCTGGGAGAGCAGATGGAGGCCCCCCAGGTCAGCTGCTTCAGCACCTTTATGAGCCCAAACTCAGTCACAGGCACAGCTTACAGACGGAATATACTTTCCTCATCCACTGTGTGCATGCGCAGACCAGGCTGCGACAAAAGCCCGGCTGGGAAGCCGGCGACTGCCCCCCTACACACATGGAGGAACGGTGCCGAAGCTGCCCAGAAAAGTTCTGCCTCCTCTTTAAAAGGACCTCATATTGGAGCCTTCCCCAACCTGCTGCCTGTCAGAAGTGTTATAACACAACTCCCATCATCCACAGCCACCACGGCCATTCCCGATGATGGGGCTGGCTGCCATATAGCTTAGCAACTGCTAACTGAACATGGCTCCTTGACAATTAAAGCAAAGGCTTCTTCAGACCCAGTTCATGGCGACAGCAGCGTAATAACAACGGTATTTGCATTTAAGAATGTGCCCAGGTGACATGCATCTCTCTTTCAACTGCAGCTGCTTGTGCAAAAGTGATAGTACTTTGATCTCATTCACACAGAACGACAGCCCAGGGTTTGTTCTAAAACCCGAGCTGCCATCAACAAGCCAGCACGCTAGTTCCTGCCTCCTGATCATTCCCGTTTGGCTCCTCCTACAACTGGGAGTGGCTAAAGAATTCAAGGACACTCCTTTTCTCACCAGCATTACACCTAGGGACTCTCAGCAAAAATGGGAAACCACAAAATCCCTTATTTCAGTTTTTTCCAGGCTCTAGAAAGCAGTCTATTTGTTTCGGTGGATGTAGCTCAAAGATGCTGGTACCCCATGACAAACTGCAAATGACGGATATTTTACAATAAGCAGCTTTCAAACTGCATGTGCAATTCAGGCACGCATTGCATAATGTGTGTGCATTATCCTCCTTGCTCTCCTCCTGTGGTGCTTCCTGGACTCCTTCAAGAATAAGACCATAAAGTGCAGGCCGCTGAAGGGCATCACCAGAATCACTCGTACGTTTCTTCCACAGCACACAAAACTGGGATGCACTGGGGACACCTCTAGTTTACCTGTGATGACAGTGATGCCCACAACAACTAGGTGTGCCACAATGGTCCAAGAAAGCCTGGGGTCAAAGGTAAAACAGGCCATTACCAAATCTAAGGTGAGGCAACACTTGGAGAAGCAGGCACAGCTCAGGTTGCCTCATCCCAAAAGGGGCGCTGTGGCGGTGAGCAAGGAGGAAAAATAACGATCAAAGTGAACAGGCGTTCCAAGGAGGAAGGGATACAACATCCAGGACTCTTCAATTTAGAAAAAGGGAAGGGGACATGGCAAGAATTTCATTGTTTTATGCCTAGTGAGGAGATAAGATGGTGCGGAAAGAGTCCTTCTCCGTCACACAATCCTAGAACTCCAGGTCCGCTCACTGAAGAGGACTGGCAGGAGACTCCAGACAGACAAATGGGAAGACTGCTTCACACACTCTAAGCTCCCTTCAGACTTACCCACATAACGCGAAAAGGGGTACGGGTCACCCCAACCCCTGCTTCATGCAGTACACGCGACCTGCCCACCTTCGGGCATGTGATGTGCAGGAGGAAATAAGAGCTGGCCAGACGGGTCTTTTTGCTTCAAGGCGTGAAGAAAGCTGCTGGCAGAGAAGTGCATCAGAAAGGGCGATTCATGGGCCGATCCATCAGCGCAGACTCCTCACCGTGGCTTTGTGGAACCGCCTGGGTCAGGGCCAGCTTTATTCTGAGTTTAGCTTAGCAGCAAAGGAAGAGAACTTCCATTGCAGAAGGGCCTACTTGAGATTTTTTTGACTGCTCTGGCTTGGATGGTCCGATCCCACAAGGCTTCTCTACCGATGTGTGATCTAGACAGGATGGGACAGCTGATCTCCTCACTGACAAGGCCGCTGTGCAATCTGTCGTCATGCCGGATGGCGCGAACTCACCCTTCTCCCATGCCTTACTTTACTCTGCTCCCTTCCTTTAAGACACTGTGTCCCAATCCAGTTCATTCGCCAGGATCAGACCAGCCCGGGAGAAAACTGCTGCAAGTGATGAGTGCAGGATTTGCTTCCTTTACCCACACGCTCCTTTCCAGGCAGAGCATCAACTGTCTTGATCAACAGAGCATCCATAAACAATACACAGCCGTCAGAGAGCTGCCTATGCTGGCTCTGAATGGCCACCCTTGAATATACTGCCAAATCTTCTCTTCCCCTCCTGGAATACACAAAGGGATTCCTCAGCGGGCGGGGAAAAAAGCAACAGGAACCCTGCTGGGTAAGAACTCTGAATGCTGCCACCTAAACCTAATAAGCTCCTTGGCACAATGTTTGACCCTGAACAACCAGGTTCTTTTCCACACATTCCATCTAAGCTAAACATGTTGGAGGCAAAGGGAACGGTAGGAATACTTTGCAGATAATAGTGATTCACAAACTCTGCCAAGGAAAGAAAGAGAGCAAGCAGGAGAATAAAAGTGTAAATGATGAAAGCCTTTTTGTCCTTGACTCGCACGCGAAGAATGTCCTGCGGTACTTCACAGACTGAATAATTCATTGTGGCAGATGCTTCCACAGGCCTGCTCCTTCTGAAACAAACTAATACAGCTCTGGAAGCAGTTCGGGGAAGAGGTGCTTCAGCTAAGCCAAAGAAGCCTGCATATTATTAACCAGGAAGGGTGCAAACATGGACCCAAACTCTGCCATTCCCACCCAGTTAATCAAACACAGCAGTCTGTGCAGGGAACTGTGTGGCCACGTTCCCTGGTAAAAACAGCGGCAAGCCAGCACGCAGGAACAGACCACCTGCAACGGAACCCACATCCTGCGCAATTCCTTAGCACCTTCTGTTCTCCTCTTTGTGGGTCAGGAGCGCACACAAGCCTCCTCTTTGCAGTAGGACTTGCAAACAGACAAACCAAAGGGCAGCCTCACACACCAACACCTGTTTTGCTCTGCGAACAGTAAACTGTTAAGAGGTTCAAACAACTTCTTTGTTTGATTCCTATCCCACCTTTCTGCCACAAAATGGTGCTCAGCATGGCTAAGGACATAATCTAGTTTGTAAAAAAAATCTAAGTAAACACAGCATTAAAAACACAACAAAAGCAAAAACAACAGCAACAACAATGCCACACCAATTGAGATTGAGGGAGCTGCATCTTTTCAGCCTAGAGGAGACTCCGAGGGGATCTTCTAGTGACATACAGGTATGTGAAAGGCTGTCACAGAGTGGAGGGGTGCAACCTGTTCTCCCCTGCAGTGGAGGGAAGGACACGATCCAACGGGGCAGAGAGGAAGGAACAGGGTTTCAGGATGGATGTCATGAAGAATTTCCTGAATTTCCTGACCTAGGATATGGAATGGGCTTCCTAGGGAGGTGGCGGGGGCCCCATCAGTGAAGGTGTTCAAGGAAAGACTGGACAAGCACATGTTGACGATTACATGAGTGGAGCCGGCTGGAGCCGGGGGTCAGACTAGATGGCCCAGGAGGCCCCTTCTGGCCCGCTCTGTTTCAGTGTTTCTGTGCATAGAAGCCAGGAGGCAGAGACTTGGGAGCGAATATGGGGGCCTGGTTTGGAATGTGGAAAGCTCTCCAAACAGTCTACAGAAGTGAGTGGCAGGACAGAACAACTGAGTCACGCTTCATAACCTCTGGGTTGGACTAAAGGACTCACCCAGCACAGGGCTGTCCTCTGAGACGGTTTGAAAGGTTTGGCCAGACCCAAATGCAGCAGCAAAATCAGTTGCCAAAAACGCCAAGATGGACAAGAGCATTGCAGGTTCCCAAAGATCATCCAAGTCCACATTACGGCATGGGTGCTGCCCACAAAGGCTGCCACTGCTTTGCGGGCAGCTGGAAAGCCACCCTCCCCCGTGCGAGCGCCCGTCATCCTTAAGGACACCAGAACAGGCCTTGCTTCAGGAACATGCTGAGGAGCAAAGGGGCACATGCCCCATGGAACTCCCTCCAACTATTCCTCACAAAGTAACCCCCCGAGACATTCAGAAGGCTGACGAGGGCCTTTCTTTCTATGGGCTGACTCTTTTATTTACATCTTGGCAGGCATAAATCACAATTAATAAGCTGGGTCATATAACCCTGCAGAGACTTGAGCCATCTTCAAGTGGGATGACGGGCAAGGTCTCCAGTGGCTCAGTTTTCAGTTTCAAGGTCGAAGATAAATCTACCACCAAGAACAATATAGAATGGAACCTAATTGGTCTTGACACAAGCCCAGGCAAGGAGGAGACAGCAGCCTGGCATCTGCTTCTATCCATGCACTCTGGCTAAAATCCATTATGGCCTGATCTTCCTCTTCCTGGCTAACGGTTCGCGCAGAGGTGTGAAGGAAAGAGGCAGCTTTGTTTGTAAGGGGTGCTTTTACGTTAAAAGGCTGCCCAACATCTCCTGGTTCAGTTCATAAACTGGGTTATTTGACAGGTTCAGTATACAAGAAGCACAAAGCACTTTATTAAAAGGATAACCCTTCCTTCAAGTACCGTGGCAGTGGGCACATTTCATGTTACACCAGCATAGTGGCCTTCTGCCAGCACCTAAAGCCCCCCAAGCTATCTAACTTCAGGGAAGGGTTTCATCTTTAAGCAAGGATTCCACGGCAGTTATTGCCTGGTTCCACTCGACGTACCTCTTCCACACACAAACCGTAGCATGTGGGTCTCAGGACATTTCCTTTACATAAAAGAGCAAGTAGGCTCCTCTAGACACCAGCAGACCCCACAGCTGGCCATGTGGCTTTGCTAAATCTCCAAGAACTCCCTCCCCCGCCCAACATTTCCGAACATTTCCATTCCACCAGAAACCTGCCAACCAGGGTTTTGCAAATACAGCAGTGCCTCGTTGTTCAGACAACTCTAACTTCGAATGATTCAGAGTTCGAACATTAGAGTCAAGATAAAACTGCTTCGATGTTCAAAGTGCAAGCAAAGTGAAAAAAATAAGGTCACAGTGTGAATGTCACCTGTTGTGGACCCAAGTCCTCTGTTGCATTTTCAGTGCATGAATTTTCAGTGGGTTTTTTCACTTTATTTTTTGGTTATATACGAGGTGTGAAAAGGTTTTGGCTTGGTGGCAAATTGAAAAAAGGGTCAGCACCAAGCACACCTCTTTGAGGAGCAGGTTCCATAGCTGGGGCGCCACCACAGAGAAGGCCCTCTGGGCAGCCACTCTCCTGATCTCCTCCTGAAGAAAGACCTCCAATCCAGATCTTAGGGGGCAGGCAGGCATGCACAGAAGGAAGTGCTCCTTCAAATATCCAGTTCCTAAGTCATTTAGGGCTTTTTAGGTCATCACCAGCACTGAAAGAGGGCCCAGACTTCAATTGGAAGCCAGTGCAGATGGTGAAGGACCGGCATTGTGGAAGCATACCTGCCGGTCCCTGTTAGCAACCTGGCTGCTCTGTTCTGAACCAATGGAAGTATCCGGACTATCTTCAAGGGCAGCCCCGCATAGAGCATGTTACAGGAGCCAAATCGATTTAGGGTCTGGAAATGGATTAATTCACTTTCCACTATGTCTAATGGGGAAAATGGATTCGAACGAGACAGAGTTCCAATGGCCTCCTGAAACAAATTCAGCTTGAAGTATGAGGCACCACTGCATAGTAGAGGCAGTTTTGTGTCATTCAGTCTCTTTGGACCCAGAGCTTCCCTGGAGGCCAAACTGACAAAACGGAGGCTGTCCTACCTTGGGCACAAGGGGAGAAGGCCAGACTCCCTGGAGAAGAGAGTCCTGCTAGGGGAGAGTCGAAGGCAGAAGAAGAGGGGAAGAGCAAACAAGAGACGGGTGGACTCCCTAGAGGAGGCCATGGCCTGGAATTTGGAAGGGCTGAGCGGGGCTGTCATGGACGGGACACTTTGGGGGCTTTCACTCATAGGGTCCCCATAAGTCGGAGATGCCTTCACAGCGTAGCAAAAGTCAACAATCCTGTGTGGAAGGAGATAACATATATATATGCATGTGTTTTCAGATACTGGGGAACACTGGATTTATGGAGCAGGCAGAATATGGAATATAATTTATGAGGGTACATCTGAGAAATGTTGCAACCCTAACCTGAGGCAGGCTTCCAGCATGCTAAATCAGTGAGATCAAAGTGGTTGAATGACCAGCCTACATCAGACCGAAGCAAGGTGCACTACAGTTTTCCACACGCCCCACATGAACGTTTGCTATTGATTTTCTGCTTTCCTTGGAATATGCAGCTGCCATGTTATTCTCTCTCTCCTGACAGACGTGCTCGATGTAACTTTTAGTAACACAGAGGAATGTTGCAGGCTTCCTTGCAACGGTACCTTGGCCAGCAACAAAATTTTAGGCAGCATATTGCCAATATAAATGAAATATTTGGAAGGCTTAAGTAAAGTGAGCTGGTCATTTAGACCGTGGAAGAAATGCAACCACTCACCTCTGCCAGCGATATTCCTTCAACACTGCCTTCCGCAGCCCCATGTCCCGCAGATGGGATCAGCTCAATGCCCACTTTTGCACAACGCCCCTGCCTCGCTCACAGAATCCTATGGGATCGGAGAAGGGCATCTTCTGTTCATAGTCCCCCTGAGTCTTCTCAGCACTTCTTCCAGATGTTTTTCTTTATGCAAGGAGCACTTAAGAAAATTAAGAATAGCTGCAGAATGCAGTTAGAGGGCAGCTCTGGAAATGCCCTGAATTCCTGATTACCACCTCCCCATCTCTCTCAGTCTTTCCAAACAGAAAGGCTCCACCCAGAGGGAAACAACTACCTCAGTGCCGGGGTCCACACTGTCTCAGCACCTGCACACCTGCTCAGGAGAGGGAGTAGGGCAGGGCAGGCAGTGCCAAAGCTGAACATGGGCAGGGCTAAGCAGGGGAGAAGGGAGGGGGCACCCAATGTTCCCATGGGCCACACCAGGCCCTGAGCCAGCTATCTGTCCAACCCCATACAAACTGTCCACACCACTGCTTTCAAAATTTCCTTTCAGACAACAGAAACAAACCATCTCCTAAAGACAAGTAAAGATGGAGACAGGCAGGCTAGCCTATTAGAGGCTGTGAGAACAAGCGGCTCTCTCACCTGATCTGCTTCCTTCAGTGCTTAATCGTATGCTTCTAATAAAGCAGAGCTGCATGCAATACCCAGAGACGCATCTGGCCCCACACCCTGTATCCACACAGTGACCAGCAGGGATGCCTTGTGAATTCTGAAAGCATTAGGGGATTTCACCGCTTTCTCCACCCGTTTGCTGTGCGGCTCCCCCTCCCCACCGGGTGCAGTGACAGACAAAGACACCCCAACCAACCAGCAAGCCTTGCTTTGCAGGAGCAGGGCCCAATGCTTTGGACCATTCTGGGCAGGAGCCCCAGGACGGTGCTTCGAGGTGAGCCCGTGCCACTTCCCCGCCACCTTGCAGGGAGCAGCAGCTCCGTCTCCTGTCGTGACGCACTTGGCTTCCAATGGCGCCTTCAATCAGAGCCTTTCAAGAGGGCTTTATAGCTATTAAGACAGCATTAAAATCCTAATACGCTACTCTGAACTACGGCCGGCATATTCAGAACCAGCGAGAGGTCCTGGCTCTGCTCAACGTGAGGATGTCTTCTGCCCAGGGAAAAAGAGCAGGGAGCAGGTCAGGCCTGAGAAGAGGCCTCCTTGAGCTACTGTAATTGGGCTGGCCCGGCCATGCCAACACGCGGGGGGACGGGAGCATTTCTTTAATGGGACCCCAGCGCAGCAGTGCTCAGTTAAAACTGAACCGCAGCCGGGGACCCTGGACCACCACCCCAGGCAAGTGCAGCATCATCCTGGGGGAGAAGGAGCATGCCCAAAGAGGTGCTGGACTGATGACACCACCCGTGGGCAATGCAGGCCAGCTCTTTGGGGGCGTGTTCCGATCCACCCTCACAGACACAGCGAGGTTGCCTCAGGACCACTTGCAGCAAGCCAGAGTGCCTCCCAAGCAGAGGTCTTTTGAAAACTGGGCAGTGGCTGATGCTTCCTGCACATCAGTTGCTGCGGGCTTCAGCGGGGGGGGGGGGGGGGGGGCCCGGGGGGTCTTTTTTTTTTTTTGCGTTTTTTTTAGGGGGGTTTTCTCCCCCCGTAAAAAAAAAAATGAGACG
>NW_025336386.1:1640040-1660794 GCF_004798865.1 Varanus komodoensis
GGGCGGGGGGGGGGGGGGGGTGGGGGGGGGGGGGGGGGGGGGGGGGGCGCTCCGGGACTCGTTTCCTATTTGTCCGATTCTATAGGCAGCTAGCTTGCCACGGCATGAACAAAATGCTGAACTGGAGAGGCCCCACATCTTGAGTCACCCCAGTGGGGCTTTTTGCTCCTCTTGGCTTACTAGAAGCACTCCAGGGTGGGACGTACTGAAATCCAAAGGACCTTTTCTGTCTAAACATGCCGAGAATTGCAGTCTTACCTGTGTTACCCGAGCACTGCCCTACCGTCTCAGGGCGCATGATGCAGGAGCCTTCCCATAGCTAAGGAAGTCTGGGCGTGGCTGCTGCCTGGGTGGAAGGCCCTTTGGGAGCACACGGGGCCACCTCAAGTCCCACGATGGCAGCGGGGGAAAGAGGAGGGTACTGGAGTGCCACAGAATGGACTGTTCATTGCCTCAGCTTTCTGGGTGGGAAAACAAGCTGCATCTGTGCACAATCCCCAGGCCTTCCTCTTGCCAATTTGCAAAACTGCTCTATCACCTGAGCAGAATGGAATGTACCTGCCACAAGGGGTAAGGGCCACGGAAGGGCAGCATGCTGGAAGCATCCATAGAGAGTCATGCTTTGAACGGCGAGGTTCAGGGTCAACAGAGAGGAACGGATGGGGTCACCGCTGCTGACTCCGAGTGATAAGCTAAGCCACTCCGATGTTTGGGACTGCAGACCAGGCGTACTTTTCTCTTCCTGCTCCTGCTCAGAGACACACCATGTGCCAAAACAAAACAAAAAATGGTAGGGAAGCTGCCTTCTTCGGCAGGGTTCTTTTTCTCCTGCCTATTCTCCAAGAGACACAAATCACTTGGAGACCTCCAACACTTTGCTCCAGATCTCCCTGGACGCACCTAAATGCTAAACAAATCTAGGTTTAGATATCTAGGTTTCATGCCCTTCTGCTATGGCCTCACTCCAAAAATCCTGGGAATTCTGTATAAGGAGTATACCAAGACTCCCACTTCCAAAACATTAGCCCCGCAGGAAGGTGGAAGGGTACTAATGAGTCTGCACAGCCCTATTATATCCACTTCCAGGAAGAGCTGTGGCTGAGTGGTACAGCACCCACGTGCATGTACAAGGTTCCAGATTCAAACCCAGGCATCTCCAGAGACGAGGCCAGACAAACTCCTGCCCGTCTGTGTCAACAACTCCCAGGTAGACGGTCCAGGATTGGCACCAGAATTCTGGGTGCCCTGGGGCAAGGTGCTACCGAAGGCCTCCCTGTCCGCTTCCCCTGCTCTCCCCACATTGTCCCAGCTCACCACTGCCGTCCCACAACGCAGTGATGGAGAGGAGCCTCCCCTTCCCCTGATCAAAATCCCACCCACTCGTACTGCTAGGCCAGCTGCCTCTCTCTCACACTCTCACTCACTCACTCACTCACTCACTCACTCACACACACACACACACACACACACGGAGCAAGACCATTTGCAGCTTTGGCAGGGCTGGGGAGGTTGGTCAGGAGCACGGCATGGGAGGCAGGGAGGAATCCCCTTCCTGCAGCGCCACCGCTTCAATCATATCGAGCCCCTCAGCCCAGCCACTGCAGGTGCTTGTGCGTTTTGGAAAAACAGCTGGAGGGCCAGTCAAACTCACACTCCACAGCTAGCTTGATCCTGATGGGAGCCCACCAGCAACAGAGGCCTCTGAAAGAAAGAAAGAAAGAAAGAAAGAAAGAAAGAAAGAAAGAAAGAAAAGGCCATGCGGGGCCATTTCATAGAATCCTAGAAGAGTAGAGTTGGAAGCAGCCGGGAGGCCACCAGGCCCAACCCCCTGCTGAGGCAGGACACGAAGTCACACCTTCCCATGAGGTGGCAGTCCAGATGCCTTCTGAAAGTCTCCAGCGAGGGAGAGCCCACAGCTTCCCCAGGTTATCGGTCCCATTGTCAGGCTGCTCTGGCAGGGAGGAAACGCTTCCTGGTGTCTGGTCTAAATCTGGTTTCTTTTAACTTAAGTCCATTTGCCGGTGTCCTGCACTCTGGAATGGACGAGAAGATACCTTGTCCTTCCCTTCTGTGACAGCCTTTCAGGTACTTGTGGAGTGCTGTCATATCCCCCCTCAGTCTTCTCTTCCTGAGGCTGAACGTGCCCGGCTCTTTCCATCTCTCCTCATAGGCTTTGCTTCCAGTCCCTGGATCATCTTTGTTGCCCTCCTCTGCACCCATTCCAGCTTGTCTGCATCTTTCTTAAACTGGGGTGCCCAGAACCGGACACAGGACTCCAGGTGAGGCCTGGCTAGTGCTGAGTTTAGTGGAGCTAGTACTTCACGTATTTTGGAAGTGATACTTCTGTGGATACAGCCCAAAATAGTGTTTGCCCTTTTTGCAGCTGCATCATCCTGTTGGCTCATACTTAGCTTGTGATCTACAACAATCCTTCTCATTTACAGTATCGTTGAGCAAAGTGTTCTCCATCTGGTAGTGGTACATTTGGTTTCTTGTTCCTAAGTGGAGGACTTGGCATTTGTCCCTGTTGAGTCTCATCCTGTTGCCCGCTGCCCAGTGTTCAGACCTATCAAGATCATCCTGTATCTTATCCCTCACTCCCAGGGTATTTGCACTCCGGACAACAGCTCTCAGCATGCCTGACCCCCGACGGAGCTGCCTGCGGGCAATGGGAGCCGAAGTGCAATCATCTGGAGGGTGCCTGGCTGGGCCAAAGGGCCCTTGTTCCCCCCAAATGCCATTTCCAGCAACTTACAATCCCCTGCGTTGCGTATCGTGTTAGCCACGCATTCACATTTTGAGAGGCTTGTCCTGCGTGGGACCTAACAGCAAAGGGAAAGGATGGAAGATGCGAACGCAGTTTAGGCTAGGAACATCCCTAGAGATGATCGACAAAGTGCTGGGAAGCGGTCTGGGAAACACTGCAGATGCATCTAATGAAGGCGGCGGCAGCAGGCCCAACATCAGCCTCGGGAAAGATGGAGCTGCCGTGAGGTCTGTGACCGGGGAAGTCAGTGGGGAGAAATTCATCAGCCAGGCCTCCCCGGTGCACTCAAATCCTGAGAAACACTGACAAGACACAGGATCTTCAGCTAACGGATTCCGGTCCCAATCAGCCCACATCACCACAGGCTAAACAAACCACGCGGGTTTGCTTTCCCAGGAAAACAAACACTCAGGGAAAATCACCTGCCGAAGAGAGGTGGCATTAGCCCGGGAGATCTACCTTGCATGGCAGACCAAGAGGACTCTGGTGGAAGCACTGAAGGGGCTGTTCTCCCCCTACTGAATGCCCTTAATGCAGCCCCCCGCCCCCAGAGGGCCGACCCACCTGTGGGTAATGCAGGCTCCAGCCGTCCCCATCCGGAGTGCACCAGGGGCTAGGAAGGCGATCTGGAGCATATTCTGGACCCACGGAGCATTGGGCAGATATTGTGCGAGCCCAGTGCCTACGCAGCTGACTCTGTGGAGCTCAGCCTCTCAAAAAGGGGGTGCTGGGAGCCTGAAACCCCAGTGGGAGGATGTGATCCTGGGCCAAGCACCCAGCACCCTGAGAGGCATCTCCCTCATGACTCCTTCTTGGGACACAACGTGGCCCTGACCTGTTGGCTCTGGCCTCTTGGCAAAGCAGCAGAGCAGCAGAAGCAGAGGCTGGGAGAGAGGGCTGAGTGGCCAGGGGACTGGCGAAGGCAAGGCAGGGGCTGGGCAGGGGAGCAGGGGCACCGGAGAGGAAGGGCGTCGTACCTTGTCTGCGGCCTGGGCTGCCCAGGGACTTGGAGGCCTTGGGGAAGAAACTCCGGGAGCTAAAGGCCCAAGTGGCCTTCTTGTCGATCTTACCGGTCCGGGGATTTGGGCCAGGCAGGGACAGGAGGGCCTCCGAGGTGAACGACTGGCTTGGGGTGTGGTGCCAGAAGGAACGCTTCGGGTTCCTCGACCACAGCACCCGGTTTCTTGCCAATGGACTTCTGGCAAGGGACGGGTTACACCTCACAAGGATGGGGAAAAGGTCCTTTGGAGATGCTCTAGCGAGTTTCGTCTGGAAGACTTTAAACTGAGCTCGGGGGGGGGGGGGTTCTGGCCCCCCAGAAACATGTCTGCACTGGATAAGTGTGGGGAGAGGATCAGGGCTCTGGGAGCAGGGTTTTAGAGGTACTGCAGGGACTGACAGGACTCCTACAGAGAGGAGCCAGGTATCAGGGAGGATGGGAGGGAGGAGGAGGCTGGGAACTCCAAGGAAAGGAAGCGGTGGGAAGGAGCTGAGGTGCATGCACACCAATGCTAGGAGCATGGGTCATAAGCAGGAAGAGCTTGAAGCTCTCCTGGGAATAGGAGGGTATGATCTGGTGGGAATCACAGAAACTTGGTGGGATGAAAGGCAAGTCTGGAATGTGAACATAGAAGGGTATCACCTTTTTAGAAAGGACAGGAAGGGAAAGAGGGGTGGGGGTGTGGCTTTATACGTCAGGGAAGGGACAGGATGCAGTGAGATAGGATGCAGCACAGATGGGGATTCGGTAGAGGCAATCTGGGTGAAACTCAGGGGTTTTGACAGGGAAAAAGACCTGACAGTGGGGGCAGCTTGGGAGTGCTCCTCGACCCAGAGCTGTCTTGGAAGCTCAACTGACAGCGGTGGCGAGGAGCGCTTTCCTTCAGCTTCGGCTAATCCATCAGCTGCATCCCTACCTGGAGGAAAATTGCCTAGCAACAGTAACACACATATTGGTTACTTCCCAGTTGGATTTCTGTAACATGCTTTATGTGGGGCTGCCCTTGAAGACAGTCCAGATCCCTCAGATGGTGCAAAACAGAGCTGCCAGGATGCTGTCGGGGACTGGGTGTTATTCTCATATAACCCCAGTCCTCTATCAGCTCCACTAGCTTCTCATCGAAGTCCAGGCTCAATTCAAGGTGCTGGTTATTACCTATAAAGCCCTAAACGGCTTGGGACCAGGATACCTAAAGGAACGCCTTCTTCCATATTTGCCCTCCCACCCCCGAGTTAGGCAGCAGAGGCCCTCCCCCGGGAACCTTCCTCTCAAAATGTGGAGGCAAAATACCTGGAGGAGCAGGTATTTTGCCTCTCAAATTGTGAATGCGTGGCTAACACGATACACAAGCCTTGATGATACCTCTAGTAAGAAAGGTGGGGAGGTGGAGGAGAGTGCTGCCATGGATGCGAAAGGAGGTGGTTAGACGCAAGAGGAACCTCTGTAGGAAATGGGCACTGGGGCAAATAGACAAAAGGGTATACCGGGAGGAGGAGGCCCGTTGCAGAAGGATTCTTTGTAAGGCTAAGGCTGATTATGAGCTGAGACTTGCCAAGAATACCAAGAGCAACAAAAAGGGCTTCTTTCAGCATGTAAATAGGAAGAGGAAGGGGAGACAAGTGGTGGGACCACTAAATAAGGAGGAAGGAGATCCAGTGACTGATATGAGGGAACAGGCACAGATGCTAAATGACTATTTTGCCTCTGTGTTCTCCCCAAAGCAGGACTGGGGGGAGGGATCCGCATAGATTAGATGAGGCCGGGGACTTAGGGGCACAGATTAGAGTCACCCCCCTTGAGATTGAGGGGTTCCTTAGGGCATTGGACATTACAAAGGCGCCAGGCCCTGATGGGTTACACCTGAGAGTACTTAGAGAATTGGCAGGGATTCTCTCACGCCCGCTGGCCTCCATTTTTGAGGCCTCGTGGAGAACAGGTGAAGTTCCAGAGGACTGAAGGGTGGCATGAGTGGTCCCAATTTTCAAAAAGGGTAGTAGAAGGGACATGGGGAATTACAGACCAGATAGCCTTTCATCCATTGTATGAAAAACAATGGAAAGGCTCATAATAGAGAGAATTCTAGTGATGCTAGATAGGGAAGGGAGGCTGACAGCCACACAATACGACTTCCGCAAAAACAGGTCCTGCCAGACTTTGTGGAATTCTACGACAAGGTTTCGAGATGGCTAGATGGAGGGGATGCAGTTGATGTGGTTTACCTGGATTTCAGCAAGGCCTTTGGCAAAGTGCCCCATGATATCCTGGTGGAGAAACTGAGGAGTTTTGGGATACACCAAAGCACTGTCCAGTGGATTAGGGCATGGCTGACTGACCGAAAGCAGAGGGTAACCATTAGTGGGGAACCATCGGGATGGCAGCCAGTGACAAGCGGGGTCCCCCAGGGCTCTGTCCTGGGGCCAATTCTGTTTAATCTTTTCATAAATGACATGGAAGAAGTGGTGAACAGTCTGCTGATCAAATTCGCAGAAGATACTAAAACTGGAGCAGTGGCCACAACTGAGGAGCAGGTACTCCAGATCCAAAAGGATCTGGACAGACTATGGAAGTGGGCAGGAGACAACAGGATGGCGTTCAATGTGGATAAGTGCAAGGTCTTGCACTTGGGGCATAGGGATGGGTGTCGTAAGTACAGGTTAGGGGACAAGTTGCTGGAGAGCAGCACTTGTGAAAGGGACCTTGGGGTGCAGGTTGACTGCAGGCTGAACATGAGTCAGCCGTGTGATGCGGTGGCCAAGAGGGCGAACGCCACCCTTGGTTGCATAGCCAAAGTGTGGCTCTAGATCGAGAGAGGTATTACTACCACTCTGTATGACTTTAGTGTGCCCGCAACTGGAGTATTGTGCTCAGTTCTGGGCCCCTCATTATGGGAAGGATATAGCCAGGTTGGAGTCAGTGCAGCGTAGGGCCACAAGGTTGGTGGCCGGTTTAACGGGATGGGGTATGAGGCGAGACTGAGGGAACTGGGTCTTTTCAGCCTGGAGAAGAGGAGACTCAGAGGGGATCTGTTGGCGACATGCAGGTATGTGAGGGGATGTCACATGGGGGTGGGTAGAGACCTGTCCTCCCCTGCAGAGGAAGGCAGGACTTGCTCCAATGGAGCAAAGCTCAGGAAACCCAGGTTCCCTTTGGATGCCAGGAAGCACTTCCTGACAGTCGGGACCCCGAGGGTGTGGAATGGGCTTCCACGGGAGGTCGTTGAGGCCCCATCGGTGCGGGTGTTCAAGGATAGGCTGGACATGCACATGGTGGGCATGTTGTGAGCGGAGCTGGCTGGAGCCAGGGGTCAGACTAGATGGCCCGGGAGATCCCTTCTGACTCGCTCTGTTTCTATGTTTCTACTAAATCCAAGAAAGGCATTCTGCACATGCTCAGGTGCACGAGTTCCTCTTTTCTTACTGGTTCATGTAATGCAGGACTGGTCCCCCTTGCTGAGAAGCCTGCATAAACAGTTCTGAGTACAGAAAATTGTATTTTAACTTTTCCCCTTAAGATACTGTCGTCCACTTTTTGCTCAAAGTACCTGAGACCTTGCAGTTGCTCCAGGAGCTTCTGCAGCGCCCCAGGCGTGTGGGAAACCTACCAGATCCGCAGGGGCCTTCACATTTCCAAGAGCTCTTTTACCAGAAATCCTTTCCAAGAAGAGTTCAGAGTTCCTAAATGACCCATTAATTCCCACATTAACCAACCCATTAATAGAGTTAAAGTGCCCTTCAGAGAACCGTAAATCTGGCACTTAAAGCTCTTGCTTGCCTGAATGCAGCTCTGTCTATGAGGCAGTCTCCTAACAGTCAGATGTAAAAGATTACAGTGAGGATCTATTGCAATAATGCCACCATGGAGAATTCTGTGTAGATAAGTTTCTGGCTTATTAATTAATTTCCCAAATAAAGACAGCTGGAATTTGCAAACAACATTCTTTTCCTAGTAAATAAAAAGGAAAAAGCAGAATTCCAGAACCAATCATTTCCAGAGTAAGTTGTACAACTGTACACTTGAGGGAGCGAGGAAAATAATGAGGATTCTATTCATATTTATTTTATTTAAAGTTTTTCTATGCTGTCCCATTACTAAATTGTCTATGGATGGCTTACAAAGGACATTGCAAAACTCTTGCTACATCTCTATCACACAGCAACTCAAAATTATGTAACACCTCTTAGGTAGTTACCTCTTCTGAACTCCCTGCCTCCCAGTTCAAGGTGGTCAGCTGCTGGACCCTTCCCATCCTCTTGCCCATGTTATGTAAACTAAGGCTTGTAATTTGTGACAGCGAATAAACAACCCTTCCCATCCGATGCAGAACATCAGGGTGCGCGCAGCCAGGCACATTGTCCTTGTTCTGACCCAACCCAGAGGCAGGCGCTCGTGCTTCTGAGGGGGCACTTCCATGCGCACCCACCTTCCCCTTCTTTGGTTCCACTGCTGCCTCTGGTCAAACACGTTTTCCCAACAACACAAAGAAACTGCTCCACGAGTGGGATGCATATCGCCCTACAAGCACCAGTCCCTCTTCACTCCCCCTTCAGCTCTGAAAGTACAACTGAGATGCATAATGAGAGGCAGCCCAGTTTGGGTTCCCCGTCCCCGTCCGTGACTGCCTCCCCTCCCTCCCAGCAACTGGACTGCCTGCACAGTCCTGCTGGATGGAAGAGGCAGAGGGCTGGCACTGGGTGCGTTTTGGGAGTCTGTCATCCCTCAACACTCCACAGAGTAAACCTGAGGCCTAGCAACATGATTACACAGTGTCCTTCTTTGGTTTCTAACGTTCTGACCCTTCCACTCTTGCAATAAACCCACAGTGCTTCATGCCTCCGCACCCACCCTTTTGCTGGGAATGTGCGGTTTCTTTGGTCTAGAAACCCAAGGAACTGGTGTCCCCAGAAACAAAAGCAGGCCCAGCCCAGTCCATCCTGATGCTAATCTTGTTCCTACCTCCTTTTAATTTCCACTTATTTTGTGTTGCACTAAAAATACCACTGCAAAGGAAATTTCTGCTCTGGGGTGGATACCTTCCTTCTCCGGTGGGGCTTCCTGCCAACACCCCAGCTCAAAAACAACAGGCGGCTAAAGTTCTGAGCAAGACTCCACATGAGTGTGTGGGGGGGGGCGGGAGGAAGGGGAGAAGGCTATTCTGGAGTCATGCACCAGGGTGGACACCGTGATCCTGTCCCCCCATCCCTCCTGAGGTGGCAACATGCACTGGTGAGCCGCATCCAGCTGCTGGAGGAGCGCTGATCTCGTTTTATTCACAAAACCAGGTGCTTCGGAGCTTTTGCCGCTGCCAGTGCACCACTTAAGACAGGGGAGTGGGTACAAAAGGGTTTTCCTAAAGGCAGCATCCTTGTTTTTTAAACAGGTGTCTGGCTTCCAATCATGAAGATAATCTCAAAAGTATACAGGCAATTCTGAATAAATTCTGAAATGCTTTTGGGGGGAGGGGGGTGAACAAAATGCAGAACATCCTGCTGCCCCCTCACCAAATATTCATCAACAGCAGAATCATGAGAAATAGGGGAGAATCAACCAGGCCAAGATGCTTGCACATGATACAGGCTGCAGAACACGTGTGTGTGTGTGTGTGTGTGTGTGTGTGTGTGTGTGTGTGTGTGTTGCTTTGTTTTAATTTTTAATGATAGGATACATGTGGCTGTGACTACGGCTGCATTTGGTTGTCAAACATTAGCTCAAAGATGTGCGCACCCCCCTTCTCCCACCCACCCACAGTTCCAGTAAAGCTCTTTTTCCTCCAGTTCATTTGCAATGCAAATAGCTGCTGCCTCTTCCATTCCCCTTCTTTGAGAAAAGGGCTAATTAGCACCCAGAACCGAAAATCCCATCTGCCTGCTTCTCCTTCTATGTCAAATATGTTATTTTCAACCAGCTGTAATTTAAACTTCCTAAACATGACCTGAGGGTGACCTTCTCCGGTCCGTGCTCTGTTTTGTGTTTTGACATGGCGCAAAGCTGCAGCAAGCCAAACAAGAACAGAAACAAATTTTTACAGGAGTCAATGCAACATGTTGACATTCCCATGGGCTCAGCTACAAGCTGGCCTGATTTTATTAGGTTTACTGTCTAGGAGATTGTTACAAAAGGTGTGCATGAAATAATTACAATTGTCAAGTTTAAGGTGAGTTTCCTGCATGACCCTTTGGACAAGGTAACCCCCTGAAGATGCCTAAGGCTGCCATCATTTGCCCCATTTCAGGGAATGGGGCTTACATCAAATGTGTAGGGTTGCATTATAAATGTAAATGCCTCATAAAGAGCATGCAAGCCAAAAGGTGGGTCCACTCCACATCTGGAAAGTCAGCAGCTTGCATCGAAATATCTTTCAGCCGGGTTTCCCAGCCTGGTCATCTGGAGGCGATTTTTCTTTTTCACGGGCAACCAGACAAATGGCCATTGAGTCTGGTTTAAATATGTTCATGCGGAACTAATGCGTGCCGGTTGCGCCCTGGTGCTCTCCGCTGAGCCTTCTCTGCTAAGTGCTGCCTTGGCAACGGACCCTTTAGTGCTTCATAAAAAGCAGAGGCAGCCACTCCAAAACACCACCAAAGGAGCTGGGCAGGCCTCGGCACCAAACTGTAAATGGCAGGAACCAGATGCCTTGTTCCGGGCACCAGGAACAAGCGAGTCACCCATTCCAGGGCCATTGCTCAATCATGCCACCCGCCCCCCCCAGCACTGCCCCATAAGATTAGCCCCAGAGGGAGGAGGTGGCAACATTCCTCCCCCACCCCTCGAGGCTCAAGCCATCTTAGAACAGAGACCTGGATCAGGGGACGGCAGGGGCAGGGAGGAGAAGAGCCAGCCACACCGTCTCCCTACTCCTGTTCCAAATTGCTGCCTGCTTTTCAGAGTGAAAAAGGATCAGCCACCCTGCCTTAAATGGAGCCAGGCCTTGGGCACGCCACTGCCCTCCAGGGCCTTGGGCAGGGCCCTCGCTACGCCAGGGACCCTCAGGCAACCAACCATGGGCTTCTTACAGTTTGCCTCTCCTGGTTTCTGCTGCTGAATCCTTTTCCTGAGTCAGTTACAAAACATGAAAGGCTGTCTTCTCAAAGGTCTGCCCTTCCCTGAGGCAGGGGCTATGTGTCTTTGTTGATGCACTTTCTGCACCAGAAACCTGGCATCTTGAAGGTTTCCTTTTCCTCTCCCACCCCTCTTTTTGTTTTGATCAAGCACATTTCTACCCCTCTTGCTGTAAAAATAAACTCATGAGCCAAGGAGTGATGCCCGACGTGAAAGAGTCCAAGCCTGGCTGCCTTGCCCTGCAAAGCTGGCTGTCCCAGAAACACGTTTATGCCGGACGAAGCACCTGGAATGCTTCAACACAGAGCCCTTTACTGGTCTGGCATCAAGGAGCACCTTCCCACTTGCAGAGCAAGTGGTGGAATTAACTGAGCTAAGTTCAGCTGCGAGCATCTGTAGGCAAGGCCCAACCACGCATCCGGACTCCATGTGCCAGGGAGGAACAAAGGCCTCCCACCACCACTAGATTCGATCTCTCCCCCTTCCCCACTGCAGAGCAGAGTCCAGAACCAGGCAAATGCCTCCCGCCGCTTTCCGCAGTGCTGGATTCAACATGCCTCCGTGCACATGTCCCACGCCTGGCAGAAGCTCAGCAACCCAGCTGGCTCTCCAGCTCTGCACAAAGCACCCAGCCTCCCGCACAAGCCATCGCAATGCAGGCATTCGCAGTGGTGATAAATCTGCCAGGACTGATCCAAGGCACGGAGGAGCCACACCGAGACGCCCTGCAGTAGGCTGGGAAAGACCAGAGCAGCAAGGCTGTCCTTCAGGAGGCCCCCAGGACCGAGACACACTGCGTCCCCTCCACCTCCCGAGGCTCAGGGCCCCCCAGTCACGGACTCACCTTCTTTGCACTCTCCAAGCTCAAGCTGTGCTTGTGCCTCTTGAGGTTCCTGCCACTCAGCTCCATCTGAGGTTTCCAGATATCTCCATTATCGCTGCTGGGTGATTTGGCTGGCAACGCTTCCAAGTCTGCCACGATACCTGCGCTCACCATCTCTTTTGTGCAGGTCAGCTGAAGGCTTCGGAGGTAGTCGTCCGTCTCTTTGTCCACCACCAGCAAGCTGGTCTCAGCTTCGACAACTTTGATACGCTGCACAACCTGGGGGCGGGGGGGAGCAAAGGAGAGCACGATGAGGAGTCCTGAAAGAAGCGACACGCAGCCACGGGTCTTCCAAACGTGCAAAGGGGAGAGGGGCAGAGGGGAGGAAAGCCGACTGCGGACATGCGATGAGGGCGCGGATATGGGGCACTTCCAGTCAGCAAGAGAAATACTGATGCGTAGCGAGTATATACCTGTACGGATTAAGCACCTATGGGCCAGCTGATTAGCCAGCAAAGGCCAAGGAGCTGCGGGTTGTACATCTACTCATTATCTGAGGAGTTCCTTTCAAATAGTAAGGCGATGGCTTTTGTTTCTCAAAGGACCGTACAACTTGCAGTGCACAGCTGCACCACAGTCCATCTTGGCTATTGGTCATGATGGCTCAGCCAGGCCTTGCTTTTGAGAGACAGGTCAGCCCTGCACACCAGGTGTTTGTGTGTGGGGGCACAAACAGCAGCCAGAGCTCCTGCCTCCAGCGGTACCTGCCTGCCAGCTTCGCCGAAGGAAGGCAGGCATGGTGAGCAGCTGCTGCAGGGTGGGATGTCCTGGCTGGGACCCAGCAGGGCCCCCCCAAAGGTGGAGCAAACCTCTAGGTTCAGAAGGAAGATAGCTCCGAGTGCCAGGTGTCTGGAGAAAATGGACTCCGAAGTCTCCTGAACACATTTGGCCTTGCCTGACCCATCAAGGCTCATGTCCTTATACCCCCTCACTAGCGCACGTGGAAGATGGCGCAGGAGCAGCTCTGGACGCCTTTTCAGCTGGCCGAGCAGAAAACACTTGGAACAACCGAGTCCTGACAGGGTTAAATTCTAGGGACAGGGTTCAAACAGTCCATCAGGGGCCGGGTAGGGCCTCCGGAGCTGAAGACCTGTTCCGCCTGTACCTCCCCATCTGCTGTGGTCATCGCTGCAGGCTCTCCTCCGATGTTCCCACCCTCCGGTTAGGCTGGAGGGCAGGGCCGTTTCAATGGTGGCACCCAGTTTTCTCTTCTGTGATCTGATTCCTTTTGTATTTTGTACCCACCGCATTTCAAAATGAACTTAAGGATGCCTGTAGGAGCTTCAGCCAGAACTGAGTCAAATGGTACAATCGCGACACTTACAGAAATGCATGGAAGCTGCCCAAGATTGTGTGTGAACGTGCGCGCGCGAGTGGGCTGCTGTCAGAGCAAATGACACTGGCGTGCAGGAGGGAGTTCCCTGCAGTTCTGTGAAGAGGATGCCCCCCCCCACCAAGGTACCAAATGATCAATGGCCCAGAACAGACCATGGCTTTTTTCACTCCTCTCCCTGAAGGCCTGGCCATGCGACCAGCCTCTGCAGAAGAGAGGTAGGCCCAGTGGGAAATGCACAGACTGCAGCCACGGTGAACATGCTCCCTGGCAATGCTGCACGGCATGCCGAGCCCCCAGGTAAATCCCAAAGGCTGCAGCAGAGGAAGAGGTGGCGCAGCAGGCGCCAGGCATCTCCCCCCTCCCTTGACTACCTCATGTCCGCCACCAGGCCACCTGACTGCCGCAGAGGGAGCGGTGGGGTGGCCAGGCCCTCTCTTCAGCTCTCCCTGTCTGATCCCGTTTCTCGCTTGTGTCATGCCTTTTCCACTGCAATACTGAAGGGAAGGACTGTCTTGTCTGCTGCAGAAATTATATAAGCTGCTCTCAAAGCCTTTTTGGCTTCCAGAGTAGTGGAGTTTTTAAAAAGCTTAAAAACCAACAATAAATGAATTCCTGGATCAGTCCTTTACTGTTCCTGACCAGCAAGATCTTGCTCCTTTGAATTCAGAGGTGGTTCTCCTGACCATCATACATAAAATCTGCAGAAATGTTTGCATTTGCGCAATCCTTTTAAAACTCCACTTTCTCTTCCAATTACCAAGTCAACATGTGGCGGCAGTGAGTTGCCCGGATTTTATTAATGCTGTCAGTATTAAATACAACTCTATCAGCCGCACAGTGCTTGGAAGTAAAAAGTCAGGTGCATCCCAGCTTCTGGGACCTCACAACAAAAATGAACACAGTGTGCATGTTATGGGGAGAGACATCAAACCAAGAAAAGGAAGACAGGAAAACAACAGATGGACATGAGCCAATGCCATTTTGGTCACAGGTAAAGGGCTGACCCAAAGGCTTCATGGGAAAGTGGATTTTGTGGAAGGATTTGAGCAATAAGAGAAACGGTACCATGCAGGTGTTCTTGTGCGAGGTTCAGGTAGCAAAGGGGAACAAGCAGAATGTTTTAGCGTGGAGGAAACTTTGGGACAGGTGACGCCACGAGGTAGCAGTGTGGGACAAGCAAAGATTGCAAGTGGGACATAATGGCAAATAAGGGGAGGCTGGAAGGATTCCACTGGGATCCGCGTAACCTCCTGCCAATTTGAGAGTGTGCCTCCACAATTTTAGCTATTGCTGTGTGGAATATCTCTCCCTATCCCATCTCTGTGTACCCTCCCCTAATGCTTAGTTCTACCTTCTCAGCCCAGACATTTTTCAAGGCATAAAAAGTCTCAGCTGTTTGAGCAAAGTTGCTATTATCACCTACACATCACAGCCGTATTCATATTAACCTGAGAATGTTTTACAGAACAGCTCTTGCATGTCAGTAAATAAAGGCAGCTTTGTGCTGCCAGCTACCCCATCTCTTCCTTCTCCAGCAGCCTTTCATAACTTGGTACTCTCCACATGTGTAGCTAGAGAGAGTGGACAGCATTGGGGGAGTATGTCCTGGGTGCTTTCACAAAATGGCTGCCAGGCAGGCTTGCCCATTCGTACAACTGCTGCTGGGGTGGCCACACCCAGTCAGAGAACATCTGTTTCCCTTGCGGCACATTGACAAAAAAAATAACTTATTCAAGAGCTTCAGTACAAGGCACAGGAGGCCCTGGAGCTCCAAACTCAACGCCAGTCCTTTGCCCCCAAGCACTGATGGCACCGGGCAGCAGTACTTCTCTTTGCAGCATGCCCACCTCCCCATTTTAAGAACATTTTAAATTTAAAAATCTTAAGAAATAACATTTAAAAATGAGAGAAGCAAGGAGAAAGCTCAGATCCGCTCCAACTATTGGCAGCCCAGAGATGGCCACGCTCTCAGCCAAGAGCTCGCTGCTTGGGCGTGTGCCGCGAGGAAGAGCTCGGCCCGTCCCAGGTCTGCAGTTCCCCACACTGGACATCTAGACGTGGCTTTGGGCTCTCATCTGCGCAGAGGTTCATGTGTCTGAAATAAGGGCCACCAGACCACCTGCTGTTCCTCATGAAAGAAATCAGAGAGGCTTCACTCCTGAATAAGCAAGGTGGGAATTGAAAGGCTGAAAGCGCTCTGCAGGCAAAATACTGCATTCGTCAAATGAAGCCCTTGTGTCGCTGGCCAGGAGAAGGCCTCTGGGTCATGAACGCCCCCCCCCCCAGGCTCCCCGAGACCGCCTGTGACGGGGGGATTCCAGGCGAGGCGAAGAGACAATTCCAGCCAGGACATTGCAGCGGCCTGCTGTAACCCTGCCATGCAGCTGGCTGGGCGAGCTAGGCCGCCCACTCCTCCTCGGCCTGGCCTACAGAGTAATTGTGAGGACGCCACCAGGAGCGCCAGGGTGGGAGGGCAGAGGGCGGGGCCGTCTGAACAGCACGAGGGGCCCGGGCAAGGCAGTGCACTGCGGCCTCTACGACAACGACAACTACTGTTCATTTTGGAAGTTTTCCCATTTTCCAAGGGTTAACACGCACAGATCAGTATGGGGCCCACGGGCAAGCGCCCATCCGGCCCACGCGTTCAGACGGCCCTGGGAGGGGGCCTCACAAGCCATTCTGAGGCACCCGAGGAAAGGCTCACGCCTCGCTTCTCCCCCATTCCTCCATTAGTTGTATGTCCAATGTGGGAAATATCCTCAAGAAGTTTTCACCCTAAAGACCTCCAAATGATGGTCAAACGGCAACCACACAATAATACAGAAAAAAGAGAATCCCCCCCGCCCCGCAAATGTTTTGAACATAAAAAATATTAAGGAAGTAAGGGGGACCGAGAAAGCTGTTGTGGATGGCAGTACCCAGAGAAGTTCTTAAAAGTACAATCTCAGCAAGCGGCCGGGAAGGGCATTTCCCCCTAAATGTGGGAGCCCGTGCCGAGCACAGCCACAAAACGACCTACCATACCTCGGCAGCAAGAACCACCCCAGCTGCCGAGAGGCTTGGTCGTCAACATACAGAGCCCGAAACAGCTCTGGGCCAGTCTGCCTGAGGGATCCCCTGGCTCTGCTGTCCCTGGCCCTCCACAGAAACACTCGCTGCAGAGCGCGTCGTGCTGCCACACTGGGCCCTGGAACGTGCTCCCCACTGGCGAGCAAGCCTGAAACCAGCGCTGGGACTTGCAGGACTCTTTTCTGCCCAGACAGGCACAGGACAGAGGCCTCCAGAGAACTGGCCTCTTCGCACAAGGGCTCCCGGAGAGGTGGCCCAGCCAGTACAGTCACAGGTCTCTTTCTAAGCACTGGTTATTGCATTTTAATTTTATTTTCCATTATGCTAATCTCTTTGATACTATTACTGGAAATCAGAATACAAGTTTGCACAATAAATAAATCAACATGTGATTGGAAACGATGTTTTACCCATAATCTTATTTTAAGTATGAATATTCCCAATATGTTCAGTAGGGATTATTTTCAAGTAAGTGTGCAGAAGATCTGCAGGATTCCAGTGTGAACAAAAAACCATGAACAACTGAAAGAACCCATGGTTTGTTGTTGGGTTGTAAATTGTGGGTGTTCATGGTAATAAACCATGCTTGATTTCATACAACCCAACAACCCATACTTAAAATTGAGTGTTAATTGTTGTGTTATGTGAACCTGGTCTACATATTACATTATCCTGAATCAGCTCACATCCTGCTTCCAGGTTTTGTATATTGGCCACAATGGGATCAAAATGCTTGGCTAGAGTGATCCTGCACAGTGCCTTTAATATTTTCATGTTGACGTATAAGAATGAAGAGGCGTACGCACACGGGTGGGCACAAAGCCCCACCCTCTTCGAGGCAAAGTAACTCAAAGCCTAATTCCTGGTGCAGCTTCCAACCCACTTCTTTCTCCCCATTAGACTGCGTCTGTGCCCAGCCACACGGCAAACAGTTGCGCAGTGATGTGCCGCTACTCAAGGCGCTCTGCAAAACCACAGAAAGAGATGGACATAAAGAACGGCACCAGCGGGAGAACTGCCACCCCAAGGCAGGGGCCATGGAAAAGAGCTCAGCGAAGGGAGAGAATCTGGTCTTCTTCATGGCACAAGGGAGTAGCAACTGATCTGGCTGGCTGGCCTGCCCTCTGGATGCCAGGCATCCTGATAAAAGAAGCCAAGCTGACTCGCATGCACTGGGCAACACATTCCAGTGAGCCCCCCCCGCCCCCCCGCACATTCCCTCTCACACCCATGCAGGGAGAACCACCTATCTCCTTCCCACTCAGACCCCAGAGCCCCTCGTCCAGTCCTCTCTTCTGGCTCGCCACTGGCTCCTGCAGCTCAGCTCACCTCCTGATCCTTAGTCTTAGTCTATCCACTGCATGAAGAATGCTTCCTCTTGCACAGTGCTCTCCCTGCAGAGAGATGGAAAGTCCTTCGCCAGACCATGCCAGATCTGCTGTCCTCACTCTGCAGCCCTCAGTGCTGCCCTAGCTTTTCCTTGTGGAGTGCGGCTCCAAGCCATGGAAAAAGAACTTGCCAAAATAGAGCTTGCTCTCCATGGGTGAGAAAGCTGGAAGTGAGGAAAGCCCGCAGGAAGAGCACGGATGCATCTGAAACATTGAGCCAGAGGAGAGTTTTGCAAATACCTCAGATCAACAGAAGTCTGAATGAGCAGGTCCTGGATCAAATCAAGCCAGAACTATCCCTCGCAGCCAAAATGACAAAACTGAGCTGTCCTCCTCTGGGCGCCTCATGAGAAGGCAAAACCACCAGGAAAAGACAATCATGCTAGGGAAAGTCAGTGGAAGAAGCAGAGGAGATGGAGGGCCTCCATCAAGGAAGCCACAGCCCTTTGTTTACAAGAGCCGAGCAGGCTGCGAAGGACATTTCGGAGGGTTGCCAAACATCGAAACAGAAGCATAAAAACAGAAGGGGCCTCCCGGGCCATCTAGCCTGCCCCTCGGCTCCAGCCGGCTCCGCTCACGGCATGCCCACCATGTGCATGTCCAGCCATGTGCATGTCCAGCCTATTGGTGACTTGTCAGCATGTAACAGCAGCAGCAGCAACAAGAACAAATTAGTTTCAGGCAATGGAGCCTAAGGCTGTGTGGACTCTGCTGCAAACCAAAATATTACTCCAGCTTCCGCACTACAAAAAACTGAATTCTACCATGTGCGATTAATTATTGAAGTCACAGTATCACCCTGCTTCTGCACCACCAAGCATTGAACACACACTTTCCAGTTTGCCTTTGTAGTCATATGGACTAGAAATGTGCTTGAAAAAGAAAAATTGGGATTTCCATTATGCTTTCTTCTCCCACCTGCAATGGTACAAAAATGGAGCCTACACATGGCTCAGAACAGAATTACTTCCTCTTGACTCCTGAAGTGAATCTAAGTAATGGTGATAGTATAAACCCAACAGTGTCTCCCCGGTCTGTCAGCTGAGGGTCCTGAACCAATCCAGTCCTCCATAAGCTACTGCCAAATGTATTTATTATATTTATGTCTCTCACTGTGCAACTCAAGGTGGCTACATGCAGGCGGTCTCTCTTCCAGGCTCAGGCCAGCCCCAGACCCGCTTAGCTGCAACATGACGGTCCCCTTATGCGCCCCCAGACCATACTCTCACTTCTGCCAGCACCGCGCATCATGGTCCCCTTGTGTCACAGGGCTGACTGGCAACAGAGCAACAAGCTGCACCAAATGGGAGGTACCCAAATGGTAGCTGACCACTACGCCTCAGTAACTGCTGACTCCGACACTCACTTTTTGGAAGAGTATGATGTTTCTCCCTCTATTCACCCTCGCTACACCAGCCTGGAAATGCTGCCTGCAGATGATTGGGGGGGGGGGTGGCCCAACACATCTGGGGCACCAGGCAGGGAGGACTGCCTGGTAAACCATTCTGAATTCTGCACTCCATGCCTCCTTAGCTGCCTTTGCTTCCGAGCCCAACACTCTGAAAGGACCACAGCTCTCCTCCTAAGAAACAAAGCTCCATCTCCATTTGCCTAGAGGCTCGTCTCTCTCGCGATTCCAGGCAGCCATATCGGTCCGGTCCGAGGCTCAGGGGCATTCCTACTGGCCTGTCTCCTTCCCGCCTTTGGTCACTGGGAGACTGCGGCGTTCACAGGGCCACCAGTCTCTGCAGACACATACAAGGCCTTACACCAAGGTGATAAAAGATATGTTGACAGGGAGACACCACGGCACCCCGTCTGGCAAGGACAACCCATCCATCAAACGGGTGAAGGGTTTCAGCTGGCTGCAGGCCCTGAAACTGGCAGGGATGAGAAAGGGTACAGGGAAAGCAAGGGGTGGCACGAACTATGAAAGCATGGAGGGGGGGAAGCACAGCACTGGGCACCCAAGGAGTAAGGATGGCTCTAGGCTCCTTCCCCCCCCCCCTTGCATTTTCTGCATGCACCTGCGAAGTCTGCTGTGTGCAGTCTTAGGTGCATGCAAACTCCCTGCTGTGCGTACAGGTACACACCTCAGAGACCCGTCATGGGTGCCGCTCCCTGCCAAGTGGCCAAATCGAGTCTTCCCTGCATAACGTACGAAACAGCGCAGACATTCTAGCTTTGGCAGTGCAGTGCTGACTGCCCAGATGCCGGGTGCTAGAGGAGGGCCTGCCACCGGGGAAGAGGGAGGGCAGCTTCTGGGAAGTGCAACCACTGCACAGAAGGACTCCGGGGAGCAAATTAAATCCTGGGCCCTGAGATACCTGCAGGCAGGCATTCCTTTCTCCCAGGTGATGATAAAGCAGATGGCAAGCAGCGGGGCCGAACGCCTGATCTGCAAGCCGCAGAGCAGCCCGGAGGAGGCAGCGATTCTTCCTGTTTACATGGCCGGCGCTGGCCTCCTCCTCCCTGGGCGCATCGGCTCCCTCGCCCTCAAGAGCATTTCCATGCCCCGCAAAGTGCCTTTCGAGGCACAGCTGCCCGCGGCGCCCCAGCCTGCTGCACGCAGCAGCTGGACCGCTGCCTCCGGGTGCTCGGAGTCACCCCGCCGCGGAGGCAGGCATTCGCAGGTAGACTGCCTCGCGCACGGCAGTTCCACGTCGCGATCTTTCGATCTCGCTTTTACACTGCGCTCCCCCACACCACACACGGAGCAGCTTACAAAGCCGGGCTGGAGCGTCCTGCCGGATCCGACCAACGAGGGTCCAGGGGCCCGCTGTCCCCCTCTGGCCGTTTCGGACTCCAACTCCCATTCGCCCCCGCGGCTGAGGGTCAGGAAGGTGGGAGCTGCGGCCCCGCATTTCCGGAGGGCAGCACCTGGCTCCTCTCCTGCGCTCGCCGCCGACCCCGGGAAGCCCGAGGGGGCGGCAGCCTGCCCTGCCCCCGGAGCCGCGCGGCGACCCGGCCCCGGCCCCGCTCCCGCGAGAGGCCGCCCGGCCGACCTGATGGTGCGTCTCCTTCTCGACGTTGACGCCGTTGACTTCGACGACGCGGTCGCCGGCGCGCAGCCCTGCCTCCTCGGCCGGCGAGTCGGGCTCGACCTTGCGGATGAACTGCCCGCTCTTGCCCTTCTCGCCGTGCAGGTGGAAGCCGTAGCCGTCGGGGCCCTTCAGCATGTGGCAGAGGCGCGGCTGGCGGCGGCGGGGCGCCCCCGGGGCCGCCGCCGCCGCTGCCTCCTGCTCCTTGGCCATG
>NW_025336386.1:1660894-1670250 GCF_004798865.1 Varanus komodoensis
TAATAATAATAATAATAATAATAATAATAATAATAATAATAATAATAATTGCTCAATTTATATTTGAATTTTATGCACTGAGTTAAAAGCTTATTTTGAGTTCAATTTGTTTACCTGCAATACTGTATGTGGTTCAATTGGGAAATTTGACTTCTTCATCTTCAAATATGATATTGCCGTCCTGAAACCCTGGTAAAGGACAGGGTAGAAATACTTTTGATAAATAAATAAATACATATTACTTTTGTAGGGGGTGCAAACATAAACATTTTCTAGGGGTGTGAGGCATGGAAAAGTTTGGAAACCACTGGTTTAAATGACCCTGCACCTCAAAACAAGCCTAAAGGTCTCGCCTGCCATCTGTCTGTGACTGGGAGACTGTCCCTCTGAAGAATAACAGCCGCTCTCCCCAGTCAAAATACTCATTCGCACAACATACAGGAATGCACAACGACCTCCAAAGGCCACGGCAAATACAGAGCAGGCCCTCTGCGCTCAGTCCAGCATTTGGCTTCCCCGGATGCAAAGCATGTGGCTCCATAGCCGTTGCAGTGTCCTGCCTTCGCCAAAGCTTCGCCTGTGCCTGGAGCGCCATGAAGAGTGCTGCCCAGCATCGGTCGTGGCCGATGCGTAGGGGAAAGGCGCTGGAGCTGCCCACCCCGAGGTCCTGTGCGCACAGCCCCGGGAGCAGCTTCTGCGAGCTGGCCTGGAGGGGTGCCTGCCTAGCACTGCACTGCATTCCTATCCTGCCTTTTTCCTATTGCGAAACACAGGGCAGCACACCCAGTCCTCCTCCTCCTCCTCCTCCTCCTCCTGCAACAACCCTGTGAGGGAGGCCAGGCGAGCAGTTGGTCACTGGCCCACCCGTGCGCTCTAAGGCAGAGTGAGGACGAGAGCACACAGGGGAGCATAAAAAACTGGTGCCGTGCACCCAAAATAACCCAAAATTATTAAGTGCAGATTCAAGTTTAGCCATGGAGATGTAAGTTTAGTTAAATATGGATTTCATGTACAGTGTTCTAAAATACAGAATGCAACATGAACAAGAGAGAAATGTTCCTTTTCTCAGTATGTTTTAAATTAGACTTTGTGGTAACCATACTCACAACGTTCTAGCTTTTCAACTTGTCTACATATTTTGGCTCTTCTTCATGCATCCTGCCCTTCACAGGGCCCTGCACACCCACAAAGCTTTGAGCCAGGCTGAACTAAATGCCAGTCCGCAGGGGAGGCAGATTCCTGGAGTCCTAAAAACTCTGTTTGGGCTGCCCAGGACCAACTGGCACACCAATCTCGCCAGGGCAGTGCATGTACCGAAAGCTCTGGGCTGGGTGGGACTTGGCGTCATCTTGTCTCATCCGAGAACTGGCTGGAAAACAAATCCCCAGACTCAAAATGTGTTCAGAGCAGCCTCATGCCTTACTCAGAAGTGAGGTCACTTCCGCCGGGTGGACCTTGGGCTTCCGGTGTCGGGGGTCTTCCAGCCCAGCCTCTGCCGTCTTAATTTGCTCTGCAGTGACTTGCTGCTGTGCCAGCATTTGTCACAGAGCTCCCGATCCATCTGCACAGACGCCTGCTCCTGGCTACCCCACGCTCTCCTCATTTCAGTCCCCTAATTTCTGTGGGAAAGGGCATATTGTTGTGCGAACTGAATGGGAGTCAGGCATCCTCACCAGTCCGCAGCACGTAATCCAGAGCCTTCTTCCAGTACGTCCCATTCCACCTTCTGCCATCCCTGGAGCAGGCCGTGCCGAAAAGAGCCCTCAGTCTTGCAACACGCTGGCAGAGGGGCCCTGCCGCCAGGTGGACGCCACTGAGGCCCCTTCCCTGGTGAGAGTGCGCAGGGTCCCATCTCCCAGAGGCAGCAGGACAGAAAAGCCCTCTGTTTCCCTTGCGAAACCGAGGCAGTCCTGCCAGATGCCCCAATCTCGTGCCTCCCACATGCATTTGGACTGCCACGTCCAGAGCCCCCACCAGCACAGCCCCAGGACCACCCAAGAGCCCGAGCAAAGCACACCTTTGCCCAGCTCCTCAGGACACTTTGCAATGTGGGAGGGCTGAGAGTCCCCAGCTTTCCAGCTGTTTCCATCCATGTTAACCCCCTCCCACAAATCTTTGCTCTTAAACGTTGTACTGGGCACCTGTTGTGCTCGTGCCCTCTGGCGAGATGCCCAGGTGCTCACCTTGGTGGGACTGAGAGCTCAGACTCGGAGGATGATGGGGAGCTGGCGGAACGAGACAAGGCTCAGAGCTCACACTCCGATAATGGGATTGTTGTTGTAACAGGCAGGCCTGCACCCACAGACTCCGTCACGCAGGGCCAGTCCAAGCCTGCTCTGGGCGAAAGTAGCTCAAGGACCCCCTGGGGCCCAGTCTCCCCACCTGTGGGAATGGAACAGAAGAAGGAGGGGAGGGAGGAGGCTTGGAAATGGGCAGTCTAGATGGAGAATGCCAGTCTCCTGAAGACATGGACCCTAGGGCCTGTCGTCACAGCCGCAGGCTGGCCCAATTAGGGGCTCAGAGCGCAGAACACAGGGGCGCCCGATTCCAGAGCACCCCTCATCCCCAAGACAGGCCCCAAAGGGTTCATAAGCAAAGCATTGGGCAGGTAGGGGTAGAGAGGGGTCAACATCTCTTTGCTTGCTCAGAGGCTTGTGAATGCTAAGAGTCTCTATAAAGAACAAAGAGGCTTACAAGAAGTGCTGGAGGGGATGCATAGCTCAGATAGCGTTCAAGAGACAAGTTTAGTTATCAGCCCTGCCGCCAATGGAGGTGCATGCCACTTCCCCTTGTGCTTTGCATCTGCAGAACTGCTTGTTGTTGTTATGATGTGCCTTCAAGGCATCTCCGACTTATGGGGACCCTATGAGTGAAAGCCCCCAAAGTGTCCCGTCCATGACAGCCCCGCTCAGCTCTTCCAAATTCCAGGCCATGGCCTCCTCTAGGGAGTCCACCCGTCTCTTGTTTGCTCTTCCCCTCTTCTTCTGCCTTTGACTCTCCCCTAGCAGGACTCTCTTCTCCAGGGAGTCTGGCCTTCTCCCCTTGTGCCCAAGGTAGGACAGCCTCCGTTTTGTCAGTTTGGCCTCCAGGGAAGCTCTGGCTTGGCACATTCTGCCACCCGCTTGTTCATCTTTCCAGTCCAGGGAAAGCGATGCCCTCCTCCAGCGCCATCCTGCTCCAGCAGCGTTGCTAACACACATCTGCTACATATTAAAAAAATAAAAGACACCGTACGGTCCAGCCATTTGACGCCTAGCTCTCATCCCACTTCTTCTATGAAGCTGACCAGGTGACCTGGGCCAGTCACCGTTTCGCAGCTCAAGTGGCCACGCAGGGCTGTTGGGACACTGCAGGGAGCATGTCCTACCATGCGCTCCTTTGAGCAAGATGGGATATGCAGGTGTAATTATATGTATGCAACCTACATGGAAAACAAAGTGGAAATGTATTTCCATAACAACCTCTGCCTACTCCCCCACATCATGAGTGGGGACAAGGTGACCACAGAGGAATGTTGTCACAGTTCCTTTTAATTTCGCTGGGGATAAATACTGGAGAATTTCCCGCTGAATTGTGCTCCGTGTTGTTTAGTGTCCATGCTGCTGCCAGGATCTGGGGCTTGTTAGGGGTGCAGAGATGTGCATCAAATCACCTTGCCTGGATAACTACAACCAGCCAGCCCTTCATTCCTGAGGCAGCCAAGAAGATCAGCTTTGGTGAAAAGCTTACAGGAACCCTGCCCCTTTCAAATACGCCTCTGCCTCTGCAAAGAGCTAACTGCAGGAAAGGTTTTGTTCACAAAAGGAGCATAATGGCCACAAAATTAGTGCCTGCAAGAGGTCCCCTGCCACTTTGCCTTTTTAACATTGGCCTGCCAGGATTCCAGTTCTATCCAGCTTCCAGTTCTATCCAGATTCCAGTTCTATCCAGAGCCTTTTCAAGGCAGGAGAGAGATTCGTTTTCCAGTCATTTCCCTGGATATGGCCTCGGGGTTCTTTGGTACCAGCTGCTGTGCTGCAAAGAAGGCAGCTATTAGGGTGTAAAATGTTGCCAGGAGTTGCCCAGGCTCAGTTCTGTAAGATCTTTTGAAGGTCCAGCTCAGTCAGCAGCCTCCCAGAAACAAACCAGGTACGGATTCTTCCTTCCCATTGGGCACATGATTCCTCTAATTAATTAATGCTGGAAGGGGCAAAGAGAGGCTGCGAAGCGCAAACTGCTCATGGATATAGATTACACATAATCAATTTTAAAACTGCATTTTGGGAGCTGAGGAGTGAGAAAGCAAATGCTTCACACGATGGCAACTGAGTTGCCCAGTTAAAGCAGTGTTTTGTGTATTAAAAACAAAAGTCAGTTTTTTTCCAGATTTTCTGTTTCCTTTTCAGTGTTGTGGCAAAGATTTCACTTCAGGGCTTCACTTCAAGGCTTTGGCCAGCAAGCAGGACAAGTCACGCGGGAGAGCCTGCTGCCTCCTCAGCTTGTGCTCCGCAGCTCCATCTGGACCAGCCTGCAAGCCAGTTCCAAGCCCAAGCCAGCCTGGACCACCAGCCAAGCGGGACCCCTGCTACTGCCTGCCTGAAAGGCAAGCACACCCTGCTGGGAGGGAGCCGTGGACCTGATGGGCTACCGTGCCGTGCCACAGGTGGGGAGGCTGGCAGGAGGGAATGCGGCTTTTCTGTCCTCTGCACGCTGCGTGGTGCCTCGAGGACGTGGGCTGCACCTGCTGGTTGCCCCTGTATTCTGTAGACACTTTCCACTGGGGGTTATAAAATTCGTCATCACCATGAGAGCCCGGGTAGGCATGCAGAGCACACGCCCACACAAAGGCTCGGCTAACTGCATTTTCTTCCCCTTTCTTTTCAGCACCGGAACCCTGTGCCCATGCCAGGACAAGGCAGATGCCCAACAGCAGAGCAAGAGTCCCAGTACAGGGCCCATTTTATTTTTAGAGGCACTAGAGCTCACAGTGGCACCAACTCCAGAGGCATGGGGCTCGGTGTATGCCCAGGGACCCGCCTTTCAAGGTGTGGCCCATTGCCAGGATGACCAAGGCTCAGGTTCTGTAGCCTCTTCCAAAGATCCAGCTCCAGCAGCCCAGGTACAGGTGAGCTAATGAAGGTGTGCGTGTCTCTACGTGTGTGCAGAGTCCTGATCCCCAACATGGAGCTGGTGGGTCGATGAAGCATTTTGGGTCATGCACAAGCCCTTCCAGGCTTCTTTCTAGAAATGAACTCTGGATGTTCTTCCTGGCATGCCAGCCAAGGCTGCAGTCTTGACTAGGACTACCTTGGTAAGCCATTGTACTTCTGTGGGTTTTTGCATGAATTGCGCTTGGAGAAAGGACAGAATTCATGCCATGCCATGCAGAGAGATGATCTCTTCCTTCAGGGACCATCCCATGCGTCTTCGGAGCCACTAGTTGCACTGGTTTACAGAAGACTTTCTACTTAAACTTTTGGGTTCTCTTTTGAATGGAAAAAATGGTCCACTGTGCTGTATTTGTGCATGTACCAAGAGAAAATCTTGCGGTCCCTTATAAGTGCATCCCCTGTACAAATTTTCTCATAGTGTACTCATCCAGCCAATGGCAGGACAAGTGTACAATATGGAAATTTCCATGCAGGCAAGCCCCGTTCATCCTTTTCCATGACTCTTAGGGAGAATTGTCTGCATTTAATTTTGCTTCTTTGCAATGTATGGCTGTGAAAGTTGGACCATAAGGAAGGTTGAGTGCCAAAGGATTGAGGCCTTTGAATTGTGGTGCTGGAGGAGACTCCTGCGAGTCCCTTGGACTGCAAGGCGATCAAACTGGTCAGTCCTAGAGGAGATCAACCCTGACTGCTCTTTAGAAGGCCAGATCCTGAAGATGAAGCTCAAATATTTTGGCCACCTAATAAGAAGGAAGGACTCCCTGGAGAAGAGCCTAATGCTGGAAACAATTGAGGGCAAAAGGAGAAGGGGGCGGCAGAGGATGAGGTGGCTGGATGGAGTCACTGAAGCAGTCGGTGTGAGCTTGAGTGAACTCCAGGGGATGGTGGAGGACAGGAAGGCCTGGAGGAATGTTGTCCATGGGGTCGCGATGGGTCAGATGCAACTTTGCAACTAACAACAACAACAACAACAAATGTTGCTTCTGCCAGATTCCATAACCTGACAATTTATTTATTTATAAAAGCTTTTATATACTGTTCGCTTAGCCGGAGGCTCTCCAGCTATTCCTCCTGGTATATCATACAGAGAATTTTACATTCCTCCTGGCCCCTCCTGGTCCGAGCCTTCTTCCTCTTCAGTTGACCGCACCCATATCCCAAAATGCATCCCTGGAACTACGTAAGTGAGGCCCACAGGGAGCAGCACACGTTCGCTTGGGGCCGTGGCCCCTGCTGGCCACAGCTCTTCGCGGGGCCCTTTCAGCATCGCAGGGGCTCCTCTGCTTCCCCAGGGACATCGTGTTGCTAGGTGAGCTTCTGGTCCCGCCAAGGAAGAGAGGGCAGAGTGATCGTGGCAGCTTTATTTTGGGTTCCTTTCCCAAGACGTGCCACTTGCCTTTTCCACAGCCACGTCTCCACTGAGCTGCCCACCCCGACTCCAAGAGCGATGTCTTGGTCGCGCGCAGTCAGCTCGGAGCCCTCGGCACACCTGCCGCCGGGCCTGCTTGCCCCGTGGCGTCGCTGTGCAGCTGCCCGTGTCCCTCTGCACTTGCCGGTCCGCTCTTGAGCGCCTTCTCTCTAGCCTTTCCAGCGCCTCTCCCTTGGCCCAAACCCAGCAGCTGAGGGGGCGGTCGCTCGCTCGCACGCGGGCTGCAGGGGAGGCTGTGCGCACCGTCTGTGGAAGCTTGGACGATATGCGTAAGGATTGAGATGCCATTGATGAGCTTCAGAAGGGGCAAGCAGAACATGACGGCAGTTCTGGAAAAATACCACCCCCTTGACTGACGGCAGACACCCTTACTTTCTGGCCGAGCTCCCTGCATTTCTTGGCTGGTTCCGCACCGCACATGACTCCATGCTGCCATCTGCTGAGCAAGCCACTCTCCTCTGGAATCTCGGCACCATTCAGCCTGCCTTTAAGGAGCTTAGGGTGATCCTGTTTGAGTGGGAATTGATGGATTGTATTTTTCTGAAGCCAAGCCAAGTGCTTTACAAAAAATTCAGAAAATAAAAACTGCAACCAGGCAACCCAGAATGATTGCAGGGGGAGGCCCTTTCCTGCATGGCCACTGCAAGGGAGTGTGTCCTCCTCCGCCTGCTGCGGGTGGCCACGACCAAGCACCTTCGTGCTGAGGCCAGGGCTGGCTCCTTCGCAACTTTAGCGGTTCAAACCAGCAGCGTTATCTTAGCCAAAAAAGCAACTGGACCCAGAGGATGTTGATAACAACCTGCTCTGTGCACCTTTGTTGATGGTCCTTCCTGGAAGCGCCTGGGAGAATGTAGAGCCTTTTGACAGAGAACATCCTGTTGTTTTGGAAGTGCAAAGGGGGAAGCACAGCGGCTTGATCCTAGTCTGGCAACTGCTTCTGAGAGCCCTTTTTAGCAACTCTGGGCCCCACCCCTCTAGGAAGGCCCCTTGGAGGCCGACTGGCCTCCTCTCTGCAGGCCACCCCTCCAGCTGGAGGGCTCTTCTCTCCCTGCGCCGTGCCGTGGGCTCGAGTGTCGCACCAGCCTCCTCTGGTTCCTCGAGCTGCCGCCCCACACCCCCTCCCAGCAGCTGTAAATCCTAACTATTCTCCGAGTGCCCCTGAACACCTGGAGGGCCCCCCTGAGCTAAGCTCCTCCCTTCATGGGCTGCCATGAACATGCCTGTGGCTCTTTCAACATTTAAAATATGCCCACCATGCCAAGAGGCCGTGAACTCTGCTGTGAGCTGGGGTAGGAACCCTTTAGTCCAAAGGCAACACTGGCTCACGTGCAACTTTTGAGGGGCTGCCTGCCAGGTCTGAAGTCCAAGGGGGCAAAGCGACTCTCTCTCCCCACTTTCTCCATTTCCTCCTCGTCTCTCTTGATCCACCCGATCCTCACCCAACGGGGCAGCCGTGAGCCGCTTTCCAAGGCGTGGTGGGCAAGCGCACAATAAGGTCGCCTCCCAGGATTTCAGTCATGAACAAGGAGCTGAGGCTCCTTCTCTCAGAAGAAAGAGACACTCGGAATGTTTTTTAGCTTGGAAAAGAGGGTGGGCCAGAGAGCCATCTAGGAAAGAAGGAAGACTGCAGAATGGGGAGCGAACGGAGAGAACACCTCCCTCTCGATGCCTGTGGTTCTGCCCCTGTTTGACGGTGTCCACTTTGCCTCGGCTCATTCCTGTGACATTCCAGGCTGCCACTCGACGTGTCTTTGTGCAGCGCAGACCCTGCTTCTGCCAACGGCGGCATCCGCATCTGAGGCTCCTGGTGGGCTTGTCCCAGGTGCCGCATCCAAACCAGGGCTGCTTGCTGAGGGCTCTCGCTTCCTGTTAGGAGTCAACCAATGGGGCCAGACCCTGAGGGATGGCAAGAGGAAGCCCTTCTTCATGTAATCTTTGATGGGAAGAGGGGAACCCGAAGTTCCGTGGCGGAGCCCTGCTTGGTATGCAGAAGGTCCCGCTCTCCATTCTCAGCAGCACCTCCACAAAGAACCCTTTTCAAAACCCTGGACTGCCATGGCTGCTGGTCACTGTTGATAGCAGGTGGAGGAAGGGTCTGAGGCCCACCTAAAATATTTTGCTGCCTGAGGCAAACGGCAGGATGCCACCCCCACCCCCACGGGCACAAAGTGACCCGATGACAATGGCCTCTTAATTTGATTCTGGCTGCCTCCATTACCCCAGAGACCTGCAGGGAGTTCACTGGGCGCAGCGCAGGCTGGGTGGTTCTGCCCTCAGGCCCTTTGCCACCCATTCTAGCGAATGCCACACGAGGCAGCCGCTTCACTCTGCGGAAGCGCAGGGCTGGCCCTGGGACTGACTCAGTAGAAGGCAGCTTCCAGCATCCCTGTCAGCATCCGGGGCATGAGCAGCTGGGCACCAGGTCAGGGCACAGGGCCCAGACAGTCGGCACGATACGCAGGCCCATTCCAAATCATGGCAGGCAGTCCAGGGATCAAGGTGGGAACACAAGTGCAAGCGAGGCCAGTCCAAGCAGAGCAGAGCAGCCAATGCCAGTCAGGGGTCGGAAGCCAGAGAGACCAGCCAGGGAGAAGCAGGTACCCGGGAGGGACTGGAGCGGAAGGCTGGAGCAGGTGAAGCGGGTGATGGTCCAGAAGCAGAGGCAGGAGCAAGGCGAGGGGCAGAGCTTCCAGGAGGCACAGGGAGCTCCAGCAGCATCAAGACCCCTCAGTGCTGAGGCAGCAGCTGAAGGGAAGAGCCCGTTCTTATTTAGCTCT